>NC_085137.1:213126807-213479807 GCF_035046485.1 Aedes albopictus
CAATTTGTAAATAAATGCATACACCGAGCTATCGTTTGGAAAAGCTATTTCCTTCTTCTTCATTCTATGCTTGCCCAGCTGTCAAAACTATGGCAGATTTCCGCCTCAGAGAAACAACTTTTGTAAACAAACTGACAAGCAATTATAGGCCTTTTCATGTAACAGGTCCGCATTTGTGGATTTGTTTACATAAGTTGAACAACAGCTGCTAACATGGACCTATCATTTTCATAGAAGAACTGTCAATGACCAGAAAAATCAGCTGATTTCAGACGTCAAATGAAAAGGTACTTTTCATGGACAAACTGTCAAGTAGCTGTTAATAAACGTCTTGTGAAAAGGTCTTTTGGCCTCAGAGACGTTTTTACAGATTAAATACAATATGTCATTTCCATAAAAAAAACAACTGCTGGGAAATCTGCTGTTTTTAGGTTTTTTTTTTTTTTTGCAAAAACCCTACTAGGCTGAGTGTACCAGTTATCGCCATAGTGGTTCCCTATTTGGCCATAGTGGTTATTTGAGAGAATTCATAATTTTGCATCATTTCAAGAGTTTTAATGACAAGATACATTTAAATGCTCACTGCTAAAACTCTCATGAAAGGTCAAAGTTTGAAAACATTCTAAATTTCCACTATGGCCAAATAGGGAACCACTATGGCCATAACTGGTACACTTACCCTACGGGCAATCAAAAACAAATCAAAATTTCCTTGTCTCTGTTTATCGTTCTACTCCTCGACGTTTCGTCAGTAGAAACCAAAGGGAACGTTCAAAAATTACGTCCAACATTTGGGGGAGGGGGGGGGGTCTAGAAAAGTGTGACAGTACGTGTATTGGGTATAGGGAAATTGCGTGACAGAGGGGGGAGGGGGGTCTAGAAATCCCGAAAAACGATGGACGTAATTTTTGAATCTTCCCAAAGTAGAAACACTGTTTGCGTTACGTTACGTCAACTCCTGAGTCGTCAGATCGTTGACTTATTCAATCGAACTCGATCGTATAAATCATTGCATTGTGATTTTCGAAACCCAATGAAAATCCGCCATAAAACACCCGTTGTAACTTGAAGCGGATAGCGCAAGCTATAGATATAAACATTCGTCGAGCGGTTTATTTACAGTAACGAATGTACTCTGAGTAGGCGGATGCTGTACGGCGGCGGTGTTTCCAATGATCGCACGGCGGTGAATCATGGCTTACTATGCAAATTCTCGGCTGTGTGGTGAATGAACTAGTAGGGGCGCCATTAATGAATGGGCGAGCGCATGGTTAGCACACACATGTGAATAGTTTCGTTGATGAGTAATGCACGAAATATGCCATTGGAGTGAGTAAATTTTGGGTCATTTCTTGGAAGCTCATTATTTTGAACACCAATCTACGCTAGTCACTTAAATTTTGGAAGCAATTTCGCTGGAAATTAGGAAGATGATTTCTTTGAAATTTATCATAGACTTCGCACAGACTGTCAGTGACTTTAACTCAGATCTTCGTAAGTCTATTCACCAGACGTTCAAAATCAGCTGATTTTGAGGGCCTTTAACAGCTCTGCTATGAAAACGACAGACAGTTGTTTGCACCTGTGTGCGACAGTTGTAAACAATAGAGCTTGCTGACGTTTATTCACCTTTCTCTTTCAAACATGCAGGTGGAATAGGATTTGTTGTCATCAGGAAAGATTTCCCGATGAAAACAAATCCAATCCCGCCTGCAAGCTTGAAAGAGAGAGGTGAATAAACGTCAGCAAGCTCTATTGCATAAAACCTGTTAAATGAAAAGGCCTATTCAAATAACTACCATTTGAAAGGAGGAATTGCGGAAAAAGGAGCCTGTGAAATGTGCAGTTTCAAGTTTTCCACGGGCCCTTGAACCATTCGTTCTTCCATGGAAATGACAGGTTCCGTGGTTGTGAACAAAGGAATAGATCTATTCATAAGACGTTTGAAACCAGCTGATTTTGGAGGTCTTTGACAGTTCTCCTATGAAATTGACAGACTTGTGTTTACCGTAAAATGGGGTATCTTTGATAATGCGGGTAACTTTGATAGTTCGACAGGCATGGTATAGATTACCTTATAACTATGATTGCTTTAACCAGTTAAGAAAAAGGCAAACATAGATCAAAACTATACATATGAAAGTCCATCTTAAACGAATTTTCATTAAAACCGAGTTTATGTTTAACTTTTTGGGCTAAAAATAAAAATTGATGATATTTCTGTCATTTGTCAAACCCTTCAAACAATCTGCTGTACAGCTCTGTTTCAACTATTTTTTCAATGAATGGCCTCTTATTCATGGTAGATCCATCATAGTAGATTCCAAATCTGGTCTTGAATCTCTTAACAAAGTGCGTTTTTACAAACTGGACTCAATTTTGTAAATCGAGACATAAATCTCCATACACTAATAAACGCCTAAAAGTATGCAATGCCCTTGTAATCCCATGTGGATATATCTGTGTTATTCTAAGTTTGTTAATAAAACATAAAAAAAAAAACAACAAAAGAAAACTCACCATGAATAACATGCAATCATATGTTGATGTACCGTTAAACATATATTTTTACAAAGATAATGATTTTCGACAGCTAAATTCACTGTTTTTCACTCAGTACTCAACAAACTCATTTTTATACGTAAAATTTAGTAAAAAATCAATGTTTTGGTATAAAAACCTCTCTAATATTTTCCACAAGGCTTCTCTCATCATGTTCATATTCCTGAGATTTCAATCTGTGATTATTTTTTATGATTTGATATGTTTTTCAGGCCACTATCAAAGTTACCCCTAAATGAAAATCTGATTTTCGCTCATATGGAAAACGCAAAGTCACCGAAAGTATTTAAAATCATCAAGTCTTTCAATTGCAATTGATAACTGATACCCCAGTACTTTTTTTTTAAATATAAAAGTAGGGAAAATACTGTTACATGAAAATATATTAAGAAAATTCGCTGAAAAACTATCAAAGTTACCCCATTTTACGGTACCTCTATTCGGCAGATGTTGGCAGTTACGTACACGGACCTCTGAAATAAAAAGGCCTCTTTCTTGGCTAAACTCGAAGGCTTCCGTTGAAAATTGAGCATTTCTTCGAGACCACCGAAATTTGGCACTTTTTATACCAGTTTTAATGTTCTAATTGAGGTTCTAAGGAATCTTCTGGTTAAGTCCTGCTGTAATACAGTAGTTTTTTACAGCTAATAAGTCAAAATTTCTGCCTAATACAGTAGACATTCGCTCGGTGCAAAAGGTTTAACTGCAAAGCTTTTTAACTGCAAGTCCGCTAAGTGCAACAATTTTGCAGTTATCGCACCGCCATCTGTCAAAAACAAAACGTCACCAGAGTTGCGATGTTTTTCGGATGCACTACAGCAGCTGCATTGTGATGTTTTTGAGTGCATTCTGGTTGCGTCCAACAGCATTTGACAACTGTTTGACGGCTGTCAGTCGTTGCAGTTAGCGAATTTCATTCGGTAACTGAAACGTAAACATGTTGCACTTATCGAACGTCTACTGTACTTCACTGTTTTCGATAAAATTTAGAAATGTTTGAGACTTCATATCTGAATCTCCACGTTCCTAACGAAAACCTACTACAGTAGACGTTCGATAAGTGCAACATGTTTACGTTTCAGTTACCGAATGAAATTCGCTAACTGCAACGACTGACAGCCGTCAAACAGTTGTCAAATGCTGTTGGACGCAACCAGAATGCACTCAAAAACATCACAATGCAGCTGTAGTGCATCCGAAAAACATCGCAACTCTGGTGACGTTTTGTTTTTTGACAGATAGCGGTGCGATAACTGCAAAATTGTTGCACTTAGCGGACTTGCAGTTAAAAAGCTTTGCAGTTAAAACGTTTGCACCGAGCGAACGTCTACTGTACTGGATCCGATTGCCTTGGGATTTCCTATCGGAAGATCAAACGTTTCACAACCTGTTTGCTGATCAAGTGTAGAGGTTATGTAACAACCAAAGCTGCGTCACGTTTCCAATTTCCACTTATCGCGAATCGTCAGCTACACACTTGTGTCTGTATTCTCGACTCCCCTTACCACCCATTTCTCACGCTCAACCCAAGCTTCCCAGAATTGCATTGCACGAACGGCATCCCACAGTTGGACCGCTGGCTGCCTTCGCCGACACGAATAGCACTTCTCCGTTGCAAGCTCGTGCGGCCGTTAGCCAACACACGCTCGTCTGGCCAACCGAATCACGCGTGTGTTCCTATAGAGGTGAACGCAGTCGTCAGATTTAGCCGCATGCAATTCGACGAAACGGGTTCGTTCACAGTACCCGGCCGTTAATCCGTCAACGGCCATCCTAACGGTCCCCAGAAATTGCAATGTCAAGGCAAAGTTAAAGCCGGTGGCGTCAGGTTACCGAGTGTCGGATTAACAACCCGGTAGCTTGCTCCGAAGGTGCAGAAATAGACATGTGTCGGAATGCGAGTGCGACTCTCGTTGGTTTTGGATTCGCTCTTGTTGTACTCGGATATTCTACGCGGTTCAGATTCTCCAGTGGTACACAAAGGCAGTTAGACCATCGAAGCGGTTGTTCTAATCCAACAACGGAAAGCACGTGTCCCTATTCTCCCTTGACGCTTGCCCGCTTGACTTAGTTCCTTATTGAATCACGATCGGTCTTAATCATCGCAGAAGCGTAGAAGGCTATGCCGATGACTTACTGAACTTGGCATTGGCTAGGGTTCTTATTCCGTCCCGCGCCATGATCCCTTGCGAACCGCGTAACGTCGTAACTGTCACCGCAGCTCATAAAGAAGTTCCGCAGGGGTGGTCCGCTCAACAGTTGAAGCTCACCGTCTAATCGCAATTTCACAGCCTCCCTAGATTTCCGACATTAACCCATTCTAGTAAGCCACGCTTCAATGAGCGGCGTCGTCGCCTACTACTGTCCCGTCCTCCAACCCCGTCGCGTCGCATCGCATTCAACAACAGCTGCTCGGTCGCGCGGTCAGACGGTCACCACTTGTGCTATTTTTTCATCCGCTCAGATTATCGGAAACGTCGATGCGATGCGGCACGGCGCATGATAAAAATAACAAATCACCAGTTCATTACTACACCCTTCGACTCTGCCACCATTCCAACGCATACTGCGATCCAACGACGCCTTCCCTTCTCGTTTCCAACGTCCGACGCGACGCAACGCGTCGGAAGAATGCACGGATGCAAATCGCTTGGGGTTTTTTAGCTCTTGGGCTCAACCCAACACGGAACCGGACTCGAGAGTTTCCTGTAGTTCCCTGTAACCGCATTTTTCACACCGCGTGAACTAATCAATTATGCCCTCTGCTTTTCTATTTACAGCCGCACCAGTCTCAGCCTCTCGTCGTCCCTGTCGGACCTGGTCGGAAGCCCCTCGCTGCCCAGCTCGGCAGCGGTAGCAGCCGCCGCCTTCGAAGTCAGTTCCGAAGCGGTGCTCACCATTGAGGACCTGCGGGCCCAGCTTGGCTCGTGCTTTACCTGCGGCGTAATGTGGACCGACCAGCAAGTGTCCCTGGATTGCTCCGAGTGCGGCGGTTACAGCCTGGAACGACCCTGCATGCTGTGCGACGGGCTGTGCGGGCAGCTGTGGAAGCGCGATTTCACCATGGTGAGTATTGTGGATGGGTTGCACGCACGCTTACAAATTGCTACTTGTCATTGTGTAGAAAAGCGCGAAGTTCCTAAAGTGCATTGTTCAATAACTCATTTTGGTTGAAAAATGTAGGCACCGCTCCTATCTTTCTGCTGAAACGAAAAAAAAAATGATTTTACGGTCAGTATTCAGAGAGTAATTCACTCAGCGAGTATCAATGTATAAGAGTGCATGAATATGTTGAAAGTTCACCAGGTGGTGTCTCGGCTAATGGAAAGATAACGTAAATAAACTTTTTTGCTCTTGGCAGATGAGGTAAAACGTAGCAACAGGTTTGTTTCAGTAGGAACTTGGTAAAATACGAGTAATTCTTCTGATAAAAAACTGATCTTTCAGTTCAAACATTATTCAGATGATACACAGATTCTTTCAGTATTCTTGTTTGTTTAGAAAAGGTTGTTGACAAGTAGATTAATCAGCGCATAGTTTGCATATACAGTGTCTGAATCTCTCTGCCGCTTTACAAAGTGTACCGAACTCAACTGTAACCTGCATTCGGAGATCCGGTTTGGAGATCGGCAAGGGTTCTAATCCGTTTCTGTATCCAAATATCGGGCATGTAATTATCCTAGTATATGTGCAATTGGAAGAACACATCGTGATCAAAAGGAAGATTTGATGAAAGATTCAGATAGCAGTCATGGATAGTAAGGGCCACAGAAAGAGCATAAGGATTTGTAAATTTACTTAGAGATTTCATACAAAATTGTTACAGAATTTTTGGAGTGGTTTTTGACGAATTTCTTGAGCTCGTTGCAGCAATTTTAGTGGTTTCGTTCAGATTTTCTGGATGGATTTATTCCGTGGCATCTTTAGTGCGCAAATGCAGGTAATCTACCATTTTTAGACATGAATGACGCCTGCTACGTTAAAATGCGAGGTAATATGAGGAAGGGAAAGAAAATGTGTATATGCAATCGCTCGTCTATAGAACAGTTTATAAAATTCCTAAGAATCTTGTAAGAAATTCTTTTTAAGAATCTGTCTAGATCATGGTTATGATTTAGTAGAGCACCTCGACAGCTCAAATTTTACGAGCTCGTATTCCTTCTTTTGGCGCGATACTGCCATTTCCACGACCGACAACACATCTTCCTCATCAAAATTCCCCAACGAACTCTCGACTAATGTTCCCCTTTCTATCTTCCTTCTCCTTACAGAGTCACGCCTGCGGTAAGGCACGCTGGCAAGGCGTCTGTACCAAGTTCCCCCCGGCGGCCCAGATGATCCAGCTGCAGTCATCGGCACCCCTCAGCAGCTGTGCCAGCTTCAGCAGTCACAGCCAGCTGATGCAAACGGCGGCCCCATCCGGCTGCCACCAGAACGTCAGCCAGCAGTTCCTGCAGCAGGAACTGTGTGCCCGACTGGAGAAACTCTCCGCGACGGCCCACAATTGAGACCCTCGTCCGTCGGTGGCCGTCACGGAAGTCTTCCTCTTAAGAAACCGCTCGCGGAACGCTAGTGTAAGAGATTTGATTGTCGTTTTCTTTCGTAACTGTACATTGAACGATTTCCAACTTAGCTACTACAGGTATACACTATGATATAGGGCTCTTAATCCGCGCCGTGTTATACGGTTCACGGATAAAACACGTTTCGGTTCTAGCAATTAAATAAGTTCCTATTAAGTTGAGTCACACAATTTAGAACCGATTCTAAGCAAACTGTTCAAATTAAAAAACCAACCATAGAACCGGAGACAGAAACTGTTCTTATGTTGCATTTACAGACTGGGATAAAATCAGCAAGTTAGAATTGTGCATCTTCATCAAACTTAAATGAAAGACTTCAATAAATGGAAGGTCCTCAACCGTAGAACACAGATCTGACGATGAAGATGAAGTTCACTCAACTGTTTCCCCACAGTTTCGACGATCGCATCTGCTTGTATTTATTTTGCACATGTGAGAACAAAGAGCAAAAGGTCTTTATATTTATTAAAACTCCCCCTTTTTCAAGAACGGTTTCCTACAAAAGAAAATCAAAACAATAGAACCGAGGAAAGTTACAGTAGTCTAAAGTTAGTCATGTGTCGTCTATATACGAGCTAGAAATTGTATGTTTTTCTATGAAAAACATTTACCGTGTAGCTGTTAGTGGTTAGCGCTAAAATCATGGCTAATATTACTAGAACGATAATGTGGACAGATTTTGGCATTAGAAAGTAAGGCATTTTTTTTTCGTATTATGTTCAATCATTGTGGTCTTACAATTTATTTTTTCTTATACGTTAAATTTATACATTAAATGAGTATGTAGAATTGCATTATTTAATAAAACTATTAAAAACAAACCAAGATCAAGTATTACAAAACTAACAATATCCGAATGTTTCGTCTAGGGTTGTGTGGATTGAAGGGGGGGGGGACTCCAGGCGGCGACGAAGAACAAACGACTTCGAATTCAAACTATATTTGCCATCGAGACAGACGGCGTGTCTGCTCGATGGGGAACGAGTAAAACTTAAGCTAGGTACAAATTCGCTGTTGCCTTTTATAGGCGACACACAGTACGGAGATGAATATTATAACAATTAAAACCTATTGATGTGAACACCGCAGTGCGCTGGACGTTGCTTACACGGTGCCAATCGCGTCGTCGGGCTGACGATGCGATAGATGGATGGAAGTGAATAATGGGCAGCAAGTTGAATGATTCACCTTGCCTTTGCTGCGCTGCGCTGCTTGGGATAGGATAAAGCCAAAGAAGCGCCGTTCTCGATGCGAGATACAACACCGAATGATCCTCAACCTTGTGCATCAATCAAGTATATCAACGTTGAACACATATTCCGGAACAGCAGTTTCAGCTCACAACTGGAGTAAGGACACTTCTTTGTGGAATAAAATCGATGGAATTCCAAAGCACCGATTGAGCGAGCGAAAATACGAGAAACCAAAGCCGCAACTCATCTGCATTATTGGGTTCTCTAGAAGGTAGTAGTTTTCTTTTTACTTATAGGTATTCCACTAACACGCCCAGGTTCCCCTCTACTATTGGAACTCGTAATCTCACACCTGGACTCTACGAAGATCACATCACAGGCAGATCCCGGGATTCTTCTTCACGACCACCTTCTTCACTTCTGGATTCTTTTTTGTAGAACACACGCTGCCTCACTCGCCCGTTTCTTAATTTTCCGTTGTTCACTTTCAGCGGCCGTTCATGGCCCCCACCGGACGTTTCTTCACGCTTCTCCACCCGTCGGTGGTACCCCAAGTAACCGCGCTGCTCAAACTGTAATGCATGCATATATACGGTGAATACAAAGCAAGCATTACTGTATATGTACAATTATTGTTGGACTGAAGTGGGAAAGGGCCCCAATAGGGTAAAAAATATAATTTGGACATGTATATAATTTGGACATGCACGGCGATGTATGCCTTGTTCCGGAGAGCTTATAAAAGTAGATACTTCTCAATATCGATTATTGGATCAAATAGACCCTGTTCTGATGGCTTACGTTGAAAATACGCTTAACAATTAAGAATTTACTTCAAAATTATCAAAAATGTAAATTGTTTCACTAAAACCCCTCAAATGCACAGGTATGCAAGACGACATACACTTCACAGTCACATACAATATACGCCTCAAAATCGTTGAATTAATAATTGTAAGAAATTCAAAAGCCTTATTGCATTGAAACATGTTCAATAAAGAAGCATTAGGCAGCCAATCTCTTAACATTCATCTAGAACGCTTAAAATAGGTGGTGTCCAAAATACATTACAAGTTTTCTACTGTAAATATATTTTGGTCATCTGATGAACTACATGGGGATGCACTGCGATTACATACCTGAAGGCGTATTCTGTGTGTTGTGGTAAAAACGAGCTGTGAAACTGGCAACACGGGCTGATAATAGATCAAGATAGTAGTGAAGTCTAATACAGTTGGTATTGGAAGTCGCATCTAAAAGGCGTTAATTTAACACCAAAATGTATGTATATATTTATTAGAATTTAAGATATGTTTAATAAAAAAGAGTGAATTTCAGCATTGAAGCTGCAAACATGAATGCTGCTGTAAATAATTGGTGTATTCGTCGAAGTTGACTTTCCTCCCCAACACTGTGGGTCTGGCGATATTTCCTCGATTTTAACAAAAACTGTAATAGTTATCAAAATAGATGTCTGTTACAGGGTTGTTAACGTTAATCAACGATTAACGCCGTTAACGTTATTTTTTGCCAAAATCAACGTCAACGGCGTTGCGTTGATTTTTATGGCAATTAACGTTAACGTCAACGAAATGCGTTGAATTAACGTCAACGGATACCGTTGATTCTAGCGTTACTTTCTATAATGTAATTTGGAATCTGAAAAATATAACTCATCGAAATCACTGTTTGAGCTAATCATAGTAGCCAAGCACATGTCAAAATTTTTCATTCTTTTCAAGTCATCATTTTGGCAATCTCCAGTCAGTTCGATCATTTCGTGTCCGTGCGGCTTCATCAAGAAATAGCTATTTCGAGCTGGGGTCCGATTTCCGCCGCAGATATGTTTTCGGCTGTGACACTGGGCGTTGCATGTCCGGTGCCTGAAGCCTTCCTTCATAGAGCAAAAATCTTCTTGGACGCCTTGACGAAGCTCTCTTAATTTCTTCAAGTTTTCAAGATATGTTTCCCGCATAATCTGGATATTGGAATGCAGGACATGAAAATCCCTGCTGCTGCACTGCCAAACGCGAGAAATAATGTAAGTAGCAAAACTAAAGTTGCCTTTAATTGAAGTTATTTTAATGGCGGTTTCCTGGGCGGTTTAAATATTTTGAATCATTGCGTATTAGGGTAAGTTTACAATTGTTGCAGGGCTTAAAACTCCCGCCTATTGTTGCACACTCCATGTTATTCGTATGAGGTGTGCAACAATTGGCGAATTTTCAGCCGTGCAACAATTGGAAAATTGCCCTACTTCCTGAAAATTGCATTTGTTCTAGTTGTTTTGTCGGACGTTTTTTCTCACTTATGCTTTTATTTAAAATGATCAAGGTCGCTGTAATTTCGTGAAACATCCCATGACAAGGCGCCCATATTAGTGGACTAATAACTCTTCGCGCACTAGGCAATGTTCCAATATGTCGCTTAAAGAGTTGCCACATATAATGTTGGGTTAGCTAATGGGTACGAAAGCGAACAATTGGTCAAAATGAGTTCAAAGCTTCGCGTGCCGACAAAACAACTACATAGTAATATACAAAAAAATTGAAAATCTATTAGGTAAATGATTCAAAATATTTTCCATTGACAATTGAGAAACTGGGAAGTGAATGATCGGAAAAAATAAGGTTCTCAACATTTTTGCCTCCCAAGATGTCGATTAATGACAATAAAAATACCAGAATTTTCCGTGTGGGATTTATCATGCATAATTTTAAAATCATTTAATAATTCATGGAATGTAGGGTTCATATTCATACTAAAATGTAACATCTACACAATCTGAGTTATGTCACTTTCGTCTCACTGCAACCACACCTATACCCGAATGCCCACAAATTACATAGTTCATGTTGAATGAAATTCCCCGAAGATTTCCAAAACTAGCAGGTTTCTCTGCCACTGCCTCATAAAAAAAATCAACCACACAAAATATATTCCATGGATTTGATAACTTTTATAAGCTTTAGAATAAAACTTATAATAAATAATAAAACTTGCTGCAATCACATTTATTGATCAGTAATTTTAAAATATATGACATATGAATATCTTATAAAAATAGTTATTTATGTAACGAGTTGCAAAAAGTTGATTTTTTCAGCACGAGTCGTACATTTATCCAACGAGGCTTGCCGAGTTGGATAAATACGAAGAGTGCTGAAAAAATCGAGTTTTGCAACGAGTTCCATACAAAATTTTATGCAATGATTTTTTCATAATGCAACCCATTTGAGTTGCATAATGTTCATAATGCAACTCAAATGAGTTGCATTATGAACATTATACAACTATTTTTCATTATGCAACTCATTTCAGTTGCATAATGAACCAGTTCGGAAAAATTGCCCATTATGATACCAAAATGAGTTATATAAAATAAAAAATTATGATCCTGAATTGCATAAATATAATTATGCAATTCAGTATCATAATCTAGATTTTATATAATTCATTTTGGTGTCATAATGGCCATTTTTTCCGAACTGGCTTATTATGCAACTGAAATGAGTTGCATAATGAAAAATAGTTGCATAATTTTCATAATGCAAGTCTCGTTCGATAAATGTACGATTCGTGCTGAAAAAATCAACTTTTTGCAACTCGTTACATAAACAACTCACGGTGTGCCAAAAACCGTTATTATCAAATAAAAATGTCCACCAATTTGGCACCCGTCATTCGAAAGATATACTATCCTGGTATTCACTCTGAAAATTTGAAAATCTTTCATCGAGGGAAATTGAAGTTTTTGTCATTTGAGCATATTGCGTTATTTCTATAGGATTTTCTTATATGAGTAAATATGCACATATCGTGGCCACATATGGCCATTTATGATGTGAACCCAAATAAACATTAGTTTTTTAAATACTAATCAACGTGTATGATGTTTAGGCAAAGTTTCTGCAAATTTGACAACATTTTGTAAAATTCCTTCCTTTGAGATTCCTCTCAAGTTACAGTTATTTGAATAATTTACTCTATTTCCCTAAATTTTACCTATAATCGCTATAATCCAATTATTTCCATGTGACTATCAAACCCGTATATGCCATCAGTATTTAATATGCATGATTTTTGATCCAATTTGCGATAAATTGGAACCATTCTATTGATGGGTTTGATAATCACAATGGTATGGGAGCTTAAAACGTTTGTAAAATAAATTTAAAAAGTGTATCTTTCGAGTATCTTCTTACGAAAAACTCTCGTTCCTGTATACTTTTTGAGTGCCATTTTGCCCTCATATCAACTGTGCAAAATTTCAGCTCATCAAAGAAACTATATTTTGACTCCCCCTTTTTTTAAATGTTCATACTATTTAGTATGAGGAGAATTTACTTCTTCAAAGAAAAATCGCTAGGGGTTTCCTTTTGATCCCTAAAAATGAATGTTGTGATCTCTGAAGAAAACTTCACGAAAATTCAGACCTTCGAAGACCGCAAAGCGATGTAATGTTCATTAAAAAATATTAAGCCTTACCCGATCAATAAAATGACGATATATTATTATTTATTGCTAATCTTTACATGTTAAACGGCGTTGCCATTCGAATCGGTTTTCTTTCGATTATCTTCTTCCACATGCCTTAGAATTTAGATCGATTTGAGGTGTTCGGAGGGATGATTCCTTGTCAAATGTCCTACAGAAATCATGGATTAAGGGGCAACCTGTGGCGATTTAGATTGATGTGGGGCCAAAATGGAACTCAAAAAGTGTGCAGGAGTTAAATGTCTATTTCTACCCATGCTAATATATAATGTTGTTGTTACAATTTCAAACACTTCATGACAGTTGTTTAAGGGTGTGAATATGAGATTATCACTTAATTTTTGATAAATTGGAGTTGATACCCAATACTGTAAGCTATAACTCCAATTATCTGATGGAATATTTTTTGTTATTTTCAAATAAAGATCGGTTATCTATGTTAAAGACACATTTTTACTCTTTTATAATAGACTATAGAAAATATTTTAGACATGTGGTAGATTTTCTTCCTAACACTTTTTCTAATTATTTTATAAATGTCTTAAACTCTTAAGCCAGCGTGACTATCAAACCCATCAATATATAGGTTTCAAATTTATCGCATATATGCCCAACAATCACGTATATTCAATACAAGTTGCTAAAAAAATGTTTTGATGACGTATACGGGTTTGAAACTTTTTATTATAGGTAACATATTAGGGAAATATGTTGGGATATCAGAGTAAACTATTCAAATAACTGTAACTTGTGATTCCTCTAACAAAATGTTGTCAAATTTGCAGAAAATTTGCTTGGATATCTTACATGTTGATAAGTTTTTGAAAAACTAATGTACATATAATTGTAGAAATCATAAATGGCCGTAGAACCACGATATGTGCATATTTACTCATACATGAAAATTCTATAGAAATACCGCAATATCTTCAAATGACAAAAACTTCAATTTCCCTCGATGAAAGATTTTCAAATTTTCAGAGAAGATACTAGGATAGTATATCTTTCGAATGACGGGTGCCAAATTGGTGGACATTTTTATTTGATAATAACGGTTTTTGGCACACCGTGAACTATTACAAAGCTGGATGCTCTCAATCGATCAAAATTAATTATGTTGGACGATAAAAAAAAAATCCAAAAAAATGTTTAATCGAATTTCCATTGAATACAGTAATTAACGTAAGATTAACGGAGTCGTTAACGTTAAATCAACGCTCAGCGTTAACGTTAACGTTGATCAACGAATCCAAAAAATCAACGGAAGAATCGTTGATCGTTACAATTAACGTTAACGAATCAACGAAACGGCGTTAATCGTTGATTAACGTTAACAACCCTGGTCTGTTAAGCCGAGAAATTTGATTATTTGCAAGAAAATAATTGTTAATTTATGCTACTTCCATGATTTAGCAGTATTCGGTGTCCAAAATGCAATTCTTACAAGCGATCGGAAATTGCGATTTTCTCAGCTTAAAATGCTTTCGTTAAGGTTTTTGTCACCAGGAACGCAAAGCACAATCATATTATAAGCGTATTGGTAGCTTTGCAAAATAATCAATTGCTTTCTAAGAAAGCTAAGGGACGATTTTTTCAACGTTGTCCTCAGCCTGTCCAAAATACAAGAATTACCCTATAGTCGCATTGTAGGTATAGCTACAGTCGTTATAACTTCAATTTAGCTTTATTGAGGCCCTTGGCCCTTTCCCACTTTATTCCAATTTTAATTGTACATACATAGTAATGCTTGCTTTATATACACCGTATTTATGCATGCATTACGGCTTGAGCAGCGTGGTTACTTGGGTACTCATCCATCAGCCGCTACTTGACGAACGCCAACAACTGGTCCGCATCCGGACGGCTCTCCAAGTCCGTCACCAGTCCATTGTACGACTCTGGCAGACTTCGGGACACCATCGCTGCTTGTAGCGATTCTTAAATCTTCTGCCCCGCACACGAAAGCTGATCGAACAATTCTTCGATCGCGAACAGGTGCTTCTCCATATTCGCAACTTCTCCATAGTTGGAACTACAAAGTCACTTCAGCTGCGATACTCGCGGCGTCACCGTAGGCTTTTCGTGGTACTACTTTAATTTTTCCCTCACTTCCGCCGCAGTCTTTCATCCATTGGCGTAACTAGAGGGGGGCCAGGGGGGCCAGGCCCCCCCCAGAATCCGCCAGGCCCCCCCCAGAAATTTTTCATGACTTTATATATGGAAATTAGAAAAAATCTGAAAACCACTTGTCGTGGTGACAAACATAGATCTATATTCTCAATTTAGTTGAAAATCGGAGTTTTCGACTAGCGAAGTTGGATTTTTCTCCAAATCCGTGCGTCGGACCTAACTTCGGAAGTGGTGCGCTGTATAGCAAACAGCTATACAGTGCACCACTTCCGAAGTTTGGTCCGACGCACGGATTTAGAGAAAAATCCAACTTCGCTAGTCGAAAATTCCGGGTTTCAACTGCACGTACAGTAATAGAAATTTATTTGGCATAACATGTGTTTAAATTGACAGTTATTGGAGACAATTCTCAACTTGTCACTCTTTACAAGATCATTGTCCAAAATGGTCTATGTAATTAGTTAGTTTTGTTTGGAAATATTATATAATCAGAATTATATAAAAAGCAATACTTTGTACATCTTCTTTTTTAAATCGCTGAGAAATTAAAACTAAATGATAATTTCCAGGAATTCCTGGATGGGTATCTTTAAGAATCTTTGAATTTTCAAGCAGCATTACTGCAAAATATGGTTAAGTGATTCTTTATGGAAATCCAGTATCATGTGGGAAAAAACTCTGGTTGAATTTGGAATGGAATTCCAGCAAAAGTTTGTGAATTCCTAGTGAGAATAGATGTACGTAGCTGAAACGTAAACGCGAGTGTATTCATTAAAACCATGCTGGAGGTGATTTCTAGTCGGTCACTATTAATTTCTTTTATTTCGTGGGCCAGGTGTATTTTTTCGTCTATCAAACAACGCACAAATTCAAATGGTCATTGAGGAAGTTTTAATATATTTAATAGGTGGTGCTGCAAGATGTAATCGTAAATTTGAAGGTATTTATGATTGGACTTGTAAAAGACTTGGTATTCATGAGATAATTGTGAAAGAATTCCTGGACGATTTCTTGGCTCCTATGTCCCTCTAAAATTATCTAAAAGAATTTCAATACAAATCGCTGGAGGAATTCCTCTAGAAATCCTTCATATTATTCAAAAAATCTACAAGTAATCCTAAAAAAACCCTAGGGAGAATCCCTGAAAAACATTATGAACGGAATACTGTAATTTTTTAACTAACCATTGAATAAATTTTTAAAAAAAATCCCGAGAGAAATTTCGGAAGATATCATTACAAGAATACTCGGAGCAATACCTGCAGGAATCCCTGGAGTAATTTGTGAAAGTATACCTGGAGGAATCCCTGGATGAATTCCTGGAGGAATCCGAAAAGCAATTATGCTAGGAATTTCAGGAAGAAAAATCTGAAGAATCCGCATCAGAAATCCCTGCAGAAATTACTAAAAAAAATTTTAGATGAATCCTTGGAGGAATTTCTGGATGCATTCCTGGAGGAATCCTTAGAGGAATTCTTCAAGAAATCACAGAAGGAGTTCCTAGATGTATTTCTAGAGGATATCCGGGAGAACCTTCTGGAAAAATTCCATGCGGAATCTCTGGAAAAGTTTCTGGACTAATGCCTGAAGTATTAGGGTTTTTTTTATTATCGTACAAATTGGTATGAAGTTTCTGAAGGTTAATGAAATTAGGTAGGGCAGCGTTTCTCAAAGTATGGGTCGCGACCCACTGGTGGGTCGCGGACGGAATTTAGATGGGTCGCGAAAGATTCAGCCATATTGTAATATATGTCTTACATAACTTATATTTAATGATAGTGTCAGAATTTTTGAAATTTCTAAAATCTCTCTTAAAAGCAAACAGATTTATTTCAAGAGACTAGATTTCTCCCTATTTCTTTTTAGTTTTCATTATGGATCTCAGTTCGAAGTATTTCAAATACTGAAACTACTGCCTGAATTCTGGAAACGATTCTAAAATTATGAGTTTTTAATCAGAAAGTTTATGATGCTAGGGAAATTTTAGATGTTTCTCGTGGTTTTTTTTTTCAGAACAAACGAATTGAAGTTGTTCTTGAAGATTGCATTTAACCACACTCCATCGTTGCTCTTATAAGTCTGGTAAGCTTCCCGGGAAAGCTGTTCTTGTCTGCTGAACGACCTTATTCTGATTAAAAAAAACGAATAAAGCACTGTAAATAATAAACTTGAAACTTTCTAATGTCAATTTCTACGAAATTTATGAAAGCGATAAAATATATTTCTTCAAAAATTCAGTTGAAATTTTCTAAAATAGCTTATGCTTATGAAATTTCTGATGAAATTCCAAGATAAATTTCTAGAAGAATTCCCAGAGGAATTTCTGGAGGAATTCCAGGAGGAATTCCAGGAGAAATTCTTGGAGGAATCTCACGGAAGAATCCTTATAGGAATCCCTGCAGGAATTTCTGGTATATTCTTGGAGGAATTCCTGGTGGAATTTCTAGAAGAACCCGTGAAATAACTCCTGGACGGATTTCTAGAGGAATCCCTGGAGTAGAAATTCATGGATTTATTCCTAGAGGAAACCTGAAAGAATTTCCCTTGGAAAAAATCCTATAGAATTTCCTGAAGAATCTCCTGAACGAATATCGGAAGCAATCTCTAAAGGATTTCCTGCAGAAATTCCTGGCGAAATGCTGTAGGAATTTCCGAAGAAATTCCTGGAGGGATTCCTGGACCTACGGTAAATCTTGGTGGAATTTCTTGAGGAGCCCCTGGAGACACTGCGGTAGTAATTTCTGAGGAATTCCTGAAGGAATTTCTATATGAATTCCTGAAGGGCTTTCTGAAGGAATTCCTGGAGTATTTCTGAAGAAACCTCATAAGGAATTCCCGCAAAATTTCTTAGAGAAATTTCTACAAAAATTCTTGAAAGAATCCCTGGAGATATTCTTGGAAAGAATCCTGGAGAAATCCCTGAAACAAATTTCTGGAGGAACTTCCGGACAAGTTCCAGGTGGAATTTCAGGAGGAATTTCTTGACAAATCTTTATAGGAAATCTTGGGGAAATTCCATGGAACTATTCATGGATGAATTCCAGGAGGAATCCCTTAATCAAATCTTAGAGGAATCCTTCAATGAATTCCTGGAAGAATCTCTAGAGGAATTCTGGAAGGAATCCATGGAGAAATTTCTGAATATATTCATAGAGAAATTCCTAAAGAAATTCCTAGAGAAATTCCTAGAGGAATTCTGAGAGGAATTTCTAATGAAGTTCCAGGAGAAATTTCCAGAGGAATTTCTGGAGGACTTGCAGGAGCAATTTCAGAAGGAATTTCTGGAAGAATTACTGGAGCAATCATCGGAGGAACTTCTGGAAAAATCCATGAAATAATTCCTGAGGAATGTGTAGAGGAAACCTCGGAGAAGAAATTCCTGGATTAATTCTTGGGGGAAACCCTGGAAGGATTTCTGGAGGAATTCCTGGAACAATTCCTGAAGGAATTGCTGTACGAATTTCCGAAGAAATTCCTGGAGGAATTCCTGGATCCATTCCTGAATAAATTACCGAAAGTATTCCTGAAGAAATACTTGGGGTATTTTTTGGTGAAATTCGTGGTAGAACTCCTGGAGGAGTCCCTGGAGAAATGCCTGGATGAAATCCTGGAAGAATGCCAGGAGGAATACCTGGAATAATTCTTGAATAAATTCCAGAAAGAATTTGAGGGGAAATTTTATAAAGAATCCCTTGAGGATTTCCTGGAGGATTCCTGAAAAAATATTTGAAGCAATTCCTAGAGATATCTCAGGAGGAAATCATTCAGGAATCTCAGGAAGAATTATTGGAATATTTCTTGGATAAACTCCGGGAGGAATTCTTGGGGTAATTTCTAAATGAATCCCTGGAGGATTTTCTAGATAAATTCTTGGAGAATTTGCGGTAGTAATTTCTGAAGGAATCCTGGATTAATGCCTGGAGGAATCCCTATAGAAATCTCTGGAGGAACTTCTGAAGGAATGTCTGGAGTAACCCCTGGATAAATTCCTGGAGACATGCCTGTATCAATTCCTGGAGGAATCTCTCGAGAAATTCCTTAAGAAATCCCTGGAGGATACCTGGGGAATTTCCTTAAAATATCCCTGGAGAAATTCCTGAACTAATGCCTGGAATAATCTCTGGATACATTTCTAGATGAGTTTCTGGTGGAGTTTTCAAAAGAATTCTGGGACCAATCTAGTGGAGTTTGGAGTTTTTAGAAGAACTCCCGAAGCAAACTCTAGATGAATTGCTGGAGAAATCCCGGGATGAGTCCATGGAGAAACTCCCAGGAGAAATTTCTAAAGAAACCTCTTGAAAAATTCCTAGAGGAATCCTCAGAGAAATTTCTCGAGAAATTCTTGGAAGAATCCCTGGGAATTTTTTTTGGAAAATCCCTGGAGGAATCTCTGAAGCAATTTCTGAAGAAACCTCAGGAGGAATGCCTGGAAAGTTCTGGACAAATTCATGCAGGAAGTTCTGGATAATTTTTTTGCGGAATCCCAGGAAGAATTCCTGGATTAATCTGTAAAGGAATTTCTGTGGAAATTCCTTGGAACTATCCCTGAAAGAATTCTTGAATGAATTCCTGGAGGAATCTCGAGAGAAATTCTTGAAGCAGTTAATGGAGGAATTTCTGAAGAAATTCCAAAAGAAATTTCTGAAGAAATTCCAAGAGAAATTTCTGAAGAAACTCCAAGAGAAATTTCTGAAGAAAATCCAAGAGAAATTCATAGAGGAATTCCCAGAGGAATTACAGGAGGAATTCCTGAAGGAATTGCGGTAGTAATTTCTGAAGGAATTCCTATGGGAGTTCCTGGATCAATTCCTGGAGGACTTTCTGAAGGGATTCTTGGGGTAATACTTAAGTAACCTCTTGAGGAATTCCTGGAGGCATCCTTAGAGGAATTTCTAGAGAATTACTTGGAAGAATCCCTGGGGGAATTCTTGCAAAAAAAATCTGGAGGAAATCCTGAATCAATTTCTGGGAGAACCTCAGGAGGAATTCCTGGACAAATCTCTATAGGAAATCTTGGGGAAAATCCGTGGAACTATTCATGGAAGAACTGCAGGAGGAATCCCTAAATGAATATCTTGAGAATCCCTGAATGAATTCCTGCAAGAATCTCTAGAGGAATTCTGGAAGGAATCCATGGAGATTTCTGAAGGAATTCCTGGAGAAATTTTTAGAGGAATTCAGAAAGGAATTTCTGGTGGAGTTCCAAGAGGATTTTCTGGAGGAATTACTGCAGGAATCATCGTTGGAATTCCTGGAGGGATCCATGAAATAAATCCTGGAGGAATGTGCAGAGGAAACCCTAGAGAAGAAATTCCTGGAAGAATTTTCTTAGGAATTCATGGAAGAATTCCTGGATCCAAACTTGAATAAATTCCTGGAGTAATTCCTGAGGAAATACCTGGGGTAATAACTGGAGAAATTCTTGGTAGAACTCTTGCAGAAGTCTCTGGAGAAATGCCTGAATGAAATCCTAGAGGCATGCCAGGAGGAATACCTGGAATAATTCTTGAAAAAAAATCCGGGAGGAATTTCCGAAGGAGTTCCCAGAGGAATCTCAAGATTTATTCGTGATGAATTACAAAATTCGATTTCTGAGGGAATTCCAGGTGGATTTTCTGGAGAATTCTCAGGGGAAATACTGAAGAAGCCGCTGAAACTCCTGAGGAAATCCTGAAATCCTTGATTAATTCCTGCGGGAGTTTCTGAAGGAATCCCAATAAGAGTTCTTCTAGAAATGTTTAAAATAATCTCGGAATTCGTTTTTGTAAGAATAACAGAAGAAATTTCCGGTGAAGCCCTGGAGGAACTCTTGAAGTAATTTCTGAAGAAACCCGATGAGGAATCCCGGATGCAAGCCCCATTAGGAACTCTTTATGGAATCTCAGGAGAGCTTTCTTAGCGAATACCTGGAAGAATTTTTGTAGGAATATTCCTGGATAAAAAAAATGAAGAAATCAATATATGTAGTATTTGTTGAAGGAATACTAGGATCCCTAGTGGAGTGGACCTGGTGGGATGGTTAGAACACTCCCGACAAACTCGCAAAATGTGAGTTCTTCCTTCGGAAGGGCAGTAAAGCGTGGGTCCCGAGATGAACTAGCCTAGGGCTTTAGTTTTTTTTATGTGTATTAACGAGATTTTTAAATCTCGTTAATACACATAACGAGATTTTTAAATCTCGTTAATACACATAAAAAAAAACTAGGATCCCTAAAGGTTTTTTGTACAAATTTTTCAAGCAATTCTTGGAGTGTTTTTTTAAGAATCTCTAAGTAAAATTTTCTAAAAGAATTTCTGGAATACATTCCTGCAGGAATACTTCGAATCATTCCAGATGTAATTATTGGAGCAATCTCTAGTGGAATTTTGGAAGGCATATATGGAGATATCCCTGTAGAAATCTCTGAATACCTGCAGAAATACCTTAAAGGATCTCTGGAGAAATTCCTGAAGGAAACTTCGAAAAAAGCACTGGAACAATTACTGGAGGAACCCCTAAAGATATCCCAGGACAAATCCCCGAAAAAATGTCTAGTGGAATCCCTAGATGAAGTCTTGATTATTTCTGGAAGAAGCCAAGATGGAATCACTGAATTAAGCTATGGAAATAAAAACTTGGAGGAATTGTTCGTACTCATATAGTTCACAAAACTATGAACAAATCTGAAACAGTCATTTTGATTACTCAAAACTACAATACTGATTTGCATATTCACATATCGGGCGCCCATCCCGCTTAAAATTCATCTCAAGTCAGGCCCCCCCTGGGCCCCCTCCAGGAAAAAATCCTAGTTACGCCAATGCTTTCATCGGCGGCAACTGATTGTCTTCTACATTTAACACAATCAAAGCCTGTACCTCCTGGTCTTCTTTTGACCATGCCGTTGTCAACGGCTCCGGTTTCACGTCTGAAACCGTATGCCACAGATCATAACTGATCAGCAGCATTTGGATTTTCAACTTCCACGTCTGATAATTTTTATCATTTACCCACATGGAAAATTAAAACTTTCTCGGCCATTTCCACAAAGTGGCGCACTCACGAAGGTGCAACCAAAACAACACTGTTCGATCGCACCCGACAGCGGTACACACGGTACACACAGACACCGTCTGTTCGAGTTCACAATCGATCACCACCACGGCTACGGCAACGATTTCCCCGATTTGCGGGTCAAAATGGCACAATCTGAACAAAGTATTCTTCTCGGCTGTAGGACAAAATGGTGCACACAGAGTACAACCGGCACTGTCTTCCCCGTTCTGGACACCACCAAAGCCAAACGGGCGATGATTCCGCCGACCACTTTTTAAATGTCCAGGCCACAGCTGTTCTTCACACACACAGCAGCTGCAGTAGCAGAACGGACGAGTAATTAATTATTCCTACTTCCATCGACCGGCACCACACCACGATTTCATTAAGATTTTACTGGCTCTTCCGCCACACTGGGCCCATAACCTGTTGTTCATCATCGGGGCGACCTCGCTTTGGTCGGTTTAGGCATATAGGACGGGAGCCCATGGTCTTGTGTTAGATTAGATTAGATTAGATAGGACGGGAGCCCATGGTCTTGTATCGTGGTGCGAAAACAACGTTTCCACGGTCTTCTGCAGCATCTCGGGGGAGCGTTCTGGGGGTAACTACTGGCCATAGCTGAAGGCGATGAGGTACAATGGGCCTGTCCATAAACTACGTAGACTCGGAAGGGGGGAGGGGGGGATCTGGCCAAAGTCTACGCTCCATACAAATTTCAAAAATTTTGTATGAACGAAAGTCTACGGAGGGGGAGGGGGGGGGTCTGAGATTGCCAAAATGGAGTCTACGTAGTTTATGGACAGCGCCAATCGCCCAGGATGGAGATTAAGATGGGGTTTCGGAATTATCATCGTTAATAAAATGATAAAACAATATATAATTACGCAAATATAAGGCTTCCCTGGCAAGTTTATTGATACATCCAACTATAAATCAATATAAAATATATAACTTCTTGTAAAAGTACCCCAAGCTTACTCCAGCATATCCAAATCCTCCAGTCGCTTCAGAACGGTTCGAATTTCCCGGTACAGTTTGGACCGGATATCCTTGCGGCTGCGTACAAACGAATCCGTTTTCAACACCTCCAAGTTGCGTTGGCGATAGTCCAGCGTCGATCCATCTCCACTGGGATGTAGTGGAATAGACGAGCTCGGATGATTCCCTACCCCAGCAGCATCCCCTTCGTTCGATTCGATCTGGCTGATGGTCTGATCGATCAGATTGACCACTTTGGATTTAAGCTGAAACAGTTTCACGGTCACTTCTTCGGGTTTGCGCAGTTTCAGGCTTTCGGTAGATGGATTGGGTGCTTTGCAGGAGTCGGAACGGGATACGGTTTGTTGGGATGGGTTCTTGGTAATTGGTTGCTCAATGATAGTCTCTTTGCTTTCGACGAGGTCTTCAAGCGTAAAAATGTTATCCGTGGCAATAGGGTCTTCCTCTACCGTTTTCTTGCTGGAGTTTTCTTCCGGTAAATTTGCAGTTTGACGGAAACTTTCTTCCAAATTCTTAAAGAACTGTAAACTCTCGTCTAAAGCATTTTTCATCTTCAACGATTGGTGACCTGCATCTCCTTGGCTGAAACGAGCTCTAGAAGATTCTGCTGACATTTCTTTTCTGCTGTGTGCGGAGCCAGATGGTTGAGTTCTACCATCAGATACAAGTCGGAAAAGCTCCCCACTTCCAACAGAATCAGATTGTTCAACCTCCTGTAGAAAGACCAAGAAGTGTTACAGACCTTCCCGAGAGAAATTCGATATTGAACATTACCTGCTGTGTGAGTGGTCGGTTATATTCGCTCCGAGGGATCGAAAACAGTTGACCTTTGTAGCGAAACTCTACGGTATCTTCCGGCAGTGGATGGAGTTCTTCTTCTGTCCTGAACCGAGAAGCCGTTTTCCGACTGTAGGATTTTTGCATTGCGAATTGATGATGGAACTGTCGTGTACCGGTGAAGCTGACGGAGAAACGGAGAAGACTGTTCTCTTGACGTCAAGGTGTTGAGGACAATTTGCAATGGTTGCTTCGATATTTCCAAAAAAATCACATTTTTATCTCGCATTTTATCAATACATTTATTTAACAATAATCCTCAATGACGAAGGTTGAACTTGCTCGAAGTTGCTGCATCTTGCTCTTACCAATTTGATGACAAATGGGTTAAAGTATGAAGTACCAGGTAACTGGAGGGGCTTCGCGGATCTATAAAGGTAGCTCAAGGATTTTAATAGCTAGCACTAAAGCGGTACGAATCTACCGTGTACTCTGGTGTTCTGTTGGTCAGTGGTTCACTGCACGTACCTCCTATAACTGCAAACCTGCGAGCGCTCGCGACGAGGCTGCTGTTCCAGCGATGGCTGACCAGACCAGACCAGACCAGACCAGATTGCGAAGCAACTACCGTTGACCTACGACGTCTTGAAATTTCAATGGCGTTTGGAGATGGTCTGGAATAGCGATTTGTGGATATGGTCCTGGACTACAGGCTAGAGTGGGTCATCGTTTATATGGAAAAACGAAAAATTCAATGGTACCCCATCAGATCAAAGCTTTTTTGATCCCATTTCAGGACGCGGACTTCGACAAAGTTTTTCAGGATACCCTAGGCTATGTTTTCACTTCATCGGTTACATGGTTTTAGAATAATTCGAGCTTGTTTTGAGAGAAATGCAAAAAAGTGCGTTTTCCCATGTAAAACCCCATATAAACTACAAACGCGATGCGCAAAACGTAGACATAACCGATCGTGCTCAAATTTTGCACAGATGCTCAGGACCCGAAACGGAATCAAAAAAGCTTTGATCAGAGAAAACGGTTCCGATGACCCACACTACTACAGGCGCTTCCTTCCAACGTAGTCGTCCGACAACGACAAGGCCGTCCTCTGTCGAACCGAGAAGGGAATCTCTCAAGAAATCTCTCCTTGGTGTATAGGGCCTTTGCCCGAGAGCTGTGCCCTTCTTCAAGTTTATGGCCTTACGCCAGAGAAACGGTGGTGGTCCTTAACGGTTAGATTTGGAAACCTTACGGAAACCCAAACCGTGGCGAACACTGGCGGTCCTTCGATGTGCCAATTAGAAGGCTAGTTATTTAAAAAAAACCCTAATTAATGCATCTAGCGGTGATGGCGCCTTCCTCGTGCCTTCGAAAACACATTTCAACAAAACTCAAGTGACATGTAGATGAATATCGCACTTTCATACGTTAAACAAAAATCCAGTACATGGCACCAGTAATCATATCGTTTATGTAGCTTTGATGTTTGCGCCTATATATCTTATGGACATATATGAGCGAATCCAAAGATGGCCGTCACAATGGCTGCCTTGCAAATACCGAAAGCACGGTTCTCGTCATCTAAACAACAAACAGAGCTGATAAAGCAATGGATTACTGCACGAATTTATTCTGGCCTGCTTACTCTCACACGAAATTAGACGTTTGAGCGGTGTCGGCACCTCTCAAAAGTCAAAATTACTGTGAGAGTAAGCAGGCTAGCAAAAATTCGTGCAGTGGACCATGAGTAGCCTTGCTCACTCGTGATAAACATTGAGTAGCATTTTCGTTTTCGGGCGTTTTGTGGATGACGAGATCGGTGCTCTCAAAAATGCGAGTCAAAAATGCACCTGGACGCTCTCCCATTTCACTATAACAAAAAGCCGCTATCTTGAACTTTGAGCCGCAATTTTGGATTTAAGTCCGCCATCTTAACTATTCTGGTCTTTAGTTTTAGACTCCACATTTCTTCCCCATACCAGATATACCCATATTGCATGGTTTTAGAGCCCAGAACTCCATTGAACAGCCACCATCTGGTCACTATTTTTTGGAGTCCACAATTCGTCCCTATATCAAATAAACCTATATGACACGGATTTAGAGCTTAAAACGCCATTAAACAGCCACCATCTTGAATTTGGAGCCGTCATCTTGGTGTTTGGGCCACCATTCTGCATATTGCGGTCGCCATTTTTGACTCCAGACATCTTCCCATATAGCCAAGGCGGTAAACGCACGGGTATTCAGCATGACCATGCTGAGGGTGACGGGTTCGATTCCCGGTCGGTCCAGGATCTTTTCGTAAAGGAAATTTCCTTGACTTCCTTGGGCATAGAGTGTCTTCATGCCTGCCACACGATATACGCATGCAAAATGGTCATTGGCAGAGGAAGCTCTCAGTTAATAACTGTGAAAGTGATCATAGAACACTAACACAGCGCAACATTTTTTTGTCTCAAGAACAAACTAATGTGTCTCCGAAGGATTTTGGGCCGCTGAATCCGAATCCGGGCTCAGATTTTCTCTAACACGTCACAATTTTGAACTATCCCTCAATTTATAGGGCAAAATATGCGATTTTTGGCTTTTTTGACTGCAAGCCATTAAGCAAGGAAATATTTTTTTAAGCAATCAAAAGGTTAATTGGTCAATTAACATCTAAATTAACGACTCATGCAAAATATTTCGTTTTACCAAATCAAATTTGATAGATTAAAGCATTTTATGTTAGCATGAAAACTTGCATGCAACTTTTGGAGGGTTACTTGTATGGGAAATATCGTACCTAACATAAATCGCTTAAATCTATCAAATTTGATTAGTTAAAACGAAATATTTTGCATGAGTCGTTAATTTAGATGTTGATTGACCAATTAACCTTTTGATTGCTTAAAAAAATATTTCCTTGCTTAATGGCTTGCAGTCAAAAAAGCCCAAAATCGCATATTTTGCCCTATAAATTGAGGTATAGCTAAAAAATGTGACGTGTCAGAGCAAATCTGAGCCCGGATTCGGATTCAGCGGCCCAAAATCCTTCGGAGACACATAAGTTTGCTCTTGAGACAGACAAAAAGTTAATTTTTGTTACGCTGTGTGTAAGCTGAGAAGCAGGCTTTGTCCCAATGAGGACGTTACGCCAAGAAGAGAGAGAGACATCTTCCCTTACCAAATATACCCATATTACATGCACTTAGGGTCTACAACTGCTTTAAACAGCCACCGTCTTGAATATGAAGCCGCCATTTTGGATTTTGGATCGCCCTCTTGGAAATTGTGGTCGCCATTTTTGGACTCCGGATATCTTCCTTATACCAAATATACAAATTTTTCATAGTTTCAGGGCCTAAAACTCCATTAAACAGCCTACATCTTGATTTGAAGCCGCCATTTTGAATTTTAGACCGTTATCTTGGATATTCAGGTTGTCATTTTTGGACTCCGGACAACTTCCCCATACAAATTATAACCATATTGCATGGTCTTAGAATCAAAAACTCCACTTTACAACCGCTATCTTGAATTTGGAGCCGCCATCTTGGATTTTTTAACCAGTTCGTTTATTTAAAAGGCTCACTTGTTTACCTAAAAACTCTTCCGAGCCGAAAATCTAGATAACAATTTGTTGTACTAAAAACTATCTAAAAATATTCAGTAGCGAGTCCGACGGGGAACTTTCATTCTGGTCATTTCATTCAGGTCGCCATTTTTGGACACCGGACATCTACCCCATACAAAATATACCCATATTGCATGGATTAGGGCCTAAAACTCCGTTATACAGCCGCCATATTGAATTTGGAGCCGCCATCTTGAATTTTAGACCACCATCTTGGATACTCAGATCGCCATTTATGGTCTCCAGACATCTTCCCCATACAAAATATACCCATATTGCACGGTTTTAGGGCCTAAAACTCCATTAAACAGCCGCCATCTTGAATTTGGAGCCACCATCTTGAATGTTAGACCACCATCTTGGATACTCAGATCGCCATTTATGGACTCCATTTTAGTGCCTAAAATTCCATTAAACAGCCGCCATCTTGAATTGGAGGCGCCATCTTGGATTTTAGAACGCCATCTTGGATATTATGGTCGCCATTATTGGACTCTAAACATCTTCCCCATACAAAATATACCCGTATTTCATGGTTTAGGGCTTAAAACTCCATAATACAGCCGCCATCTTGAATTTGGAGCCGCCATATTGGATTTTAGACAGCCATCTTGAATTTTGGACCGACATCGTAGAATTTTCAGTCCCCTGTGTTAATATCCTCACAAAATTTGTCAACCATACTGAAGGTTACAAAAATCGCCGCAGTTTGATGTGTCGCATGATGGGGCTTGGTCGGAAACTTGGTTCAGTTTTATATGTGGCCAATTCTACCGGTGCTGGTCCGGATCACTCAAATGGACATAACTCCGAAACGCCTTGACTGATCCGGACCATTTTTAATAGCAAACAATTCGGTAAAATTCCGAATCGATTCAAGCTATAATCCGAAAAATCCCCAATGGGCCAATGGGAAGTGCCTTAAAAGTGAGTGGCCTTTTTGTACACAGACATACATACACACATACACACATACACACATACAGACATCATCTCAATTCGTCGAACTGAGTTGATTGGTATATGTGACTTGACCCTCCGAGCCTTCTATCGAAAATTCGTTTTTTGAGTGATCATATGGTCTTTCAGCACACTTCCCGGGTAGAGCTTAATGGCAAAAGAATGGCAAATTTTACCATTAAAACAGAATGTTTGAATGGCAAAATGTGTTATTTGTTTGTTTGAAATAAGAGTTAAAATAACAAAAATAATAACAAAATTTTGGTAGCAGAAAAACTTAAAAATAACTTATTTCTCCATTGTAATAACAAAGTAATGGTAAAGCATGCGGATAAAATTTAAGAACAAAATAAGTTATTATTGAGATATTGATAACAAAATAAGACCCAAATTAACTGTTATCGGTGAATAACAAAATATGACATTCTTCGGTTATTGATAACAGAATAAGAACAAATTTAGCTGTTAATGTGGCGATCAAAATAATGATAGGTTTAGTTGTTCAAATTCAATTTTAAAATAATGGTAGATTCAGTTATTATTTCAAAGTAGCAGAAGAAAGGTAAAATGGGCTATTTCTTTTTTTTCTTCAATAAAATTTAAGTTCATCAATCAATGTAAAAACAGTTTTATTTTGTGGAAATTAAAAACTCAAAACGAAACGAACTTAAAAATCAAATTCACTTTGATGAACGTAACCACCGTTGCCCCACGATCTACTCTGGCTTCTCCTATTTAGGAACGTTTGCGCAGCGTAGGGTTGTTAGGGTAGATAGATACGTCGTTTTACAAATTATACTCTTTAATTGTTTGAGTTCTATATTAACATAAATTGATGTGCATCAAATAGAATCCATTGCGAATAAAACACACAGCTGAGAATCCGGATTTGTTTACTTTTGCGAGACACGTCGAATTGAAAAGTTATGCTTGAAATATACAATATAATAGTTAATGGTATATTAAGAGTAAAATATGTTATGGTGCCTAATGTTTATAAATAATTTCTCACAATATCAAAATAATGGCAAATTTAGCTAGGAATGTAAATTATGTTATTGTTTTGATATTTTATACCATTCATTATAAAATATGCTAAATTGCAAATTTTACCATGATAGTAATTTTTGTTATTGATGTGTTATTTAGCATTATTCATGAATAACATATCAATGACAAGATTTGCTATGATTGTATATTTTGCTATTGATTTGCCATTTTAAGTTTTTCATAATAACAGAAGAATGGCAAAACGAGATATGATGGCAAAACCAGTTACTATTTTGTCCTTTGTTTGCCATTAGCCTCTACCCGGGTTTGGTGTACGAGAAAGGCAAAAAAGGTACGAATAGGTCCTATCGAAGGATAATCCAGGATCAGTCTCGATCTATCTGGTATTTATGCGAGGGTCTAGTAACCTGAATGCTGGATAACCTAGGCACACCACATTATTGGCCTTTTCACTGGGTATCTTCACTCCACTAATTAACTTTTAGCACGTCTGACGCCTGTGAACGTTGACCGCCCACCGAAAGTCCATCGAACCCTTCAGCCATTCGTGACGTCATCATGCTCTGACTCTATTCTCGCCTTGATTCTCGCCATGTTCAGCTGTAGAACATGATTGCAGCCCAGTAGTTTTGTAATCGCTGAAGTATGTGAACTTATCTAAATCCTCAAATAACATGGTGTATTGAAAATCTAATTTGAATCTTGTAACAACTGTTACAAGTAGGACCCCGCAACTAAGTGCAAGTTCAGCCTACTTCATTGAACAGGACTAATGTTCATTCTATACTACACAACAGACAGCGGAAGCCAATGAAGTAATTTCAGTTATTTCCGACACAAATTTAGTGCTAAATCCACAATAATCATGACTTACGCAGCGAGTTACGTTGTCAAAAGTTAAACCACATAAAGCTAAATTGTTAAACCGTAAACACCCGGCTCGATCCACTTTTGGCAGAAATGCAATACATATCTTCTTTGTTGAAAAACATTTTACCTTGGAGTTTTTTTTATAAATAGTCAAGGAGAAAAGTTGTGCTAAGAAATGCACGGGACCTCCCCCTTTGCACCCTCCTCCCTTTTGCTGGTAGCCGAAAAAACGTGGCTTTTTTGTATATTTTTGTATTTTTTTATAAATTCCAGATGTTTTTGCTCAAATTTCATCGTTTTGCTAAGCATCAATAGTTTTCACTGATTCTTGACATGCAATGTATTAGTACCCATCATAGTCTGTTGAAGTTTCAATCCCAGAGCTATTCTAAGGCCTCCAAAGTACTCCGAAGTTTGTGTCACAAATCCAACATTCTAAACCAAATTTGATGCTGAATCATCACAGAACACGGTACTCAGGAAGCCTCAAAGCACTCCTAGAAAATTGATGGTAGATGAATTGGGTGATCTAGGTCATCCAAACTAATCTGGAATTCATTTTTTTAAGATATACAAAATCTACCATCATAAGTGTTCACTTTGTTCAAAAAATTTAGTCACGTTGATGTCCATTAGATCTCGCAATGTTACGAGCAACTCAATCTAGAAATTTCTGCCAATAATTTCTGGAACAACTCATCCAGGATTTTTTCAAGAAATTCCTCGAAAATTCTTCCAAGAGATCCACCAAGAACTCTTCCAGAAATTCTTACAAGAATCCCTCCAGAAATTTCTCCAAGAATTCCACCAGAAATTTCATCAAGAATCTCTCCAGATATTACTCTAAAAATTCTGCCAAGAATTTTTCGAAGAATCCCTCTAGGTATTTCTTCAAGATTTTCTCCAAAAATTCCTCATAGACTTCTGCCAAGAAATTCGCCAGGCATTCCTCCAGGAATCCCTTCAAGAGTTTCTTCAGGAATGCCTTCCAGAATTCCTCTATGATTTTTTTTCCAAGAAGCTCTCAAGAATTTCCCCAGAAATTGCTTAAAGAATTTGTCCAGAAACTCGCAGGAAATCGTCCAGAAGTTTTTCCAAAAAATACTCCAGAGATTCATCCGAGATTACTTTCAGACATTTCTCCAGAAATTACTCCAGGAATACGTGAAGAAAGGAATTCCAGCAGAAATTACTTCAGGTTACCCTCTAGGAACTTCTTCAGGAATTCCTCGAAGAATTCTTCCAGCAATTCCTCTAGAGATTTTTTTAGGATTTTTTTAAGAATTGCTCCAGAAATTCTTCCATGAATACCCCCTAGGTCCTTCAGGAAACCTTTAGTAATTCCTGAAGAAAATACTCTCGGGATTACTCTAAGAATTCGTCCGATAGTTCCTTCAGGGATTTCCTCATAAATTTTTTCGAAAATTGTTGAGGAATTACGCCAAAAATTCCTCACGAAAATTTTACAGCAACTACTTCAGGAATTACTCCAAGAACTCTTTCAGGAGTTGCTTAATAATTTCTTCTTGGAATTTCTTCAGGATTTCTCCCAGACATCTGCCTAGATTTTTTCCAAGAAGCCCTCCAGGAATTCCTCCAAAAAAATCCTACACTACCTTCTGAAAGACTTAGTATGGGATTTTACGACTGGGAACTTGATGGAAAGGGGGATGGCTTTCTCAGTCTTTGATTCAAGAACGATTTTTATCTACATTCCCGACGTTTCGGCCTAGGGATTTGGCCTTTTTCAAGGGTCGTAGTGTCTACCGTCTATCGTTTTTGTAGTTTTTGCATATAGAATGCTCTTCTGGGTTGTTTTTCATGTATACGTGTTGTTATTTTAGATTTTTAATTTTTGTATTATACACTGTGCAACAGTCGTTACCTTCAGGAATTCCCACATGAATTTCTCAAGGAATTACTCTTTGAATTGTTCCGGAAAATACTCCAGGAATTCCTACAAGAAATATTCCAGGAATTCCTCCAGGATATACTTGAAAAACTCCTCCAGGAATTGGTCCAGCAATTTCTCCAGGAATTCCTCCAGGATTCCCTCCAAGAGTTATTCCAGGAAGTAGGGTAAAAACACTAGACATCGCCCCCCTAAAATTCTGCTCTAATCTTCGCCACTTCATACATAAAAATGGAATTTGTATGGAGGGGGCGAAGACTAGAGCAGTGGCGAAGTCTAGTGCTTTTACCCTACTCCAGGAGTTCTTCAAGGGATCACTCAAGAAAATAAAAATTAAAAAAATAACTTCGAAAATTCCTTCAGGGAATTCTTCAGGAATTCCTTTAAAAATTCCTCAGGATACTCTTTGAAAATTCCTTCACAAATTACTACATGAATTCTTCCAGAAAGGAAAGGATTTTCTCCAAAAATTTCTTCAAAAAACTCTTGAAGAAATTCCTAGAAGAATTGTTGAAGGAATTTTTGCGGCATTCCTGATAGAAATATTCCAGAAATTCTTGGAGAAATTCCTAGAGAGATTCTTGGTGGAATTCTTGAAAGAAATCTTGAAGATATTCCTGAAGTAATTGATTGAAGGGACTTCTGGATTGTTGGAGGAATTCCTTGTGGAATTCTTGGATTATTTCCTGTATGAATTCTTGAAGAAATTCTTGGGGGATTCCTGTAGGCATTTCTGGAGGAATTTCCGGAGAATTTCCTGAAGGATTCATGAACGCATTTTTAAAATGGTATTCCTAGAGTAATTTATAAAGGAATCCCTGGTCAAATTCCTGGAGGGATTCTTGGAGGAATTCTTAGCTGAAGATTTGGAGGAATATCTGGAGATATTTTTGGAGAAATTTTTGGAGGAATTTTTGGGGAAATTCCTGATGGGATTCTTGAAGGAATTCTCAGCAGAAGTCTTGGAGTTGTCCCAGGAGTATTTTCATGAGGAATTTCTGGAGGTTTCGTGAAGAATCTAAGAGGTTTTCATGAAGGAAACACTGGAAGATGTATTGCTTGGATTCTTGAAGGAATTTCTTGAAAAAATCCTTGGAGGTTTTTGTGGAGAAATTCCTGAAGGGATTATTGGCAGAAGTTATGGAGGGACCCCTGGTGAAATTCTTGGGGAATGTCCTGTAGGAGTTTTTGGAGGAATTCTTGGAGGGATTCTTGGAAGAATTTTAGGCAATTGTCTTGGAGGTATTCTATGATGAATTATTGCTTCTTTGCAAATCCCTGAATGAATTCTCGAATGAATCCTTAGAGTAATCCCAGGAGTATTTTCTTGAGGAATTACTAAAAGTGTCCTGAAGGATCTGGAGGAATTCTTGAAAAAAAAATCCTAAAAAATCCCTGGAGGATTTCTTGTAGAAGTTACTGGGGATTTTCTGAAGTAATTTCTGTTGGAATTTCTTGAAAAATTAGAGGTATTTGTGGAGAAATTCATGAAGGGGTTGTTGGCAGAAGTAATAGAGGAACCCCTGGTGAAATTCTTGGGGAATGTCCTGTAGGAGTTTTTGGAGGAATTCCTGGATGGATTCTTGGAAGAATTCTAGGCAGTTGTCTTGGAAGAATTCTTGGATGAGTTGTTGGAGAAATTCCTCAAGATATCATAAGCGAAATTCCTGGATGAATTCCTGGAATAATTCCTGGAGTAATTTTGGAAGGAACTTTTGCCGTAATTCCTCAATAATGTTTGGATGAATTTCTGAGAAACTCCCTGAAGTAATTCTCGAATGAATCCTTAGAGCAATCGCAGGAGTATTTTTTTGAGGAATTACAAAAGGTTTCCTGAAGAATCCTGGAGGTTTAATGAAAGAATTTCTGAAAGAATACTTGAAAAAAAAATATCCAAAAAAATCCCTGGAGGAATTCCTGAAGCAGTTCCTGGGGATTTTCTGAAGTAATTTTTGTTGGAATTCATTGAAAAATATCTTCGACATTTCCTGGAGGAATTTCTGGAGAATTGCCTGAAAGTAATCTCGGATGAATCTCTGAAGTAATTGTTGGAAAAATTTCTGGACGATTTCCTGCGGGTTTTTGGAGAAATTCTTTGAGGAATTCCTGGTGAAACTCTTGGAGGAATTCTTTGAGGAGTGCTTGAAGAAATTTCTGGAGAGATTCTTGTAAGAATTTCTGGACGAGTTCTTGGTGGAACTCTTGGAAGAATTTTCGAAGAATTTCTTGAAAAAATCCTGGATGAATTCTTCCAGGAATTATTGGCAGAAATTCTTAGAGGAATACCTATAAATATTCTTCGAGGAATTCTTGGCGAAAGTCCTGGAGAAATTCCTGGAGGATTTTTTTGGAGGAGCTACACCGATAAAGTAAAGAGATTTAAGAGTAGAGCTTGTGAAGACTAAAGGTTTTAATTCCAGAAAAGTTTGGATGACCTAGATCACCAAGTGAATGTTGCAAAGTTATCAGAATTGCACTCCGAGGCTCTAAGTGTAGCGTAGAGCATTCGCTGCAATAAAATATCCCAATATTTACAGATATTGTGACCCATACTTCAAAATACATTGGGTCTATTTATGCCAGCGGATACTAAAATAGCAACACATAGAGATACTCGTAATATTATGGGGTGCAACAGACACAATCGTGAAAGAATTATGCCAATAGACTGAACAGAAACAAGTGTAGAGCCTGTAGACCTTGAAGGTCCTAATTCCAGAATAGTTTGGAAAGCCTGGAATATCCCTTGAATGTACCAAAAGCATCATAGTTGTGCACTGAGGTTCCATCAGCAGTATAGACTGCTTTGCACGAATTTTTTTTTACAGTTTTATCATGATAGGGTAAGGGAGGTATTTTGGACCCCTTTAGGAAGTGGATGAACAATTCAGCGAAAAAAGAAGGTTCCCACTTCAAAATATGGATAATTTCAGTAGGCATTACGTAGAGCAACAAGTTTTCTGTCGAAAAAGGCCAAACAGAACTCAAAATTGGTGTAGTAAATACAAGAAATATCAAAACTCCTGAAGGATCTCGGGCTTCTATTTTGGACCACCTGATTTTATTTTGGACCACCAAGTGCACATATTTTGGCCCACCAAATTAAACTTCAATTGATTCATGAAATGAAAGCCACCTCAGCAAAAAATTAAAAATAGTTAAAACTACGTGAAGTTTACATCTTTTCTATTCATTTTTTGAGGCAGGGAACGTTTATAAATTACGTAACGGTCAAAAAAGATGAAATTTTGTTGCAATTGCCAGTTTTTACGCATTGTAGTATGATGTTTCATAAAAAAATGTGACGTGAAACGTGTATTTATTAACTATTGCATGACGTCAGTCACTATGTATAAATTACGTAACGCTTAATAGGAAGTGTGGAAGTCTAGTGATTTTGCTAAGTATAAAGACGTTCCACACATATTTTAATGAGTGGAAAGGCCATCAAAAATAAAGTAATTTGAATGATACGTAATTTGTCAAACATACATTAGATAACACATTGTCGCAGTCATCAACTGATTGCCGAGAAGGACAACTTTTCTAAACTGGATGACTAAACACCTGGAAATTTCAACTTGTCGACAAGTTGTTAGGACACAAACCGAATCGTAATTTTAAACTTGGCGAAAAGTTGTTAGAACAAATCGAACCCACAACAATCTCATTGTAAAATAAACGTATAATAACCCAGATCACGGGAGGTCCCAACTTATTCTATTTATATGTTTTTAGAGTACATTACATTGGCATGAATATTTTGTCCCTTAAGAAGGAACTGGAGAGATGGATCTGACAGGTGGTCCAAAATATGTCCACATCTGATTATGTTGAACATATTTTGGCCATACCTCAAACCACCATTTTAGTGAATATTATCACTCCACCGAGGTTAAGAACAGTTTATTTTGAGTTCTTACAAGGCCCTAACTACATTCACATGAAATAAATATTTACTTGTAAAACTTAATACCTCTTGGAAGCCGACTACAAATTTGTCACCTTCTTTGTTTTTGGTGCTTTTCCGTGCGTTTCATTGGAAGTGAAAACATTTTCTCTATTTTTGATACTGAACAGCATATTTAACTGACATCCAAAATAAAGGTCATCACATAATTGAACACTTTTCGTGTTCCAATAAAAAAAATACCAAGATTTAGTAGAGATTATGTGATAAATATCATAAAACTCCCTAGGTGGGCCAAAATACCTGCCCGGTCCAAAATACCTCCACTACCCTACATTATGTAGATATCGTAACCCAAACTTCAAAGTGTTTTAGAGGCAATTTGTATTTCACGGAATGTCCAACTACCACAATATTGAGTTGCTCGTAACATTGCTAGGTCTAATGGATATCAACGAGAAAATGAATTTCAGAGTAGTTTGGATGACCAAGATCACCCAATTCATGTTCCATAACTTTTCTAGGAGTGCTTTGAGGCTTTCAGAGTACCGTGGACTATGTTCTGTGATGATTCATCGTGTATCAAATTTGGTTTAGAATGTTGAATTTGTGACACAAACTTCGGAGTACTTTGGAGGCCTTAGAAAACTCTGGGATCAGAACATCAACAGACTATGATGGGTAGTAATTTATTGCATGTCAAGGATCAGTGAAAACTATTGATGATTAGCAAAACGCAATGACAAGACCCTTGAAAATGAATGTTAGTAAATGCCTAACATTAATTTTACGTGATTAACAACCCTCATGTTTATTATATAGTTCAGAATAGTTATAAGATGTGAGAATTGGTCGTAGAATCTGTCATATGAGAAGGATTCCTCTGAGATAGCTTCTCAAACGTAGTTTCTCCTTGCAGGCACACTTTAATGCTTGATTTACGAAGAGCGAGGTGACAACATGCTTGCGAGTTGCAAGAGCCAAGTTTCATAAATAATTAAATATCCACCTTATATTTCCTTACGTATTCGTGATATTTACTTAACCCTTCTAATGCATCACGTTAGGAACAGCTCGATGACGTTTGGTACGGTTTGGATAAAAATGACCCTATTGCACCAGGAGGGTTAACGGTATTGTGACTTTACTGCAATATCTCCCAATATTCCATTAGATTTTTGAAAAAACAATCTTGTACTTGAACCAAATAAAATATAAGATCGACGAATCAGTGTAAAGGTTAATTGAGAACATAAATGCTTTACTGTTTGCGCTAAAAAGCTCTTTCCAGCGGAACATAGTTAACTAAAACAGCTTTTAATAACGACGTGTTCTACCGATACGTACGAAGAACAGAAACGACATCTGCATGTCAGGATGAACGGCAAATAAGAAGCTTTTGCTGAATCGGAAATATTAGAACCGCTTCAATTGAAATACTGAAAGTACGCTGTTTATAGGTATGCTACTGGCTAATGAGTGAAACACGCATGGTACGGGACTACTTGGGATGGGATGCATATTTTGGGCAGTTTTCCGCTATGGCTTTCACTTTGATGTCAATTGATTAAATGTTTTGAACACTGTGAGATACGTACAGTAAAAATTTAAGTCAATAAGTATGAAATTCAGATAAGTTATAGCAGAAAACTGCCCAAAATAGGACTCCCTGCTAAATGATCCCACATTCTACATGTACTGTATATCGATCAATAGACTTATAAAAAATTACATGGTAATGATAATATGTACTATCAAAACAATTAAGTTTAAAACGATCGAGAGGATACCAGGGAATCTATATAAGAGGAAATCCCTGCCTTGGTATATACCTATTTAGAACATCCTAAAATCTAATAACTTCATAGTTTCTTTCACTTTTTATTGTTTTCTTTGTCGAGGAATTCTGTAGAAATTTTTCTTTGAATTCCTTCAAAATTATTTTAAAAATTAAATCACAAGTCCATACAAGATTATCAAAGCCAAACAAGTTTCCGGAAAAACTTGAAAAATCACACATTTCAAGAGTTTTATTTTTCTAGAGATTTAAACGATATGTATCTAGGCATTTCTCCAAGCATTCCTATCGGAATTCCTTCAGAAAAACATCCATAGATTGCATCAGGAATATTTTCAGAACATCCTGCAAGAGTTATAATAAAACATTTCTTCGAGAATTTATTTCCCTCGTCTGTTGAGCCTATTCACCACCGCACTGCTTCCATTATTTAGGAAATTTGTGGTATGATCAATGTGGCATTCAGCTCACGTTTCAAATCAATAAATTCAGCCAACAGCATTATACTACATTACACACCCTAATAAGCATGTGACAAAAGCAAAGATTAGTTGCAAAAAGGGGTAGAACCGCAGTATATGTCGTATATGTATTACTCAAGAACCAAACGATGAAATACCATCTCCTTCACACAAAAATTATAGAGAAGCTATTGTCAACTGGATGGGAAATGGTGCTTGGTGATAGTGAAAACAAAACTTTAGGGAGTAAAAAAAGCTCATATTTCTACGCCTGAATGCACAAAGGGTTGAACATGAAATTGAACACTGGTTGTTATCGAGCCAAAAAATTCTTGCATTATAATGTATTGTAATTTGGTGAATTTGAACTTGATAAATTGAAGATATTTGGATAACCTACTAATAAAAGTAGCTGCATAACATCTTATGAAACAAACGCTTTTGGAAGAAAGCTCTATATAGCAAAAATATTAGTTAGGTAATCTTTCAAGAAAATGTATTTCAGCGAAGTACTTCCTTTGTGTATTTGTGGAAATATTCGAATGGCTCGACACTAGAAGTATTGACTTCAGAGCGTATCACTTACCAAGGGGCATCCATATTCCCGTGGCAACTGTGGCGATGCAGAGCTATTACTCAGCATTTAGTAGCAAAGGTTGCCTCATTATCATTCCTCCCATTCTTCGATAACCGTAAGAATTATTTTTCTTCTCATAGTATCGTTCCATCTCGGACACAACTTGCTTCTTAGCTCAGTTTTCATTAAGAGCAACATCTTGCATCCCAACTTTGAATGTTAACCCTCGAGCAGTCGCGTCTTCGACTACCTGCAACGGCACTACGTTTACGCTGTGTATCACAGGCGTGCATTTTTCATGATGCGTGTACTCGCGTGGATGCTATGACCAATATTTAGTGAATGCCACCCGAGACGGCGAGTGCAGGATTTTTTCAAGAGATTCCCAAGAATTCCAAGTACCGTCAAACGGGGTTACTTGCAACAGCGGTGTAACTTGCAACACGATGACATACACTAAATGTTAAGCATTTTCTAATAATAATGAAAACTAGTATGCCCTACTATTTCGGTTATAGAGATTATGTGTATCAAAGATCGATTTAGTATAAAAATTAGCTTTGTTTCTTTGTTTATGGTTTAGCTACACTGTTCAAACGGATTGCACATTTTATGCCATAAAAACAAGTATGAAAATCGTGCTTCACCTCTCCCTTATGGTAAGTGCGATAAGTCTGACGACCTTGCTTGCAGTTAGGGTACCTAATAGTAAGCTTAGCTAAACGATAAAAGTTTGATAAACTTATCGACTAAGTAATGCAAAAAATCATTATTATATTCGACAACCACTGTGGGGTAACTTGCAACAGTTGAATTTCACGAAACCTTCTATTATTTGTCTTCATTTCACGATATATTTGACAGAAATAACCGAAATGGATCATTTTTTGATTACGTAACGCGGTTATTTTCAAATGACAATTCATTTTTTACATTTTTTTTTGCCTGTGACCTTCAAACATTGTTAGGAAATACCACAATTTGAAGTTTCATTCATGTTTCATTATGTTAAAAGTTCAATTTTTGTTTATGAACGCTGTAAAGCAATCACCAACATCAATTCTGAACCTAGATGGAGTAAATTATTTCAGTTTAATACCCAAATTAGCGAGTTTGACATTTACAAAGTAGAGTAGGTGTGTTTCAATCATGTTAATTTAGCTGAAATTGCCAAACACCACTTCAAACTGAAAACTACTTAAAGATGACTCACTCTACCTTTTCAAGAAATGACAATAATCATTGTTGACATTTTGTTATGAGTGCTAAGTCACGAGAATCATATATATATTTTGTGTTTGAGGGACGTGAGACCTGTTGCTAAACGATATACTCTCGCTTGCAATAACTATCAATCCTTTCACGAAAAATTATATGTCAATTGGTTAGTGTACATCTTTTCATGGTATGTTTCATGCATAACATCAAAAATTTACAATACGACTATATACTAGAATGTTAGTGCTGTTTAATGATAGCTAACTTGGCTTTATGTCCTATGTTGCAAGTTACCCCACAGATGGGGAAACTTGCAACAAGCATATATTTCGCACCTCCTGATTAGGTGGCAACGTATTTTGGTAAACCAAGTGCTGCATAGTATTCTACTCGGGGTAATTAGCGTACACGATGCTTCACAGGATGTTTCAAATGTTTAGATTTTCAATGATATTGCTTCGAAGTCGAAAAGTGTTGCAAGTTACCCCATTTGACGGTACTTACATATGTGAGAGTTCTTGGAAGTTTTTCCAGGAAATTTCTCAAGAAGTTTCATATGAATTCCTTCATAATTTCACAGGTATTTTCCGCCAGGGTTTTCAAGTACTTAATTTCAAGCGTTTCTTCAGAATTCTTCCAGGAGCTATCGAAAATTCATTCGGTTTTCTACATATATGAATTGCTTCATGATTTCCTCTGGAATTCTACCAAGAATTCTTCCACGATTTCCCCAGGCACTTCACCAGCATATCCCGGGCAATTGCTTCATGTTTTCAAGAAATTCATCGGGCAGTTCCCAGGACATTCATACAGCGGTTGCTCGTGATTTTTTGCAGGTACTCTCCGGCAATCCCTTTAGGAGTTCCCCAGGCATACTCCCAAAATATGTGCGGTAGTTCATTAGCGACTTTTTTTAGTAGTTTCGCGGGAATTCCTTCATGGGTTCACAAATGTCTCCAGTAATTTTTCGGGAACCCCTAATGGGTTCTCCAAGAATATACCCAGAAGTTCCACAGGAATTTCTTGTGAAGGTGACCAAGAATTCCTCCAACATTTCCGTAAGATCCCTCCATGATATTCCTGAGAATTTCTCTGATCTCTTAATAGGAAATTCCTCCATAGTTTACCTGGATATTCCCTCCAACGAAATTTACTTCAGAAGTTTCTCGAGAATTTCTTTAGAATATCCCAAATGAGTCCTCGTGGATTTTTGCATTTTCCTGTACCTCCCATCTACCCACGATTTTAGTACAGGGGAATATTGGTTACATTCTAGGTAATTATAATTAAGATTTTTTCAATGAAAGTCTCGAGTTTCTCGAGAATACCTCCAGGAGTTCTTCAGGAATTTCTTCAGTAGTTCCTTAGGAATTTCTCCAGCATTTCCTCCGGAATTCCTTCCGAATTTCTTCTAGAAATCTTTCAGGAGTTTCCCTATAGGGAATTCTTATAATAATTCCTGCAGGAGTTCCTTGGGAATTCTTCCAGGAGTTGATTGGAAGTTCCTTCAGAAGTTCCTCAGGAATTCTTCCCGGAGTTCCTCCAAGAGTTCCCCGCCTGGAGTTCCTTGTGATTTCATCCAGCAGCTAATAGGGAATTTCTCGACTATTTCTTTATGCGTTCTTTGAAAATTCCTACAGTTCCTCGGTATTTTTCCGGAAGTTCTTCTAGAATTTCCGCGGTAATTATTCTAAGAGTTCTCCACCAAGAGTTCCCCGGGAATTCTTCCAGAAGTTCCTCGGGAATTCTTCCAGAAGTTCCTCGGGAATTCTTCCAGAAGTTTCTCGGGAATTCCTCCAGAAGTTCCTCAGAAATTCTTCCAGAAGATCCTCAGGAATTCTTCCAGCAGTTCCTTGGGAATTCTTCCAGAAGCTTTGTGGGAATTCTTCCAGAAGTTTCTCGGGAATTCTTCCAGAAGTTTCTCGGGAATTCTTCCAGAAGTTCCTCGGGAATTCTTCCAGAAGTTCCTCGGGAATTCTTCCAGAAGTTCCTCGGGAATTCTTCCAGCAGTTCCTCGGGAATTCTTCCAGCAGTTCCTCGGGAATTCTTCCAGAAGTTCCTCGGGAATTCTTCCAGAAGTTCCTCGGGAATTCTTCCAGAAGATCTTCGGGAACTCTTCCAGAAGATCCTCGGGAATTCTTCCAGAAGACCATCGGGAATTCTTCCTGAAGTTCCTCAGGAATTCTTCCAGAAGATCCTCGGGAATTCTTCCAGAAGTTCCTCGGGAATTCTTCCAGAAGTTCCTCGGGAATTCTTCCAGAAGTTCCTCGGGAATTCTTCCAGAAGTTCCTCGGGAATTCTTCCAGGAGTTTCTCGGGAATTCTTTCAGAAGTTCCTCGGGAATTCTTCCAGAACTTCCTCTAGAATTCTTCCAGAAGTTCCTCGGGAATTCTTCCAGAAGTTCCTCGGGAATTCTTCCAGAAGTTCCTCGGGAATTCTTCCAGAAGTTCCTCGGGAATTCTTCCAGAAGTTCCTCGGGAATTCTTCCAGAAGTTCCTCGGGAATTCTTCCAGAAGTTCCTCGGGAATTCTTCCAGAAGTTCCTAGGAAATTCTTCCAGAAATTCCTCGGGTATTCTTCCAGAAGTTCCTCGGAAATTCTTCCAGAAGTTCCTCGGGAATTCTTCCAGAAGTTCCTCGGGAATTCTTCCAGAAGTTCCTCGGGAATTCTTCCAGAAGACCCTCGGGAATTCTTCCAGAAGACCCTCGGGAATTCTTCCAGAAGTTCCTCGGGAATTCTTCCAGACGTTCCTCCGGAATTCTTCCAGAAGTTCCTCGGGAATTCTTCCAGAAATTCCTCTGGTATTCTTCCAGAAGTTCCTCGGGAATTCTTCCAGAAGTTCCTCGGGAATTCTTCCAGAAGTTCCTCGGGAATTCTTCCAGAAGTTCCTCGGGAATTCTTCCAGAAGTTCCTCGGGAATTCTTCCAGAAGTTCCTCGGGAATTCTTCCAGAAGTTCCTCGGGAATTCTTCCAGAAATTCCTCGGGAATTCTTCCAGGAGTTCCTCGGGAATTCTACCAGAAGATCCTCGAGAATTCTTCCAGAAGATCCTCGGGAATTCTTCCAGAAGATCTTCGGGAACTCTTCCAGAAGATCCTCGGGAATTCTTCCAGAAGACCCTCGGGAATTCTTCCTGAAGTTCCTCAGGAATTCTTCCAGAAGTTCCTCGGGAATTCTTCCAGAAGTTCCTCGGGAATTCTTCCAGAAGTTCCTCGGGAATTCTTCCAGAAGTTCCTCGGGAATTCTTCCAGAAGTTCCTCGGGAATTCTTCCAGAAGTTTCTCGGGAATTCTTCCAGAAGTTTCTCGGGAATTCTTCCAGAAGTTCCTTGGGAATTCTTCCAGAAGTTGCTCGGGAATTCTTCCAGAAGTTCCTCGGGAATTTATCCAAAAGTTCCTCGGAAATTTTCCAGAAGTTCCTCGGAAGAAATTTTCGGGAATTCTTCCAGAAGATCCTCGGGAATACTTCCAGAAGATCCTCGGGAATTCTTTCAGAAGATCCTCGGGAATTCTTCCAGAAGTTCCCCGGGAGTTCTTCAGAAATTCTTTCAGAATTTCTTCGGAAATAGGGTCTTGCACTACTTTGGCAGGTGTACCTATTTTGGGCACTTGCCACTATAACTAAGTCAATTCAAACCGTTTGATTTGAGTTTTTGTGTAGAGTTAGCTACTGTGCGTGCCTTACTCTATACAAAAATTCAAATCACTCCGTTTGAAATTGACTTAGTTATAGTGGCGAATGCCCAAAATAGGTACACTTGCCCAAATGGTACAAGACCCTACTTCCAGAAGTTCCTCGGGAATTCTTCCAGAAGTTCCTCGAGAATTCTTGGAGAAATTCCTCGAGAATTCTTCCAGAAGTTCCTCGGGAATTCTTGCAGAAGTTCTTCGTGAATTCTACCGGAAGTTCCTCTTGAATTCTTCCAGACGGGAATTCTTACAGGAGTTTTCACGAACTCCTGGAGAAATTCCCGAGGAACTCCTGAAGGAATTCCTACGTAGAATTTCCGAAGAACTTCTGAAAGAATTTCCGGGACCGGGGAACTCCTGGAGTTATTTTTTAAAAGCTCCTGGAGATATTCCCAAATTTCTCATGGAGGAAGTCTTGAGATACTCCTGGAGGGATTTGCGAGGAACACATAAAGGAATTCTTGAAGAACTCCGGTAAGAATTCTCGAAAAACACTGGGAAGAATTTTCGAAGAATTCTCGAGGAACTTCCAGAGAAATTTAGGATGAATTTCTGAGGGACTCCTGGAAGAATGCTCGAAGAACTCCTGGAGGTATTCCAAGAGAAATACAGGATAAATTTCCGAGGAACTTCTGGAAGAATTTCCGAGTAACTCCTGGAGGCATTCCCGATCAGCTACAGGAGGAATTTTAAAAAAAACTCTTGGAAAAATACCGAAAAACTGCTGAAGGAATTCGCGAGCAGGAGCAGGAGCATTTCCGAGGAACTCGTGGAGAATTTTTCGAGGAACTCCTTGAGGAATTCTCGAGAAACTGCAGGAGCAATTTCCTGGAGAAAATCCCGAATAACTTCTGGAAGAATCCCCCGAGAACTCCTGGAAGAATTGCCGAGGAACTCCCGGAGAAATTTCCCAGGTACTCCCGAGGAATTTCTGGAGATATTTCCGGGGAACTCATGGTGAAATTGTCGGGGAAGTCCTGGAGGAATTCCACAGGATTTTCTGGAGGAATTTTCTAGGAACTCCTGGAGAAGTTCTTGAGAAATCCCCATTGAACTCTTGGAGGAATGCCCAGAGAACTCCCGGAGGAGTCCCTAGGGAACTCCTGGAAGAATCTTCAGGGAACTCTTGGAGGAATCCCCGGGGAACTCCTGGAGGAATCCTCGGGGAACTTCTGGAGGAATCCCCAGATAAGTCCTGGAGGAACCCTCAGGGAACTTCTGGAGGAATTCCCAGAGAACTCCTGGAGGAATCCCCGGGGAACTTCTGGAGGAATCCCCAATGAACTCCTGGAAGAATCCTCATGGAACTCTTGGGGGAATCCCCAGGGAACTCCCGGAGGAATCCTTACGGAACTCCTGAAAAATCCCTGGAGAACTCCTGGAGGAATTTCTGGAGGATTTCCCAGGGAACTCCTGGAAGAATCCTCAGTGAACTCTTGGAAGAATTCCCTGGGAACTCCTGGAGGAACCCTCGGTAAACTTCTGGAGGAATCCCTAGAGAACTCCTGGAGGAATCCCCAGAGAACCCCTGGTGGAATCCCTAGGAAACTCCTGGAGGAATCCCCAGGAAAATTCTGAAGGAATTCCCAGGAAACTCCTGAAGAAGCTCCTGGGGGTAATCCCGGTGTACTCATGGGGGAATGTATGCGGAAGTTCTGGTGAAATTTCCAGGATTATTGCGTTGCGTGCGTTGCGTTGCGTGGTAACGGAGTAATTCGTAGATTGCATACTAAAAGCTGTCATGTTATATCTGTAGTACTGCTATTCCGATTGCTTATGGAATGCTATTTGGGAAGGAAGAGCAATCCAATCAGAGGTTGAAGTAAAAAGGACATGAAAACTACCATTGCCGGCCACGCCCATCTTCTCCGTTACGAGGATAGGAAAGGATGTGATGATATGACACCTACTTTATGAAAGGTCAGCGACTCACCGACGCCCCCATAGGTGTCAAGGAGTAGGATATTTGGAATAGGTTTATCTGGGATTCACTATAAGCAAGTGATGCGGCAAGATTCAGATTGTGTAAGTGTATTTGAGTAGATCATGTAGATGTGTAGGCGTGAGTGTAAGTGTTTTAGTGTATTTAAACACCAACGTTGGGAGTGACATAGCTAAGAAATTTGTCACTCCATGGGCCTTTTTGCTTCCGGGATGGGGCACAGGCATTTGGACCATGTGTCCTAGCTAACAAGCCTAGGCTTAAGCGCCATTGATCGCTCTCTGAAACGATAAGAAAAACGTTATGTGGATGGGAAGGGACGGTAGGGAAGGAATGATATCTATTTATCGAGGTGCCAGCGACTCACCGACGCCCTCGTAAAAAGAAAGGAGATGGGATTTTGATACGGGAATGGTCTGGAATTCAGTATGGTTTTGTTATGCGATTGGGTTATTATGAAATTAACAACTTATGCGTGGTAATGGCTCGCTTAAAAAAATCTGTTCCACATCGGAAAGAACTCACCAAATTATCTAGTTGCACATCGTGGTGAAATTTCCAGGATTATTCTAGAGAAACTCCCGAGAAACTCTTGGGAATTATTGGGGAACTCCTTGCGACAATTTTAGAACCACTTCTTAAAAACATCCCCGAAGGATTTCTGGGAGAACTCCAAGAGGAAACCCATAGCTCCCAGAAAATATTCCTGGAAGAATCTAAAAGCAACCGTTGAGGGAATCCCGGACTCCTTGAGGAACCGCATAAAAAAGTCATAGATGAGATTACCGACCATATTCTTCCTGTTTCTCCTGCACTTCCAATCCAGAATATCTCAAGAAACTTCCATTTACCCCGTAATTTCACCGAAATCGCCAACCAGAACTTAGTTTCGTTTCCGCGCAATGTTATTGTTTGATTTTTTTTTAGTTCGCCAACATAAACGTCAACCTATGTATATCAAGTTGGCGTAGTGTAAACACCTTTCTTGATATAGGATATCATCTCGCCATAATACTTGATATAGAGCGCAGTGTGAACGTAGCATTATCAACGTCCGTCCGTCAAGATGCTCCTGTCCTTAACCCTGCACATTTTAGCTCGCGGCACGAAACCTTTGCTGAATGGGTTGAACTTCTGATAGAAGTTCCGTGTTTCTTGGGAACATTACCCCATATTTGAAAACAATCTAATTAGATAATACAGCAAATCAGCAGTCGTTATAGCTTCAAAACCAATATCAAGCGATATCTGAAAGACAACATCCGTACGCTTTTATTGTAAAAGTATAATTAACCGTCAATAAACAGTTTAGAATATTGTAGTTTATTTTATCTTGTATGTGCTTACTTAAAAGGACTCATCGTCCACTGTAAGCACGTCAGTAAAGTTTATTAAGTTTATTTTTTTCTCCATATTTCTCCTTGTTTTTTGTTGTGATAATAATTCTCAGCATTAATTTAAAATTGTTGTTATTTTTGAATGTTGCCAGTTTTGCTGAGAATTAAGATGCGTCCACTACCAGGGGGGTCGATATTAGAGCCTCTTGGTGTGGGGGAGAGTGGAGGGTCGCATCAAAAAAAAAAAAAAAAAAAAAAAAAAAAAAAAAAAAAAAGATAATAATACTTTCCAAGAGCAATTGTGAATACTACAAAAACTACACTTAGATTTTCAACACAAAATCGTTTCTAGAATACAATACAAACAGAGCATGCTGTAGGGGAGGACTTTTTTGCAATCAGAATATGATGCAATATGCGCTGATAACTCTTCCCACAGGCACATATAGGTGCGCGTCGATATTTACTGGAACTAAAAAGCAAAAAATTCTAGAAATGTTTTTTTCTCTAGCCAAGTATCGCCATACCAGTACCATAGCAGCATCCCACTTTCAGCAATGTCTGACGCACATTTCTATGACACTCGACTACTGGTTGCATGGGCTTGTCTAACGGCCGGCTCTCTTCTGCCTGTTGCTGTTTGGAGGATTTCTGCTCTGTTTCCCCCATCGACAGCTTTTCCGATCTCTGCCGGCCCAACCCTTCCAGCCCCACAAAGGACACATCGACCGGAAGCGTTCAATGATGCGTGGCAGTAGCGGCCGTCCTGGCTCCGCTCTGTTAATATGATAGCACTAGTTATGCACCATAACTATGCAGAATTCCTCTGGAATGGATGGCAATGGAAGCAAAAAACACGGTGAACTAGAATCGACGACGACGCGCTCAAGGATGGAATGTGTGTGGTCGGAAATGCTTTTCCGGGCCCGTGCAGAAGATGGGTGACCCTGAGCTGGAGCAGAGCAGAGCAGAGGAAGCAAAGTCGGAATAATTACGATGTGCAAAGTGGATGCCCCCTTTCAAATGGCCGGATGTCCGGTAGGCGCTGGGTGTAAGTGTCCGGAGCAGATATCGTGTTTTTCCTCGCGCTAGGTGGTATGGCGAAACACCTGAGGCTGGATGCTCCTGATTCCATATTGCAATTTAATTAATGGCGTTTGGAATGGATGGATCGGTACTTACACGAATCTACTATACAAGCACATTATTGCTTGCATAATGGACGGAGCGTGGTTGATGAGGGCCATCAACAAAAACAGAGATGGGCTCTATCTGCGACGGAGGCCTTCAGTTTCGCGGGTAGCCCAAAAAGTACGGCGGAAGCGATTACTTTTGACATGTATTCGCAGAAGCGTGTGAGGCAGCCGGCAGGTGAGGAGCTACCAGACGGCGCTGCGTAGCCGCCGGCTAAGAATAGGACTACTAACCCCAATTCAAGGTGTCAAGCCACCCAAGCCGAGGAATGAGTGATCAAGGGGGAGAAAAAGATGGTCGATCTTTAACGGAGCCTGTGGGTTACCTGGGCAACCCCCACAGTAAGCTGTCCCTTACCGCGTTAGTGCAGGGCTCTGGCGAGGTGGACATTATTTCCCGAGCTACACGTGGGATTACACCATGAATACAAAAAAAAAATAATCAGAACTCAGGTGCAGGAAGTAGTGGTGGGATCAACCCCTTCGCAAGAAGCGGGTTGATGAGGTCTCCGACTAGGAGAAGTGAGGAGTCAGGCGCTGTGAGCTGCGTACGCAGCTCAAGCGTGAGAGCTTCTGTCCACTTCTCGGCAAGCCAGCCGGTGGAGATAATGGATGGAGCGTGGCTGCTGAGGGCCGTCAGCCAAGAAAATAAAGGACGGTCCGCAATAGAGGTGGCTGAGCAGCAGCAGCTTGGCGTCCACTAAGTCGAATATAAGCAAGGATCTGAAAACGGCCTTGCTTGGACTTGCGATGTCGATCGATGATGCCAAGCAGGAGCACGCGGTACCCGCGTTGCTGACTGCTACAGCGCCGGACTGTGAAGGTGAAAGTGCCTAAATTTATCCAAACGGAGGCCTTCTTTGTCGCAGGTAGTCCGAGAAAAGTGGATGCGACTGCTCGCGACAAACGGGACAAGCACTCGCAGAAGCGGGCGAGGCAGCCGTCAGGCGATGAGCTGTCTGGCGGCGCCCCCAAAGCCAGGCGCATAATTACCCCGAAGGTCGGCAACAATGCCGGAAAGTCGGACCCTAGCCAGGGCTCCCGAAAAGCTGGGAAGGTTGGGCCTGAAAAGGTTGGCCCGTCCTGGAACGTTGGGAACAAGGGGTTGAGACCGTTGGTGGGCCCTCAGCAGCCACAGAGTAGGGCGAACCAAGGAGAGAACCCTCATTGGACAAAGGTGCGGAAAAAGAAGTAGACGAATCCGCCGGCAGGTACAGGACGCCAAGCCAAGGCGTAGGAGGGCAGGTGCCAAGCGCGAGAAAGGCGACGCGATCGTCATCAAGACGGAACAGTCCAAGTACTCGGACGTCTTGAAGATGATGCGAAGCGACGCCAAGCTTGAGGGTCTTGGAGCCGACGTACGCAGTTTTAGACGTACTCGTACGGGCGAGATGATCCTGGAGCTAAAGCGCCAGAAGGAGCACAAGGGCGCCGCCTATAAAAGGCTGGCAGAAGAGGTCCTTGGAGATGAAGTAGAGGTGAGGGCTCTTACACATGAGGCGACTCTGAAGGTCAAAGACATTGACGAGATCACCGAAGTGGAAGAGCTCGTCACGGCACTGCAGCAACAGTGCGATGTGCAGGTGGCCGCCGCAGCCATTAATCTACAAAAAGGACCAGCAGGGACACAGATAGCTTTGGTTCAGCTACCTGTGGCAGACGTCAAAAAGTCCGTTAAAGTAGGGAGCATAAAGGTGGGCTGGTGTGTATGTCACCTGACATTCCACGAGCCACCAGAGGTTTGCTTCAGGTGTCTGGAACCAGGACACAAGTCGTGGGACTGCAAAGGCCCCGACAGGCGCAAACTGTGCAGGCGATGCGGCGCTGAAGGTCATAAGGCCCAAAGCTGCACGAGTCCGCCCATCCGCGTGATCTGTACCGGGAAATCCTCGAACAACAGACATCCGATGGGTAGTCCAAGGTGCCCGGCCTTCAAGAAAGCCGCAGCGAACAACAAATCACAGTGCAGGTAACGCAGCTGAATCTGAACCACTGGGATGCGGCTCAGCAACTGCTTTGTCAGGCGGTTTCTGAGTGGGAGACGGATATCGCCATCTTAGCGGACCCATACCGAGTACCCGCCTTCAACGGCAACTGGGTCGCGGATGGGACCAGAAAAATGGCGGCGATATGGACGACGGGTGAATACCCCGTCCAGGAGTTGGTGTCAACTACCTATGAGGGCTTCGTGGTCGCCAAAGTAAACGGGGTCTTCTTTTGTAGCTATTATGCGCCTCCGCGGTGGCCGATCGAGCGTTTCACCTTTTGTAGTCCTGGCCTAACAAGTAGTTTGAACTGGAGAGTAGATGATGGCTACACTCACAGTGACCACCTGGCGGTTCGCTACAGTATCGACTACAACAACAGCAGACAGCGGATAGAAGAAGAGGCGGCTAGGCCAAGGCCAAGCCCTCGCAGGTGGAAGACATCATACTTCGACGAAGGGGTATTTAGGGAGGCACTCCGCCGTGAGCGAAACTTAATCGGTTTAGACGGCGACGAGCTGGTAGCGGTGCTCTCACGTGCGTGTGATGCGACCATGCCTAGGTGAGTCCACCCTAGATATGGGAGGCCACCGGCTTACTGGTGGACCGACGCGATTGCGGACCTGCGCCGCGCCTGCCTACGGGCTAGGTGGCGGATGCAGCGAGCACGATTAGAGGAAGAAACGAACCTCGTATACAGCTTCATTGGCAACACTGTTCAATTACGGTTGTGAACGATATCGAGCGCATTATTATTTATGTTTTTTTTTCGTGTTCCATCGTGTTTATATTCGTTCTGTACAGTGCTTACGTTCGATAAGTGGATTCTTTGTGTTTTAACTGTGAACTGCTGTGCATTCACCCAGATAAAGTGCTATTTTTCAGAAATCTGCTCAGTGATCAGTGGCAATAAAAGAACCCACCTCCCGCCATCCCGTGCGCTCATTGTTTTTTTTTTGGTTCTTGCATACAACATCGAGCGTTACACCTTGTATCGCGTGCGGTATACCGATAGGCGATTACATTTTGTTCGACCTTGCGTTCAGTTCAAAACTACGGCAGTACAGTTTTTCTTCCGGTTTTACGGATTACTGCCCGAGATGGCTTGCGCCAAGTGCCAAAATGCGACCTCCGAATCGGATCAAATTGTTTGTCGTGGTTATTGTAAAAAATCGTTCCATTTCTGCTGTGTGGGAATGGATTTTTCTTTCCAAGACCATCAGAGAGCACACGTAAAAAACGTGCATTGGATGTGCGATGATTGCTCTGATTTGTTTGAAAACGACCCCTTCCGCAATATTTCTTCCCGCTGCGTTATTGGAAATGTCTCCGACGAGACTAGCCTGAGCAGTCTTAAAGACGAAATCGCCGAGCTGAAGAAGGTAGTTGGAGTTTTGTCTTCGAAGGTCGACTCGAATTCGATGACCCCGGTGGTGTCTACACCGTGGTCCGGTTTTAATCGCATGCTTACTCCGAGTAACGTCCCGAACACCCCGAAACGGAAACGTGTGGAGAGTCTACCCAAGGAGAGATCATCGACAATTCGTGGTTCCAAAGCAGCGTCCGAAATGGTAAAAACAGTTCCACCACCAGAGGAACTGTTTTGGCTCTATTTGTCAGCATTCGACCCTTGTACTTCTGACGATGACATCACTTCCTTCGTTAGGAATTGCATGAATCTTCCTGCCGATGTAGTGCCAAAAGTGGTTAGACTGGTTCCTAAAGATAGAGATCCAGCAACCCTTAGCTTCGTCACTTTCAAGATTGGATTGAGCAAAACTCTCAAGGAAACCGCGCTGTCCAAGGAAACGTGGCCTGATAACGTTTATTTTCGGGAGTTTGAAAATCAGTCAAAAAACCAACGGAAAGTCGTCAGAGTGTTTGCAGAGAAGAATCCGCTCGACAGACAATAGATCCACAAAGGACACCGGGACGCACGCCTGCCCTCAGCCTTTTGGAAGCCTCGGACCCGCCCACCACAGTCGAGCCCCTCCCGCCAGCGACCTACAGCCGTCCCGGTCCTGTGTGTGGTGCCGGCGATGAGGTCTTCCAAAATCTATTTGCTGGCAAGTACTACGCTTACTTGAACAACCACTCGTGCCCTGAAATCTCTGTAGCTTCCAGACCATCCGCAAAACGTGATTCCAACAGCACCTCCTTGATCCAGACACCGGGACGCACGCCTGCCCTCAGCCTTTTGGAAGCCTCGGATCCGCCCACCACAGTCGAGCCACTCCCGCCAGCGACCTACAGCCGTCCCGGTCCTGTGTGTGGTGCCGGCGATGAGGTCTTCCAAAATCTATATGCAGGCAAGTACCATTCTTCCATGAACAACCATTTGCGCCCTGAAATCCATGTACCTTCCAGTGCATCTGCAAAACGTGATTCCAACAGCACCTCCTCGATCCAGACACCGGGACGCACGCCTGCCCTCAGCCTTTTGGAAGCCTCAGACCCGCCCGCCACAGTCGAGCCCCTCCCGCCAGCGACCTACAGCCGTCCCGGTCCTGTGTGTGGTGTCGGCGATGAGGTCTTCCAAAATTCATACGCAGGCAAGTACAACGCTTTAACGAACTATTCGTGCTCTCAAGTGTATGATGTTTCCAGCCCACCCGCATCGCGCAACGTCCGTCATCTCTTCTCGCTCCAGCCACCGGGACGCACGCCTGCCCCCAGTACCTTGGAAGCCTTGAATCCGCCCACCACAGTCGAGCCCCTCCCGCCAGCGACCTGCAGCCGTCCCGGTCCTGTGTGTGGTGTCGGTGAAGAGGTCTTCCGAAACTCTTGTGCAGGCAAGTACAACGTCCCTTTGAGCAACTCATGCACTGAAATACGTGTTGTTTCCAGTTGTCCAACTGATGGTCCAACCGTCACATCAACTCCGTCGTCATCTAGAGCTGCCTCGCCTAGCAGTTATCAAGAGACAACCGTTTACTATCAGAACGTTGGCGGTATGAACAGTAGTGTCGCGGATTTCCGTGTCGCTATCTCCGGTGGTTGCTACGACATCATCGTTCTCACCGAGACTTGGTTGGATGCACGAACGCTTTCCCACCAAATTTTTGGTGACGAATACGAGGTTTTCCGGTGTGATAGGAGCATTGAGAACAGCAAAAAACTAACAGGCGGGGGTGTCTTAATAGCTGTTAATTGTAGGCTCAAAGCGAGAAGAGTTGATAACCCCTCTTGGATTGGTTTAGAGCAAGTGTGGGCATCGATCAAGCTGAGTGATCGCACCTTGTTTCTCTGTGCGCTGTATATTCCACCTGATCGCAAACGTGAAGTATCACTTATGGAATCACATTGCCAGTCATTGTTCTCTATTCTGGAAATCGCTAGACCCAGGGATGAAATTGTTGTGATGGGTGATTTCAATCTCTCTGAAATCACGTGGAGCAGAACATGCCATGGCTTTCTCTATCCCGACGTAGACCGCTCCGTCATTCACTCTTCCGCGTCTTGCCTTTTGGACAACTACAGTGCTGCAGCGCTCTCTCAAATCAACCACGTTTTCAACCTAAACAACCGCAGCTTGGATCTCTGCTTCGTTAGTGCACAGGACATCGCCCCACTCATATGCGAAGCTCCGACTCCTCTAGTGAAATTAACACGCCACCATCCTCCTTTGCTGTTAGCCATCAATTCAAAGTTGCCAATTGAATTCGTTGTTTCTCCGATTGCCGTTTCCTACGATTTTCGCAAGGCTGATCATCGCAGCATCAGCGAACTGTTAGCCGGTCTTAATTGGGGCGATATCTTAGATACCGAGGACATCGAAGCTGCTGCTCGCACTCTGTCCAATGTGCTGACGTACGTTATTGACAGACACGTTCCTAAGAAGCTACACCGTCATACATCGCGTCCTCCATGGGAAACAAGTGAGCTCCGTTCGTTGAAATCTGGTAAGAGGGCCGCCCTGAGGAAATTCACCAGACACCGCACACTGTTACTCCGGAACTACTATGTGAGGATCAATTACGAGTATAAACGAGTTGCGAAGCGATGCTTCCTACGTTACCAACGCGGCATTCAGAGAAAGCTCAAATCCCATCCAAAACAGTTTTGGAAATTCGTGAATGAACAGCGTCGCGAATCTGGTTTGCCAGCTTCTATGGCACTCAATGACAAAGTTGCTTCCTCTCCGCAAGATATATGTAACCTTTTCGCCGACAAATTTGCTAGTGTTTTCGTCGACGAGGAGCTGGATGATAATCACGTCGCACGTGCCGCTAGCACAGTTCCACAGTTTGGGCAATCGCTGAGCAGCGTTGACATTGACGAGAATATGATTGCCAGGGCTGCCTTAAAACTCAAAACGTCGTACAATCCGGGTCCCGATGGTATTCCGTCAGCGTTCCTTAAGATGCAAATCAACAACCTTCTGTCACCATTGCTTCATGTTTTCCGACTCTCCGCAACCACTGGCCTATTTCCAACGTTCTGGAAGTTTGCACACATGTTTCCAGTCCACAAAAAGGGGAGCAGACAAGAGGTTGGCAATTATCGCGGCATTACTTCGCTCTGTGCCATCGCCAAACTGTTTGAAATCGTCATCATGGACCCGCTATTCGCTCACTGCAAACCGTATATTAGCTCCGACCAACATGGATTCATGCCGGGTCGCTCTACGGCCACCAATCTGCTGTGCCTTACCTCCCATATCATCGAGAGCATGTCGAAGCGCGTTCAAACAGACGTTATTTACACCGACCTGACTGCAGCATTTGACAAATTGCACCATCGTATTGCTGTAGCTAAACTAGATCGGTTGGGAATCCATGGCCCCCTGCTGCAATGGTTTCAATCTTACCTCACTGGTCGGCGCCTGTCTGTTGTTATAGGTGATTGTCAGTCCTCTTCATTTGCCGCAACATCTGGTATCCCACAAGGCAGTCACTTAGGACCGCTGATCTTTTTGATCTATTTCAACGATGTAAACATGGTGATCGAAGGACCGCGATTATCCTTTGCGAATGATCTAAAACTGTACCTTCGTGTTCGCTCAATTGAAGACTGCTATTTCCTTCAACGACAGGTGGATGCATTTGCTGAATGGTGTACCTTAAATCGAATGGAAGTCAACCCATCTAAATGCTCGGCGATATCGTTCTCGAACAAAAAACGGCCTGTACTGTTCAATTATAATTTGTCAGGTACCCAAATTGAACGTGTTAGTCATATCAAAGATCTTGGTGTAGTATTGGACGAACAGCTCTCCTTTAAAAAGCATATCAGCTATGTCGTCGGGAAAGCTTCGAGTGTACTGGGATTCATATTCAGAACAGCTAAAGAGTTCACGGACGTCTATTGCCTTAAATCCTTGTACTGTGCCCTATCTCGATCCATACTAGAGTACTGCTCGGTTGTTTGGAGCCCGTTCTACAATAATGGGGTCGGAAGGATCGAGTCCGTTCAACGACGGTTTCTGAGGTACGCTCTTCGACGTTTGCCCTGGAACAATCCATATCGTTTACCAAGTTACGAAAGCCGCTGTCAGCTAATCCACTTGGAACCGCTGTCGACCCGTAGAGATACTGCCAGGGCTTTACTGGTAACAGATATTCTACAGGGACGCATCGAATGTCCCGCTCTCCTAGGTCAAATAGACATCAATGTCCAACCTCGTGCTCTTCGCAACAACTACATGCTGCGGCTGCCTTTGAACCGGGCGAACTACAGCATGTTCGGGAGTGTCAATGGGCTGCAGCGTAATTTCAACAGAGTTTCTTCACTGTTTGATTTTAACGTGTCTCGTCAAATACTTCGTCGGAGATTCAGTCTGTTTTTTTCAAGGTCTACTTAGTGTTTATTCTGTATGCTGCTTTTTGTTTTTGTATGTGTAGTTTCGATTATAATTTGTATTGTATTAATTGACTATCCATTGTTAGTATGTAAGTTTTATATGTGACTGTAAGTTTTGTACTTTAAATCTTAAAATTAAGTAACATCATTGGGGCTTACATATAGCCTGTTGATTAGACAAATAAATAAATATTAAGAGCGAAACGAACGGCGGGTGGTGTTCGCCGCTGCAAAAACCGCGCTTAAGACCGAGATAAGAGCAAGCAAAAAGGGCTGCTTTGAGGGCCTCTGTCAGAGTGCTAATACGAACCCGCGGGGTGACGCCTACAGGATTGTTATGGCCAAGACGAGAGGTGTGATGGCTCCTACAGAGCAATCTTCAGATATGTTGGAGGGGATCATTGGAGGACTTTTTCCGCGTCATGATCCTAGTCCTTGGCCTCCTTTCGACAGCCGGGGACTGGGGCTAGCGATGAGGAGAGGGTCACCGATGTGGAAGTCCCTTAGCGTAGGTAAGGCCCCAGGTCCGGACGGAGTTCCGAACCTGGCTTAAAAGTAGCTATTGCAGAGGCTCCCGAGATGTTCAGTTCTGCTATGCAGAAATGCCTGGACGAGGGAGTTTTCCCAGAAGCTTGGAAGAGGCAGAGCCTGGGAACCACCCGGAGACCCGTCGGCATATAGACCAATATGCTTGATTGACACGGCGGGGAAGGTGCTCGAAAAGATCATCCTCAATAGAATGTTGAGGTTCACTGAGGGCGAAAATGGTCTTTCGAGCAACCAGTACGGCTTCCGGCAGGGGAGGTCCACCGTAGACGCTATCTTGTCGGTTACAAAAACCGCCGAGAAAGCACTCGAGCCTAAGAGAAGGAGGATTCGTTTCTGTGCGGTAGTGACTCTGGATGTAAGGAATGCGTTTAAAAGCGCCAGCTGGTCTGCTATTGCCGATGCGCTCTTGCGTCTGGGGATACCGGAGTACTTGTACAAGATTCTCGAAAGCTGCTTTCAGAATCGCGTACTAGTTTACGATACGGAGGTGGGTCGGAAGTGCTTTCACATAACCTCAGGAGTCCCGCAAGGTTTCATCCTGGGTCCGGTGTTATGGAATGTCATGTACGACGAGGTGTTGAGGTTAGAGTACCCAGTGGGAGTGGTGATTGTCGGATTTGCCGACGATATTACGCTCGAAGTCTACGGTGAAACGATCGAGGAAGTGAAGTTGACTACCGACCACTCGATCAAGGTAGTGGAAGCGTGGATGCGGGCCAGGAAACTGGAGCTGGCCCATCACAAGACTGAGGCGACGGTTGTTAACAACCGGAAAGTCGGAGCAGCAGGCGGAGATCAGTGTAGGTGAGTGCACTATCCTGTCAAAGCGCTCCGTCAAACACTTGGGCGTGATGATCGACGATAAGCTTACCTTCGGTAGCCACGTCGATTATGCCTGTAAAAGAGCCTCCACAGCTATTGCGGCACTGTCCCGGATGATGTCCAATAGCTCTGCGGTGTACGTCAGTAAGCGGCTAATGTCGCTACGTCCATACTTAGGTATGGGGGCCCAGCGTGGGGCACTGACTGCGCTAAGTAGTGAAAGCTGCCGTGGTAAGCTGGAAGGAACTTAAAGGCTGATGTGCTTGAGGGTTGCGAGCGCGTACCGTACCGTGTCACACGACGCGATCTGCGTCGTTACTGGTATGGTGCCTATCGGTATCCTTATCAGGGAAGTCATAGAGTGCATCGAAATGCGCGGCGCAAGAGACATCCGCAGGACTTCCAGGATGGTGTACTCGGTCAGATGGCAGTGCACGTAGGACAGTTCCGCCAAAGGAAGGTGAACCCACAGGTTGATTCCGAGGGTAGATAATTGGAGTAATATCTACAGTAGTATCTACATTGTTTCGGCCATGCAAACTCTCCCGAATAGGTATTTGGTTTGTGCTGGTCTAGAGGAAACGGCGCGCCGGAACACGTTTTGTTCGTGTGCCCGCGTTTTCGCACAATGCGTGACCATATGCTTGCCACAAGCGGGGTGAATACAACTCCGGACAATCTTGTCCAGGGGATGTGTACGGGTGAGTTTGACTGGAATGCCGTTTCAACTGCTAGCACCGACATCGTCTTGGAGCTACAGAGGTGGTACGTGGACTCGGAGAATGGCTAGTTATGATGCGGTACAAAAGGTGGTCGAGAAGATCGGAGTCGGCTTCGTAGGTCATACAGGTGAACTGCGGTCAAAATCTACGCTTACAGTGCTTAAGTGGCCGCGCCGAGAACACCCTGGTAGCGTTGCTGTCGTGGCGTCGGTCTACTGGGTTGGATCCGACCCCGCGGTTGGAAAAGGATCTTCGGCAAGGTCGGGACAGGTGGAGGCCCCATGTCTGCACGTCCTTCTGTGTGCTGGCTGATAGGGTCATACTTGCGGGAAGGCCAAATCACTGTGCACGCGGTATCAGTTCTTGATACTTGCTGTGCAGTTGGAAGCATTTGTCGTAATGTTGACCCTGCCTGCCTTCCGAGGACAAAGGGAGTGGTGAGGACCACTCGGGGAACTGGCTTAGCTTCAGCATGCTACCTTGGTACACTACCCAAAGCGAGTCATCGATGTTTGTTGCTGCAGGCTACGTAGCTAACCTTGAGGGTGCGATGTGCACAAGCCCCTCTCTGAAGCAATACTTTCTTGGTGGTTTCGGAGAGATGGAGGGCTTGACGGCAATGGGAACGATTGGTGGGTCGAGGAAAAAGTAGTCCTGACTTTCCCTTTTTTTATTTTTTGGTAGAAGGCGGTCACTAACCCCACACTTCCTAGACCGTCGTACAAATCAGGCGTTTTGGTGACGAGTTGCACTCCCTGGCGATGTTGCTCTGTTCTTCGCGCTTCTTGTGGAGTTAGTTCCTGTAGGGGCCTTTTTACGTCCACGACTTCTGGCATTCGTAAACGCTTGAAGCCTTTGGCGACTCATAAATGCTAAGCGGGCACACTATGGATCATCAGATAACTAATCCCGGTGGGAATTTTGATCATAGGCTGATTTTTTGTTGCTTTGCAAGCCTGAGCATCTGTTATCCAAATTATGAGCAGCTGATCGACTTTATAGTGCCAGTGAAGTTCAACCACAGAGAAACAGACGTCACACTCTGCTTGCTTCTCATCGTTCACCTTTTTAACGGTTGATTCAAATATTCGGTAGTAGGTCGATTGGCCATTCGCGGCGCTGCCATCGTTTTCGCTCCTGTTTGACGTTTGCTCACTACCGCCACCTAGTGGTGGCCCGGTCAAACACAGCACATTTTGCATTGGGCGATTGCGTTTTCGTGACGATGTTTTTTAATGAAATTTGTTCTAATTGTTACGTCTGTTTCTCTGTGGTTCAACCCGAGCAGGAGAAAATAGCTGAAGAATAACAAACTCAGGTATGGAAAACCGAATACCTACAACCTAAATGAGGTATTAAGTAGCCCTGCATTAGAGGTAAAATACCTAAAATAATAACTGATGTATATTCTGTCCATAACACGTGAATAATGACATCAGGTATGGCAATACCTAAATAATAATCGGCGATTTTTCCATACAAATAGCGTTTATTGTATAATTGAATAATACCTCAAGCAGTCCTCAACACCAAACCAATAACTCGTTGAGGTATTTCATCAATACCTACAAAATACCAAAGTAAGTAATTTTCAATAACAGAATAACTGGCCAATACCTAGTCTTGGTATGATACCTGACTTAGGTATGCTGCAGTTATGTGTCAGTTATTCATTCCTGCTCGGGAACTGTGCACTATGGTCCTCCGGAAAGTTAGCGAGTTGGTCCGGTTCTGCGCGAGCTAGTCATATGCGATAATGCTGGACAAGAGCCCTGCCCGTAAGATACCCATGTCAGACAAGGTGGGCTGATCATGTTGTAAGTGATCTGATTATGTAGTATAAAATGTTGCTAAGGTTGGAAGAAAACAGCTGGGAACCAAGTTTGTGGCAATTTAGCTTTATCTTTGTACAGGTTAACGCCCCCACCAAGTTTCATTAGATATATATTTAAATGCCCAACTCCTCGTATGCCCTCAGCTCCTCTATTCTAAACTATTACATCACGTGACTAACTACATCGACGATATAAGAATACATCATTTGCTTAACGTAAGGATATTGCCTGTGAAATAAATATGTATCATAAACGGCGTCGTTTTCCCCTAGCACGTCCGTCAGCCACCCATTGCATTTGGAAGGCACTTCGAATTGGGTCACCTGCGTGGCTGGGATCAACGTTCCACTAGTGCTCCATTCGCTATGTAATATTTTAGTGTGCTATATGGTCGCGACATGATTCTACAACGGACTGTAGAATCTACAGGCTAGACACCACTTCCACCAAAACGTCTGCCAACTGGCGGTTATTTACCCATCACATTTTTAGTCGGTTCATTTCCATGGGATCAGTGGCTGGCAACGGTGCAGAGCGTTGCCTTTTAGCTGTGACTTCCTGTGTATCAGGTTGAGAACCGCAGATATTTCCATAAAAACGTGCTCCTTGCATGATGTAGAGAGTGTTTGTATGCGCATGCAACAGAAAGTTCCCAACTAGAGCCGGCGAAATTCACCATCAGTCAGGTCAGAGCAATAAAATAGGCGTATTTGCGTAGGACTGATACAGATACACACCTTGTAACATGATGCTTCTATCATCGAATGTTTGATATAGAAAAAAAAACCTTTCTCATGCAGGCATTCTTTTTCGGCAGCAATAATGCCATAAAAATGTGCAAAATTCAGCATGACAAAATGACTTGTTCGGGTCATCCAAGGGTAGGTGAATACTTCATCAACAACGGCAAGCAGCGCAATACGTGATCTGGTTAAGTGGATGTACCTTGACGATTGAACACTTCGCTGGAATCGGCCCCTTCGGCTGCATGAGTGGAATAATTAATTATGTTAGTAGACCTACAACGGTCGTTCTAGTGCGGGAACGACCAACAAGTATAGGTATTATACCTGCAGCTAACTAAACACGCAATAAGTAGCGAGGATATCTATGACGGTCAGGGTGGGAAACTTGAAAACCTGGGGGTAGATTGCGAAATTATTTTCACCAAGAATGTCAACCTCGAACGAATTGTACTAGCTATGCATCATGTAAGGTTACCAGATGTAGTATAACTGGAGGCTGTAAAATTATTGGATTTTGATTTCTTCCTATTATGTAGTCTTAAAGCAATTCCTTCTCCTGCTTATAATAGTAATAATATTTTAATATTTCTCCATAATGCACGGTTCGTGGCTGCCGTTTTCCATCCTCGGTCGCGCCCGATGCTCGCCAAATCACGCTCCACCTGATCTGCCCATCGTGCTCCCTGCGCTCCACGCCTTCATGTACCAACCGGCATTCTTGCAACATGCCCTGCCCATTGTATCCTTCCGGCTTTGGCCACCTTCTGGATGCTGTGTTCACCGTAAAGTGCAGCGAACTCGTGGTTCATTCTTCTCCGCCACACACCGTTCTCCTGAACACCGTCGAAGATCGTCCTTAGCACGCATCGTGCTTGCAGGTCCTCTTCGAGCATAATCCATGTCTCGTGTCCGTAGAGGACCACCGGTCTTATTAGCGTTTTGTACATGGTGCATTTGGTGCGTGGGTGAATCATTTTAGACCGCAGCTTCTGCTGAAGCCCGTAGTAGGCCCGACTTTCGCTGATGATGTGCCTTCGAATTTCACGACTCACGTTGTCGTCAGCCGTCAGTAAGCATCCGAGATAGACGAATTCATCCACCACCTTGATCCCCGTCTATCGTAACATTACTACCCAGACGGATCCGGTCGTTTCCGGTTCCGTCTACCAGCATGTACTTTGTTTTTGAGGCATTCACCACCAGTCCGACCTTTGCTGCTCGCGTTTCAGGCGGGTGTACAGCTCTGCCACCGTTCCTAATGTTCTGGCAATAATGTTCATGTCGTCCTCGAAGCACACAAATTGACCGCATTTCGTGAAAATCGTTCCCCGGCTGTTGAGCCCGGCTCGTCGCATCCATCACACCTTCCAGAGTGATGTTGAAGAGTAGGCATGATACTCCGTCACCTTGTCGCAGTCCCTGGCGAGATTCGAAAGAACTGGATAGTTCACCCGAAACCCTTACGCAGCGTTGCACACCATCCATCATACCTTTAATCAGTCTAGTCAGCTTCCCAGGAAAGCCGTTTTCGTCCATGATTCTCCATAGCTCTGCGCGGTCGATACTGTCGTATGCCGCTTTGAAGTCGTTTGGTGATGCGTTGGGACCTGATATTCACGGCATTTCTGGAGGATTTGCCGTACGGTGAAGATCTGGTCCGTTGTCGACTGGCCGTCGATGAAGCCGGCTTGATAACTTCCCACGAACTGATTTGTTTTAGGTGACAGACGACGGAAGATGATCTGGGATAGCACTTTGTAGGCAGCATTCAAAATAGTGATCGCCCTGAAGTTCTCACATTCTAAATTGTCTCATTTCTCTTGCATGGGGCAGTTACTCCTTCCTTCCACTCCTCCGGTAGCTGTTCGGTTTCCCAGATCCTGACTATTAGTCGATGCAGACAGGTGGCCAACTTTTCTGGGCCCATCTTGATGAGATCAGCTGCGGTACCATCCATACCAGCTGTTTTGTTGGTTTCGAGCTGGTGAATGGCATCCTTAACTTTCCTCAGCGTGGGAGTTGGTTCATTTCCGTCCACCGCTGCACTGGCGCTGTCGTTTCCTCCGTTGCCGTGGTCTCCCGTGACTACGTTCTCCACGCCATTCAAGTGCTGATCGAAGTACTGCTTCCACCTTTCGATCACCTCACGTCCGTCCGTCAAGAGGTCTCCGTCCTTTTATCCCTGCATGTTTCGGCTCGCGGCACGAAGCCGTTGCGGGATGCGTTGAGCTTCTGATAGAACTTCCGTGTTTCTTGGGAACGGCACAGCAGTGCCATTTCTTCACACTCCACTTCTTCCAGGCGGCGCTTTTTCTCCCGAAAGAGGCGGGTCTGCTGTTTCCGCTTCTGTTTGTAACGTTCCACGTTCAGTCTGGTGCCTCGAGATACTGCACGTATGCTGAGGCGACATCCGGTTGTTTCAGTCGCTCTAGATTGTACCGTGGCGGTCGCCGGTACCGTACATTGTTGATGACGGAGAGTTTTGGGCGCAGTTTGACCATCACCAGGGGGGCGAAAATGTTTGTCTTAAGCTCCAAGAGGGCGATGCCTCATAAAAGTTTTTTGAAACACTGGTCTACATCATGGCGTTTCTCAAACTTCCCATTGAAGTTTTGATAAAAAAGATAATTAATTAATAAAACTTTCCATTGAATTTGAGTTCCATTAAATTCCATTTTCTAAGAAAAAAAATGCAATTTTGCATTCGGAATTCCGAAGCCAAAATGTTGAACACTTTCCTAAACTTGCTCATCCTTACCAATTATCGCAAATTTTCGATCGGTTTTAGGGGACTTTCAATAGAGTTTCAGGGAGTTTTTAGCGGGGTTTCAAAGTGGTTGAGGGTTTCAGGTTAAATGAGAGATATATCAACTGGAACGCCCCTGAAACCCTCTGGGACCCCAAGGAACACCTCTGTAACTCTTCTGAAACCTGTGTGAACAATTAGTAAGTTAAAATTCACGAATAAAAAAATATGACAGAATAATCTCCTAAATCCCCGTGAAACTTCCCTGAATTCCCTTGTAACCATCTGGAATCCTCTGGAATGCCCCTGAAAACACCTGAGGGGGCTGATAACACCTTGGAAAGTACTTGAAATTTCCTGGAACATTCCCTGTAGCCCCAGGAACGCCCTTGAAACCTCGTGGAGCGATTTCTCTGAAAACCCATGGGATTTCCCTGAAACCCCCTAGAACGCCTTTAGAACACTCCCGAGTCTCACTAGAACGTCCGCGAATCCCCATTCAATCATGCTCATGGAACCCCCTAAAACTCTCTGGAATACCCCAGGCAAACCCCTACAAAAGGGGGGACACCTCTGAAACCTCATGAAACCCCATGAAACGCCTCTGAAAACTTTTGAAGACCTATGGAGCTCTCTTGAAACATCATGTGGATGCCCTCTGGAACCACAAACTCTCCCGAAACCCCCTAAAACTCTCCAGAAATTCCCTGGAACACCCTGAAAACCTTTCGGAACTCCATCGAACGGCCCTGAAACGCCCCTGAGAAAAATAAGTGGTAGTCAAACAGGCGGCTAACTATATTGAGCTCACGAACCAGATACATACTTTCTTTTTTCATTCACGAACCTCCAAAACTCCTTCGGTATAGACTTTTTGCTAATTTACGTCGAAGATGAAGAATTAATTTGAAATTTTGACTATAAATTATCATATTTGGTGAAATTGTCAGCCAAAAACTATCGATAATTGCCGAAGTTATAGAAGATTGAACATGATGGATTTTAGGGAAAAAATGATAATTTTTGTGTGGTAATGTAAATTTGACTAATTTTCCTCTATATGGGTAAAAACTTCAACCCGGTATAACTTAATTCGCCATGAAAAAATATTATATTTTTTTTATAACGTGGTATTAACCTTTCAGTACTCGCGCCAATTTTTGTAACGCGAGCAGTCGCGCGTTGTACTTTGTACAACACCCATACATTCTGAAATATCTAAGGATCCTGATTGTTTGGAAAAGGACTGTCTTTGGCAAAGTTGTTGTAAATTTCATGGGCTACTTGATACTGACAAAGTTGATTCGTAACACGTCCACTAGGCGGCGCTAGTGAGCAATATCATGTTATATCTTATATATCAGGATCCTGATGTCTTAGAAAGATGGTGTCTTCGGCAAAGTTGTTTGGTAAGTCAACGGCTTACAGATTATTGGCCGTTTAATTGGAAATTCCACCACTAGGCGGCGCTAGTGAGCAAATAAACTTTATATCCTACTAGCTGTCCCGGCAAACGTCGTACTGCCTGCCTACTGTGTTTTTTGACATACAGCTCTTTAGGGACGTCCCCCGCAAAGTCATCTGTATGGGAGCCCCCCGTTCCAAGGACCGGCGGGGTCTCACACCAAGCTCAGAACCTTCCCCGGCGCTAACAGTACCCACATGCAAAATTTCACACCGATCGGTTCAGTAGTTTTCGAATGCATAGCGGTCAGACAGACAGACAGACAGACAGACAGACAGACAGACAGACAGACAGACAGAAATTCATTTTTATATATATAGATGTATCTCGGGATCCTGATTACTTAGACAGATGGTGTCTTTGACAAAGTTGTTTGGTAGGTCAAGGACTTACGGATGATTCGCACTTTAATTTGAAATTTCACCACTAGGCGACGCTAGTGAGCAATTTCATGTTATATCTTATATCTCAGGATCCTGATGTCTTAGAAAGATGGTGTCTTCGGCAAAGTTGTTTGGTAGGTAAACGGCTTACAGATTTTTGGCCGTTTAATTGGAAATTCCACCACTAGGCGGCGCTAGTGAGCAAATAAACTTTATATCCTATGTATCTCGGGAACCTGATAACTTAGAAAGATGGTGTCTTCGGCAAAGTTGTTTAATAGGTCAAGTACTTACGGATGATTCGTAGTTTAATTTAAAATTTCATCACTTGGCGGCGCCAGTGAGCACGTAAATATTATATACTATGTATCTCTGGACCCTCATTACTTAGAAAGATAGTGTCTTCGGCAAAGATGTTTAGTATATCAAGGGCTTATAGATGAGTGACAGTTTGATTTCAAATGCCACCACTAGGAGGCGCTAGTGAGCATGTAAATTTTTAATCTCATGTAGCTCAGGATCCCGATTAAAAAGGCACGGGACACCGTCTTCAGCCAGAGGCTGTACAGACTGAACAGAACTTAACACTAGACCATGGACACGACATACATTACATGCACCAGTGGATAGCATGGTGTGGTTACACACTTGGTAACGCTAACCGAACGGCCACGAAGCTCCACTTTACTCAGAAAGATGGTGTCTTCGGCAAAGTTGTTTGGTAGATCAAAGACCAAATGGAGGAAAAGTTACCTCTCGTGCCAACCTTCTAAAAGATCGAAAACTTACAGATAGTTGTCCGTTTGAATCGTAGTTCCACCACTAGATGATGCTAGTGAACATAAAAAATGTATATGCAATAGTTCTCAGGATCCTGGTTACTAGAAGAGAGATGGTGGTTTCGGCAAAGTTGTCAAATAGGTTAAGTGCATTTGGTTGATGGGTCGTTGAAATCAATATTTCGCCAGTAAGTGGTGCCAATGAGTATGCAATTTTTATATCTTATATATCTCCGAGTCTGATTACCTGGGAAGTTGATATCTTTGGCAAGGTTGGTTGGTAGATGAGAAGACACCAGCTTTCTAAGGGCCTGTCCATAAACTACGTAGACTCTTAGGGGGGGACGGGGGGGTCTGGCCAAAGTCTACGCTTCATACAAATTTCGAAAATTTTGTATGAACAAAAGTCTACGAGGGGGAGGGGGGTGGTCTGAGATGGCCGAAAAAAAGTCTACGTAGTTTATGGACAGCGCCTAAGTAATCAGAGTCCTGAGACATATGAGTTATAACGCCACCTAGATGTGGAGTTTCAAATCATACTGCTCTTCATCAGTTAGTGTTCGATCTACTAAACAACTTTGCTGAAGACATCATCTTTCTAAGTAATCAGGATCTCGAGATGAGTTATAATATTTGAGTACTCACTTGCGCCACCTGGATGTGGAATTCCACATCATACTTGTCTTCAGTTAGTGTTTGATTTACTAAACAACTTTGCAGAAGACACCATCTTTCTATGTAATCAGGGTCCTGAGATGTATGAGTTATAAAATTTCAATGCCCACTAGCGCCACCTAGATGTGGAGTTTCAAATCAAACGGCTCTCCATCAGTTAGTGTTTAACCAACCAAACAACTTTGCCGAAGACACCATCATTCTAAGTACTCAGGATCCTGAGTTATATGTGATAAAAATTACATGCTCACTAGCGCCGCCTAGCGGTTGAAATCTGAATTTCTCAGATCATCTCGCGAAGGCCCTTGATGTCCTAAGTAACTTTGCCGAAAACACCATATTTCTAGATCATTTAGATTTTGAAATACACTAATTCACATTCAACTGTCTATCTTATCTTAAATTTGGTACGTTCTTCATATTGCGATTTTCAATTTTCCGCATTATAAGGAGTTATACTGTTTTCAAAACAGGTCTTATAATATTCCAAATATCAGTTGCTATTCGTCTCTCAGCTAGACAACACGTATTCATTTCTTTTGTGCTTCAATTCGTTTCTGCAACCATGCCGGTGACGAGGAAGAATTGTATTGTGTTGGACACATCAGTCCTCCCAAAACGTCCCAGCATTGCTGACATTAAGCAATTTCTGGATTGTGCATTGGAGTTAGATATGGCGTTAGTGAAAAGTGTTCAAACCAGCATCGTGAGAAACGCCGTTCTCTTGGTGATGCATAGTGAGGAAGCAGCCATCAGGATCGCTTCAAACCATCACATGAAGCATTACATGAATTGCGAGGGGAAGCGGCACGCAATTCTATTGCCAATATATATCGACAGTAGCGCTGTCGATGTTCGTCTTCACGATCTTCCGGAGGAGATCGATGATGCAACAATCACTAGCCATATGTCTCAGTATGGCGAAGTGATTTCAATTCGAAACGACGTTTGGAAAAGTTATTTTCCAGGCCTTAGCAACGGCATCCGCATACTACGTATGAAGCTGTCCAAACCCATACCGTCGTACATCACCATTGCCGAAGAAATGACATACGTTTCTTATTTTGCACAAATTAAGACATGTCAAACCTGTGGAAGCAAACAACATCCCAAGGTGCGCTGCTCCGAGGCCGCATCATCCACAGCAAATACACAGCGACGACAACCAAGCACATCAAACAATGGTAAAAACTCGTCCACGCTCACCGAACAACAATGGCCCTCTTTGTCCAAAGCGGCGGCCATTGTTACGAACAAGTCAAAAAATCAAGCCACCACTAAACAGGAATCAAAGCGTCAACGATCAATTGACTCCACCGACTCGGACACAACAAGCGCTAATAATGCACCCAAACGAATCGTACCGCCTATCACCGTGTCTAGCGAAAGCGATAACAACGAAGTAGTTTCTGATGTTCCCCCCGCTCGTTCTCCACATGGATATCGTCGTTGTTCATTCTCCCATGTCGAGGACTCTGCACTTCGTCAGCAATACCTTGATGAGGAGACTCAAAGGATAGAAGAATTATACAGGCAGGGTTATAAAATTTAATTGATTTGTAATTAAACGATTTTGAATGTTCGGCTCCGTTATGCCTAGTGCGGATGAGCCTATCAAATAAAGAAATAAGGGAAAAAAAAAATATATATATATATATTCCAAATAAGATTCCTGTAGAATACATTTGGGGTTGACATCGATAGAAAAGATGGTTTCAAAGTAATAGTCGATAATTCTCATGTGTTGTACAAAGTACAACAGCGCGATTAACGGAAGGTTAAGTATCAATATATTGTTGATCAACGTTAAAAAAATCATTCAATTCGGTTCACTGGTTTCCGAGATATGACAGCTCAAAAATGAGTTGTCTAAAAAATAGTGTTTTACCCGAACGGTTCTTACTTCGTGAAAAACTATTCAATCGAGCCCAAATTTGAACCAATGATGCACATATAACAGGTTGATAAACAGTCAAAATTTGAGATTTTTTGATGCACTCTATGAAAACTTACAGCATGTTGATTTTTTTTGTGGGAGAAAAAAAGTTGCCTATCCCAAACATTTTGGCCACCCCCTGTACATTGTCAAACATTCGTGCTTGACATGAATACTTGATACAATATGAGGTTCGATTCACACATACAGAATTACTATTAATATATGAAACTTTCATGAAAATGATCTTTTTCTATAAAATACACGATTTATTGAAAGTAGGCTATCAATTCCTTAAGGCTTAAGCCATTGCCTACCTTTAGACGTTATTCGCGGTTTGGAGGATTTTAATCCTAAAATAACTCAAAATGTACATAATTTCTAAGAGTTTGGACAACATATTCGAAATCAGCAACTCCGATTTTAGTAAGTAAGCGTATTTTCAACAAAAACGAGCATTGATCACTGACATCATCAATGTTACCCCAATGTTTTTTCACAATACTTTATCGAGTAGCTTAACAAATACTCCAAGAGCCAGTACTTGTTTCAAACATATAAAACATGTAACGTTTGCTTTTACAAGAAAATTATTCAAGAAAGATCGAAAATTCTGATCAATGTTACCCCAGATTACAGTACAGATAACTTTACTCTCGGTAGTTGCTTCACGATGCGAACATTTCCATCTCTGGCAATCAATTTAAAATGTTCAAAAATATATTTAGATCCATTATCAAAACATAGTCCAATTTTATTTTATAAAATTTCACTGCAACTATCGATTTGAAGTTATTTTAATATTCTGATTTCCTTTTTTTCTGCAGTAACAATCATCAACTACTACCCTATCCGACCCGGAAGAGAAAGTGCAGGCAAGAACCAGAGGCGAGAAAAGATGACTATACTTTCTCCTCAACCAGATGCAGAGAATAATAACAAGCGCCAGTCGTTACCACCACCCCGGAGGTACATACATACAGAAACAGTAGGAAACGAGAACCCCATTTATGCGGAAACTCCAATGCCTCAGATAAATGGGCAATGAAATAAGGACAACTGCTCGGTGGAAAAACTATGGCACCAAGTATTCCAGCCGGCAGATATCGTTGCACGGGGGAATTATGTCAAGTATGTGACGGCATTTGAATGTCTACCATTCCCAAGTTTTCCCTAGTTTTCTTGAGAATGAGCAGTCATATAGAGCGAAAAATATCAGGTTAGGAGAAAAACGACTCGGACTCGGATCATTCTCCGACATACGCATGGTTGCAAAACTTTTCAAATTAGCGACCAACCACTTATACATTTGCGTAGATTGCATTTCCAAGCCTGCGGCATAACTGTGATATAAAATTTACTCTCCCCAATATAAAACGAATTAATCAAACAACCCGAAACTTCGTCCCATTTTCGGCACCCTTTTTTTTGGTCTCTCTGATTGAAACGAGACTGTTTAGTCTGCGAAGAGAAACGAGCATCCCCTAGGACCGAAACTTCCACCCTCGTGCTATCTATCCGAGGTGGGGGATTGGCGTTCTATTCTAATGTCGAACTTCTTTTTCGTATTTTGTTTAGCGCGCCCACCTCCGGACACGTGGCACCCACCGTCAACCTCAACCTCGTCGTCGTCAACATCGTAAAAATAAAGTCATCAAATTAAATCATTCGCTTTGTTGGAGTGGGCCAGACCTTTTTACCGATTGTGGATGAAGTAAGTAACTATCTGCCACCCCAACGTTACCTAGAGACTGGGAAACTGAAATTCGTTGGGTTTGGGCTTTCCTAGGTTGTTTGATTCGGCCTATCTGGAAGTAATTACCGAATTGATGGATGCGGATTGCGGAGCGAAGCCAGAAGGCACTAATTGTTGCTCAGCACACCTGTCCAGTCTGATATTCGAGTGGAATTTCGTTTACTTACTATTTTTGTTCTGAAATGGTTGCAGGACCTGCATTTCTTATAGTCCCGTTTCAGAGAGCGAGTAATGGCGCTTAAGCCTAGGCTCTAAAGCCATGACACAAGGATTAAATACCTATGTCCCATCCCATGAGAATACTTTGTGGATTAACCTTCTTAGCTGCGCCACTCCCAACGATTTTATGTTCAAAATCCATTCACCTGAAACGAAAGGATTGGTACGGTTGTCCTCGCTTCTTCCTTCAATAAATTCAAAAAGGTTTGCCAACATTGGCATAGCTAGATGTTTTTTCCGAAGGGTGGCCAGGAGGGGACCTGACAGTTTTGAGGAATCAAAATGACTGTTTTAGAATTGCTGCTAGTTCCTTAAACTGTATGAGTGGATTCATCCCTAATCCATCCTCCAGAGATTCCGTCAAAAATGCATCTTGAGATACTACCAGAAATTTCTTTGGGGATTTGTCCTGGAATATTTTTAAAGGTTCCTCCAGTGATTGTTTCAGTGCTGATTCACCCGGGATTCCTTCTGTGATTCTTCCAGGAACAACTACCGGGATTATTTTCTTCAGATTCTTCCTGGAAATATTTCAGAAATTCCTCCGAGAACTCCCTTAGGAATTTCTTCAAGCATTGCTTCCGAGATTGCTGCTGGAGTTTCTGTTGGAGCTAGTCCACCATGGCCACGCAGGCCATAGCGAGGCTAGCTCCGTCGATACCTGTTTCTAAATTACAATGAAAATAGAACGCAAGACAACTACCTCAATCAGCAACCGCCACACTCTTTATTCATTCCAGGTATATACAATTTGACATTCTTCTTCAATACGCCAACTAATCTACCTCGCTCCAACACTACAAACTCGTACCTGAAGGTTCGACGCTACACGAGCGTTCAACGCTACCTAACTTCCAACAGTTTCTTCAGGAACTCCTCCAGGGATTCCTTCAGGAACAGCTACAGGGATTCTTCCAAGAGTTGCACTATATGTACTCTTCTTAGGATTCCTTCAGCATTTCCTCAAAGGATACTTTCTCCTGGGATTTCTTCAGAAACTCCTTCTGGAATTCCTTCAGAAATTGATCCTTGGATTTCTTGCTGGGATTCCTCCAGGAATTCAACAAGGGATGCCCCCAGAAATTCCCTTAGGAATTGTTCCAGGATTACTCTGTGAATTCCTACAGGGATTCCTCCAGATTCGTCCAGAAATCCCTCTACAAATTCCTTCAGAGATTACTACAGGAATTCCTCTAGTGATTCCTCAAGGAATTCCTCTAAAGATTCCATCAGGGATTTTTCCAGAAATTCCTCCGGGAATTTCTTCAGGTAAAGCATTGTCCAGTTAGAATCCGGACGCAAAGGATAATTTATTGTGACACTCTTAATGATCATAATCATATTTTTTTCACTGCAGTCTTATCATAAACAAGTCCGCTATTGACGGTGAAAATTTCATCGATTTTCTTGCTACGAGTGAAAAGTTATTTCAGATTGAAGGCATGCGAAGGAAAAAAATCTTGCACAAACACGCTGAAAATTTAGGGTGGTCAGGTACGACAGTCGCGAAAAATGTTAATATCTCCAAAACCATTATGTTTGATGTGCTCAGATGTTGTTAACCATGCCATGAGGAAGTGTCCAAGGAAGATCAAAGTTTATGTTCATGGATAAATCTGCTTGGAATTCCAAGATTTGGCTGGAAGATCGATCTCTGGACATCGTTTTCTCACATCACGATTTTGACACCAAATGTGTACAAAGATGATAACCTCAAGAATCGCGTGCTGCTTTTCAAAAATGCCCACAAGGGATCTGAAGAGGTTTGAGCTACTTTGGTGAGCTATCAAGACAGCTTGAGATGTGCAGTGGTGTTATAACTGTTGGATAGTGTTTATTAACGAAAAAACACTCAAATTTCGCTTCTTTGGAATTCACTGATAAGCCCGTAATTTCGCAAGAAGAGAAATATTTGGTAAAGTTTCTTTGGATTCCTAATCAGACTGGTAGAGGGTCTCAGGACACTACAGAGATGACCCGATTGTTAAACAAATACGTCGAAGGGGTTGATGTTAAAATTTACTACCATTGTGCAGATTTTTAAGGAAGTTATCACGGAAAAAATGAGAAAATGTATTAAAAATCAAATTTAATAATTTTAATGATATTTTTCCATGAAGCTACAGTAAATTATCTTTGTTTTGAGGGCTTAACCTTCTATGTTTGTTATTCCACCTCTGAGATATAAGTGATTATCTGCGTCCGGATTCTAACTGGACAATGCCTTATTCTTGCAGGGATTCCTCCAGAAATTCCTCCAGGGATTCTACGTGAAATTTCTCTAGTGATTCTTCAAGAAAATCCTCCAGAAATTCTTCCAAGGATTTCTCTAGGGATTCCTCCAGGGATTTCTCTAGGGTTTCCTGCAGGAGTTCCTCTGGGGAAATCTCAATAAATCCCTGTAGAGATTCCTTCAGGTATTCTTACTATGATTCTTACAGGCATGTCTCCAGGAATTTCTCCAGGGTTTCCTCCAGGCAGGCATTCCTTCAGGAGTTCCTCTATGGATTACTTTAGGAATTTCTTCAGGAATTCTTTTAGGAATAAATCCAGGCATTCCTCCAGCAGTTTCCCCAGAGAATTCTATAGGGATTCCTCCAGGGATTCATCGCGACATTCCTCCAGGATTTCATTCAGGGGCTCCTCCACGCATACCTTTAAGAATCCCACCAGAGTTACCCCAGGAATTTCTGCAGAAATTCCTGCAGGAATTGAATAAGGAATTCCTCCAAGAGTTCTTTCAGAAATTACGGTAATTTGTTAAGGAAATGCTCCTCCCGCAGTTTATACAGGCATTAATACAAGAATTCCACAAGGGATTCCTACATGAATTCTTCCTGAGATTCCTCTAAGAATTTCTTCAAGAATCCCCTGGATTCCTTCTAATATTTCCCCTGGAATTGCTCCTGGAATTTATCCGGGAATTATTCCAGGTATTCCTCCAGGCATTCCTTCTTGATTCCATCCAGACATTTAACTAGGAACTCCTCCAGGAACTCTACCAAGAATACTTCCAGGAATTACCCCAGGAATTTTTCCAGGAATCCCTCCAGGAATTCCTACGGCAATTCCTTCAGGAATATCTCCAAGAAATTCTTCAGGGATTTCTTCAGAAATTCTTTCAAGAATTTCTTCTGTAATTCCTCCTGGATTTTTCCAGGGTTTCCTCCATTAATTTATTCAGGAATTTCTCCTCCAAGGATTCCTCCAGAGATTCCTCCAGGAATTATTTCACGGATTCCTCCAGAAATTCTAACAGGAATTCCGCCAGGAATTTACCAGGAATTCTTTCAGGGATTCCTTAAAAGATCGTTAAATAGATTCCTCCAGATTCCAAAAATTCCTCCTGGAATTCCTCAAGAAATTCCTCTGGAAATTCTTCTGCGAATTCCTCTAGAAATTTCTTCAGAGTTTTCCCCAAGAATTACTCGAGAGATTCCTGCAGAATTTCATTCGAATCTCCAGGAATTCTTCCAGGGATAGTTCCTCGGAAGTATCCAAAGAATTTCTCTTGGAATTTCTCCTTTAATTCCTCCTGGCATTCCGCTAGGAATTTGTCCAAGGCTTTCTCCAAGCATTCCTCCTGAAGTTCCTCCAAAAATTCCTCCAGGATTTTTTCCAAGAATTCCCCTGGGATTCTTCTAAGAATTTCTCCAGAAATTTCTCTCTGGATTCCCCCCAGAATTTCTCAACAGGTTTCTTCAGAAATTTCTCCAGGGATTCCTTCCAGAATTCCTATGGATTACTGCACGAATTTATACTGGCCTGCTTACTATCGCATGAAATTTGACGTTTGAGAGCTGTCGGCACCGCTCAAACGTCAAATTTTCTGTAAGAGTAAGCAGGCCAGCATAAATTCGTGCAGTGGACCTTGGTCTACCCTAGGATAGGATGCGTCGCGTAGTCAGCCGATTTGAGACCATTTTGCTGACTGAGACCAGTCGCTTATTGGTCGATATTAATATCCGTTTGCTGCGGTCAATAGAGTTAATACGACACTGGTTTTTAATTTGGGGCCTAACTAACATTTTCCAATTCTCTTCATCGATATTCTCTTTGTGTTATTACAGAATTTATATTGAGTTTTCTAAAGATTTTTTGGTTGAATTGCGAAGAAGACGACTACATCTTGCTATAGAAATAAAAAGAATAATAATTTTGTTTGTTTTGATCAAGTTATTAGTGAAAGAGAGAGTCGACGAAGAGAAATCAATCAAGTCAGTTAGGCCCTTATGAAAAATCATTGTCGAATAAACTATAGAGGAAGAATGTCGCTGGCGTCTCTGCTGCAACATCGTTTGCTGGCGGGGATAGGCAGGGATATAAGCAAATATACTATATTAACAATATAGGTCACTCTTACGAATTTTTGGCGACTCCTTTTTAGTGAATGTGTCGCCACCAAGCGTCAGAAGAGGTACTACTACACACTAAACGCATGCGCTATCCGAATGACGTTTATTCGTCGAGCTGTCATTGCATGGTGGGGATGTCCACTTCTTTTTAAATAATCGATTAATCAATCATCGATTTTTTTTCAACTACTCAAATTAGAACATATTTCTGGAGCTCGATTTGAAAAGGTCGTATGTGCATTTGTCGAATAAAAATTCGATCAGTTGGATTCGCTTATTATAGCAAAAACCGTTGAAATTGAACAAAGTTGATACATGCAGCAGAATCATCACAAAACAGGCTTTCCGTTCCATCATTGAAAGTCTCCAAAATATCTTCCCAATTGCTACAATAACTAAAATAAACTGATCAAATTTTATATCGACAAATGTACATACGACCTATTCAAATCGAGCTCCAGATTTTATTCTTTCTTCTTCAACATTTTCTGGCGTGATGGTCATGTTTACACAACAAAACCAGCTGGTTCAACGATGTTAACGTTCATCCTCATTATTCTCAGCTATCAGCTGATTTTGTTTTCATGACAAAATCAGCTGCTTCTCCCTGAATCGAGTAAAAAAGGCGAAAAGGTGACACAAATGTTAGGTTAGTACCATATTAGCGCGAGTTAAATTTCGTCGCCAAAGTCTGATTATTCGTGAAAAATACAATAACTCAACTGGAAATTTAATTTTGATTAATTTCGTTGTTCTTCCGAAGTGAACTGTGAGTTTATTCGAATATTGATCGTATTATTCCGGACAACTCCAAGAAAATTTTTCCGACTGGAGCGGAAATCGCCCCCGCTAGAAGAAAATCGGATGTTATAACAAATGTAACATGGAACCGATTTTATGAATAAAATTTTGACAGGAGCAGGCGTCCTATCACGTGACTATCAATATTATCATTCCATTTGTTTTCAGAAATGTGACGTTCATTGTGTCTTCCGTTTTCAAATTTCCCGCAGGAGTGAGGTTAACAGCGCAAAATGGTGCACAGGCTAATTAATTATAATGGATAATTATCCATGTTCCAATTATTTTTCCCTTCTTCAAAAAATATTAGTATGGTGCATAGCACCTTCACGGGGCGGGGTTTCCTCAGATTACTGTTGAACAAGAATTTTGACAGATTTTAAGTAAGGACTTTTTGACGTAGTTGCCGTTTTTGTAATCGTGTATAAAGTCTAATAAAATCAAGCTTGACTTCAACATAGATTTTGTGTGTTCGATCTCATGAAATGTTTTGATATAAAAACCCGAAATTCTCCAAGGCTACGAAGTCTACGAGCTACTTCCAAATTATATAAAACGTTTTTATTCAAAGATACGCTCGTAAACGACAAAAAAAACACTTTGTCAAAGAACAAAACATGTTCACTTTTTAAACTCCAACCGAAAAAGGACTATTAACTCCTAAACTACCAAGGGTCCAAAAAAAGTCGGAAGTCCAACTTTGACAAGGCATTTCTCGGCCGTTTTTCAACCGATTTCAAAACTTTTTTTTGCGATGGAACCGGACAGGTTTCAAGATCATTGTCCATTTAAAAAAATATAAAATAGATGCGTCTACCCAAAGTTATTAAGCAAAAGGCACTTCCTAGTTTTTTATGAGAGCGCATTTTTTGCGCACATTGATCAATAAAACAAAATTTAAAGCGATGACATATGGTTTTTTCGACTCTAAATCATGCGTTCAGCTGGAGTGAACATGTTTATGCAAAATTAGTGATATTTCAGTACACTGATAATTTACCTTACTCAAAAAACTGCTAAAATACCCTATTTTTCACATAAAATAAGCAATAAATCAAAATTCAAAGCGATGACATATAGTTTTTTTGGTCTTGAGTTGTTCGTAGGATTGTACTCGACATTTTTGATGAACAATGAAAATTTTTTAATTACACTCTTATTTTGTTTTACCCGGAAAACTACGAAAATTCCATACTTTTTACACAAAGTAGTCAACAAAACTAAATTCAAAACGATAACATGTAGTTTTTAGCCTTGAAATGTTCGTAGCAGTTTGGGGGACATACTTGAAGAATAATAGTGATGTTTTCATTACACTCAAATTTTGCTTCACTCAAAAATCAACGAAAGTACCACATTTTTCACGCAAAGTGCTTAACAAAAATAATGGCTCACAATGCAAAGTAGTTTTTTACCTTTAAATTATTCGTGAAAGCGTACTGGACGTTCTTGACGAGTAATAGTGACGTTTTCATGACACACTTAATTTATTTTACACGAAAGGCTACAAAAGTACCATAATTTTCATACAAAACAGTCAATAAAACAAATTTTAAAGCCATGACATGTAGTTGTATGGCCTTAAATTTTCGTTACAATGTTCTGGACCTGTTTTTGATAAAATGTTGATGTTTACATTACACTTATATTTTGTTTTATAAAAAATGTACGAAAATACCACAAAAAAGTGAATAAGCCAAAATTTAAAGTAATGATATGTAGTTTTTCAACTTTGAATTTATCGTAGTAGTTTAGTGGATTTATTTGAACAATCCTAGTGTATTTTGTATTACTGTTGGCGCGACAGCGTCTGATAGTCACCCTATATGAATAAAAGGAAGGTAGTAAAAGAATAGAATGTGTAGCAATTGAATTGCACACCCGAATCTAGTGAATTATAATTAGGATAAAAAAATAAATATAGAATAATAAATTGAGTGGGCAGAGGCACTATAAATTGTGAGTAAGATTGATATGATTATAATGAAATGTTGCTAAACAAAACCGTTTTTAGTTTAAGCTGATCATCAGAAACGCCGTGTTTAGATCTGCTATAGAAAATAGTGCTCCGATAGAATCGCCGCCACAACAAACTTAAAAATTTATATCACTCGTCGCCACCACCGAGTTCAGTAAAATGCAGACAAATAAATCGTCATCGGAAATGATGAAGTTGCAGCTGGAGTACTGGGACATCGAACGGTCGATAAAGCTGAAAGCAATAGCGGACCGGGAGAATGTGGAGTTGATGTATGCACGAAAACGGTTCTATCTAATGCGATCTAACTTAACGCTTGGATCTGTTGATGAGTGTGAACACAGCTCTAACGGGTTGGAAGAGCCTCCAAGCGAAGTGATAGGCACTCCACCACCTCTCGTTGAAGATTTTACTTCTGTTAGAGGTGCGCAATCTGATAGAAATCCAAATTGTGTACCTACATCACAACAAATTTGTGCTAGACAAGTGATGTCAGTAGACTTGCCTGTGTTTATAGCAGACCCCGAAGATTGGCCGGTGTTTATTAGCCAATACCAACACAGTACGCGCGCCTGTGGATACAGTAACACTGAAAATTTGGTGCGGCTGCAGAGGTGCTTAAAAGGGAAAGCTTTAGAGTACGTTCGTAGCAGTTTGATGTTACCCGAGTTAGTCCCGAAAGTAATTCAGACATTGGAAATGTTGTATGGGCGGCCAACGGTTTTGATCAACTCTTTGATCAATAAAGTTCGAATGATTCCACCACCAAATATTGATCATTTAGAAACAGTTATCGATTATGGAATGACTATACAAAATCGTTTTGATCATTTAAAAGCAATGAACCAAAATGAGCATCTCCGCAATCCGACGTTGCTACAAGAGCTAGAGGCTAAGCTACCCGGGCAGATGAAATTGGAATGGGCGAGATACAAGAGAGGTCATGGTCCGTCATCTCTTGAAACCCTCAACGGATTTATGAGAGCAAAAGTTGAAGCAGCATGTGAGCTAACATTTGTGGGAGTTCAGTCAGAATCGACTCAGATCCAAAACGACGATTTGGATTTTCAAAAGGAAATTCGAACACACTCTAGAAGAGATCATCACCTGTATGAAAACTGTTTAGTTTGTAGGATGCAAAACCATCATGTTAGGAATTGCACAGAGTTTAAATCATATGGAGTCAGTCATCGTTGGTATTTGGTAGGAGAACTTAAACTGTGTAGATGTTGCCTAGGTCGCCATAGTTCAAGAGTTTGCCCAGACGTACATGCGTGTGGAATGAATGGATGTCAGATGCTTCACCATCCATTGTTGCATCAGATAAGAGATCAATAGGGTAACCAGTGGAATACTCGCGCTGTGAAGTAGATTGTAAAACTTCATAGAATATGAAGAATTACGGGGGTGGGAATGTTGGCGCGACAGCGTCTGATAGTCACCCTATATGAATAAAAGGAAGGTAGTAAAAGAACAGAATGTGTAGCAATTGAATTGCACACCCGAATCTAGTGAATTATAATTAGGATAAAAAAAATAAATATAGAATAATAAATTGAGTGGGCAGAGGCACTATAAATTGTGAGTAAGATTGATATGATTATAATGAAATGTTGCTAAATAAAACCGTTTTTAGTTTAAGCTGATCATCAGAAACGCCGTGTTTAGATCTGCTATAGAAAATAGTGCTCCGATAGAATCGCCGCCACAACAATTACACACATATTTTATTTCACTCAGAATACTAGGAAAATACCACACAAAGTACTAGGAATTTTCACACAAAGTAGTCAACAAATAAAAATATAAGGCAATGCATTCTGGTTTTTTGGCTTGATTTTTTTCGTGAAATGATGAACGTTGAACAATAATACCCTCTTCATGACACTCTTAATTCATTTTATCAAACAAGTTTTTTAAAATACCATAATTTTATTACAAAATAGTCAAGAAAACAAAATTTGAAGCAATGACATGTAGTTGTTGGTCTTAAAATTTTCCGTTGGAATGTACTAGACATGTATTTGATAAAATTTTGATGTTCACATCACATCCACGTTTTGTTTTACTAAAAAAATCACGAATGTGTCATATTTTTCACGCAAAATAGCCAATAACACAAAGTTCAAAACAAACACATGCAGACTTCTATTACTGACTTTTTTGTACCAGCTTCAGGTTATCTACTACCTGAAAAAATACAAGGCAAACCGAAAATTCACCAGGCATTTTTTTATTTGTTTTTATTTGAGTCTATTTGCGTCTCCTGAACATGCAGTAGCAATCACAAAAAAATAAACGAAAATCCCGTGAAAATGAAAAAAAAGTTACTAACTTAACTGGTTTCCAAAGTTAAGGTTAGGTTATGTGTCTTTATTAGAGAGATTTTCAGCCTTCATTCATTCCTGTTTCTTGGGATTCCTTTTCAAGTTTCTCTCGGATATTCTTTCGTATTCCTATCGACGTTTTTACCCTAGATTCAAACAGTTCTTTCCGGAAAAATTCCTGAAGAATATTGCAGGAATTCTGAAATCCAAATATTGTCTCCTGAAGGTTTTTATGAGAATCCTATAGATTTTCTTCCAGAGGTTTTCCCATATTTGCTCTCGTTGGATTTTTCCTCCTGCGTTTTGCCCAAACAAATTTTCGTGGAAATTATTCTCTATTCTCCGGAAATTTACATCAGATATTGTCGTAGAATTTCTCTTAGAGTTTCTCTCGGAATTTCTCTTGAAGGTTTTCCGCGATTTCTTCCGGTATTCCTCTTGGTACTTCTCCATGAGATTTTTCCGGGATTTCTAAGGCTTTTACAGAAACTATTGCTGGGATTTCAACTGAGGCTCCTCCCGGATTTCAAAGGTGTTTTCACGAGTTTTCTGAAGGAATTGCTTCTGGGATTTCTCCCGAAGTTCTAAGAAATTCCAATGATTTTTTTCTGGAGTTTCTCCCCGGATTTCTACAGAAGTTACATCCTGGATATTTTATAAAGGTTCTTGCTAGAGTTTTTTTTTAAGTTTTACCTGAGATAACTCTCGGAGTTTGTGCTCTAGAAGCTGAAATACAGAGCTCTAAACTTAAGCATTTTGTATGAAAATCGGTCAATGCGTCCAGAACTACTAGAAGTGTTTCTCGGAAAACCTCCTGCCTGAGATAACCTACAAAATTCATTGCTAAATAACCGGAGACATGTTGGAATGAATCCACGTGATTTTTGCGAGAAATTATGCAATGAGGAAGGCGAGAGACACTTCGGAAGAAATCCTGAGAAGAACTAGGAAATTTCGGAAAAAAGCTCTGGTAGGAAATATTTAGAAAATTCATGAAAGAACTCTGAAAATTTCTAAGAGAAATCCCGGGAGAAACTCCGGATGTAAACCAGCGGAGAAATTCAGGAGAAATCTAATCTAATAATCTAATCTCACACTAACGCAGCCATTACTTGAATGCATCCTGGAAAATGAAGACTTTTCAGGTCTATCATTTTTCTTGTCTAACGGCCAGGCCAACTGCGCAGCATGTACCGCAGAGAAGATTTCAAGGGATAGAACGATTTCAACATAGTTAAAATTTGAAAACATTCTACACCTTGAAATCGAGGGGAAAGATGGAAGCGTGGACCTCCCGTACCAAACGCTTCCAGACAACGATATAGAAATTTAAACATGTTCGCATATATCAATGTGATGGTACGGTGATTTGCTAAAAAGATTGATTAGTGCGCCAGCTATGATGGTAAGATTCACTGAAAAGAGAATAAAGGATTAATAACTAAATACAAAGTAAGGCATAAGTGATACGCTCGTAACAGTTACTATTTTTCAAAAATGGTATTATTATACAGTAAAAATACCTGAATCCACCTGAAACAAAAGGTTTATTAGCAGTTAAAAACAAAACATAAAATAAAACATAAATATAAAATAAAACATAAACATAACAAAAAATACATCAAATTTTAATCTGTAATTTAGGTAGGAAAATAGCAAGATTAAAATTTGATGCAAAGTGGTAGATCTTACACCGTAACGCACCGTTCTAAGGTGATCTACCCACGTTACGGGAAAGCGGAGAAATATCGGAAAACTCTTTAGCAAAAATTTCAGAAGTAATTATCGGAAATCTCTAAAAATATCGAAGAAACCACGGAAGGAACTATTAATGGGAGCAAATAAAAGAAAAACACTTTGCATGGGAACTAGGATGGAAACTTGAGAGAACTGGAGAAAGACAGAATAAAACACTTCGAAAATGCTCCAGGAAAAAAAATGAGAGATTCCTGAAAAAATATGATAATATTCTAAATGAGTCCTTGGAGAAATTTATCAAGCAATCGCTAGAGGAATTTCTGATGAAAACATTTCAAAAGTTTTCTAAAACATTTTTCTCGAGAAGTAGAACCCCTAAATAAATTTTGCATGAATCCTTGATGTTTTTGAAAATATCCCTGAAGGAATCTCTGGAATATTTTTGAAACATTTTCGTAAAGAACCGACGACAAAATATTTTGAAAGAATATTTGAAAGATATCATAAAATATAAATGCACCTTTTGGGAAATTTTTGAAAAACAAATGTGTATAAAAGAGCTTCTGATGCTATACCGTAAAACGGGGTTGCTTTGATAGTTTTTCAGCAAATTTCCCTAACATTATTCCGTGTATTTTTTCCTGATTTAATTATTTTAAAACAAATACTGGTGTCTCAGTTATAATTGCAATGTAAGGATTGGACAGTTATAATTGTTTTGGGTGATCAATGTTATTTTTCCATATGAGCGAAAATCATATTTTCATTTTGGGGAAACTTTGATAGTGCTCTGACAAACATATTAAATCCCAAAAAATATTACAGATTGCAACGCAAAGAGTATCAGCATGATGGGAAAAGCCGTATGAAACATGTTAGGTTAATTTATTGTATCAAAACATGAAGAATTTTATAAAATTATAAATAAAAAATTGAGTCAGTACTCCACCTGAGTGAAAATCTCAGTGCTTTTAGCTATCAAAAAAAATTATCTTTGTAAACATATATTTTTTACGGTACATCAACATGTGACTATATGCTGCGCATAGTAAGTTCTCTTTATTTGAGTTTGAGCAAATTTAGAAAACAACGAGTGTAATTGAATGATCACTATTGTTTATCAAACAAGTGTAGTACTTTTTTTATTTCATGGCAAAAAAAACTATAAAGCATTGATTCCAATTTTTATTAGATGACTACTTTGTGTGCAAAACATGGTATTCTCCTAGTATTTTGAGTGATATAAAATATGAGTGTAATGAAAACATCACTAAGGTTGTTCAAATGAATCCACTAAACTACTACGATATATTCAAAGTTGAAAAACTACATATCATTGCTTTAAATTTTGGCTTATTCGCTTTTTTGTGGTATTTTCGTACATGTTTTTATAAAACAAAATATTAGTGTAATGTAAACATCAACATTTTATCAAAAACAGGTTCAGTACATTGTAACGGAAAATTTAAGGCCATACAACTACATGTTATGGCTTTAAATTTTGTTTTATTGACTGTTTTGTTTAAAAATTATAATATTTTTGTAGCTTTTCGAGTAAAATAAATTAAGTGTGTCATGAAAACGTCACTATTACTCATCAAGAACGTCCAGTACGCTTTCACGAATAATTTTAAGGTAAAAAACTACTTTGCATTGTGAGCCATTATTTTTGTTAAGCACTTTGCGTGAAAAATGTGGTACTTACGTTGATTTTTGAGTGAATCAAAATTTGAGTGTAATGAAAACATCACTATTATTCTTCAAGTATGTCCCCCAAACTGCTACGAACATTTCAAGGCTAAAAAACTACATGTTATCGTTTTAAATTTAGTTTTGTTGACTACTTTGTGTAAAAAGTATGGAATTTTCGTAGTTTTCCAGGCAAAACAAAATAAGAGTTTAATTAGAACATTTTCATTGTTCATCAAAAATGTCGAGTACAATCCTACGAACAATTTAAGACCAAAAAAACAATATGTCATCGCTTTGAATTTTGATTTATTGCTTATTTTATGTGAAAAATAGGGTATTTTAGCAGTTTTTTGAGTAAGGTAAATTATCAGTGAACTGAAAAACCATTAATTTTACATAAACATGTTCACTCCAGCTGTACGCATGATATAGAGTCGAAAAAACCATATGTCATCGCTTTAAATTTTGTTTTATTGATCAATATGCTCAAAAAATGCGCTCTAAAAAAAAAACTAGGAAGTGCCTTTTGCTTAATAACTTTGGGTAGACGCATCTATTTTATATTTTTTTAAATGGACGATGATCTTGAAACCTGTCCGGTTCCATCGCAAAAAAAAGTTTTGAAATCGGTTGAAAAACGGCGGAGAAATGCCTTGTCAAAGTTGGACTTCCGACTTTTTTTGGACCCTTGGTAGTTCGCGGGAGTTTTTACCCCCTCGGTAGTTTAAGTGTTAAATTATAGGTTAGGATGGCTCAAGCTTGTATGGCAGAACCACATGTCAAAAAGTTCGATGGGCCCCCTTCTCATTTCGTTCTATATGACGCCACGATGCTCTGGTCAAATTTTCAGCTAAATCCGTTAACATTGGAGCGGTGCTAAGCTCGTTTGAAGTTTGTATGGGAGTTTATATGGGAAAACATCGTTTTTTGCAATTTTCTTCTGAGGGGTTCTAATTTTCCTTAAAACACGTAATCGATCCTATAGAAATATAGCCTGGGATATGCCGAAAAACTTTGCCGAAGACCGCAACATAATCAGACACTGGCGAAAAAAGATATAGCCTAGACAGTACGGGCCCATTCAATGAGATTTTATTGCTATTGTTATTCCTTTACATGTTAAATGTTAAGCACCACTAGATGGTCTACGTGTAATATCTTTTCTTACAAGCTTCGGATGACTTTGCGGTCTTCGACAAAGTTTTTCAACACATGTGAGACTATAGTTCTATACAATCGGTTATGTGTTTTAAGTAAAAATAGTGCCTCTCATGAGAAAAGTGCTAAAAACGATGTTTTCCCATATAAACTCCCATACAAACTTTAAATGAGTTTAGCACCGCCCTAATATTAACGGATTTAGCTGAAAATTTGACCAGAGCATCGTGGCGTCATATAGAACGAAATGAGAAGGGGGCCCATCGAACTTTTTGACATGTGGTATTTTGAGCCACGCTATTATAGGTAGATGTCCTGGCCAACATCTAACCCACGTTTTTATATGCACTTCTTTAAAACATAATTTAAAAATTCAATGTTGTCAGGGTTTTCTTGTATACTTCTCTGGTCGATTTTTTATTCTTATTTTTGTAGTATGTATGACTGAGAATAGTACAGCAGTAAGAACAACAACAATAGGGTATAGAAACCATAACAAAAGTACGACTCCGTCAAGGCGCAGCATAGGTAAAGTGAACTTTTCTCTCTTTTTATCGAGTTCTGCTCCATAGAAATACAAACGAGCCATTTCTGTACAGAAAAGTAAATTCTCTTCCAGATGCGTCTAGAACAAATTATACGATTAAATCGAAGAGCTCTTGCTATGGGCATCAAGAATGATGATATTAAAAGCCACTGTCGAAGGAAAATAGTTAGTTTTGAGGGTGAAAAAGTAAAATCTTGATGTTAAACGAATTCCGTGACGTCACAATGAGGAAGCATTCCAAATCTTCTATAGATGTATTCGTAGATGACATCTACTGAAATGTTATTTTGTTTGCGTATATTGTAAATCGATTATTTATTAATCGATTATTTGGGAACAAAAAAACTTGAACACCCCTAACATCATTTTCGAGAAATGTCGCATTGCACGGTAAACTGAAATTGATCAAAATACAATTATTGACATTTTCTGACAACAGGTGGTGCTGTTATCACTCACCAACGGTGTCCCCATGTCGTTGTACGTGAAAACGCGAAGTGACCTATATTGTTAATATAGTATATTTGATATAAGTGTCAAAGCGAAAAAGTATGCAGTTTGACAGATAGATATCCAGGATGTTTGCGAAGGGAACATCAGCGACAATCGTCCTCTATAGTGTGTCCTCTATTTTGCGGAGCCTCGTAGCCGTGCGGTTAGTGTCACCAAGCTTCTAATCGCACCATGCTTTGGGGTGAGGGTTCAATTCCCGCTCCGGGCGATGAAACTTTTCGTGAGGATAGTTTCATCTCCGTATCCACTGGTGCATGCTCCGTGCGTCCCTTATCTAGTGTTTAAGTTTCATTCAGTCTGTGCAGCCTCTGGCTGAAAACGGTGTCCGCGTCTGTTTTTATAGTTTTTTAACTCTATTTTGCAATCAGATCGCTTTGTTATTGGTTTGGCCGTGTTGCTAGTTTGAAGGTTCAGAATGTGATACCAATATTTAAGATCATTGTATTTTTCTATTCAAGTTTTATCGACTTAGAAATGTCAGCATTCATGTGTAAATCAACCTCAAGTAGCTCTTATGTCTGAACATTGATAAATACCATTAATTTGGTGCAAAATCAGTTGGTTGTTTGATATGTTTCACTATAAATGGAATAACTTTACGTTTGAAGTCAGTTTTACTTGCAAGATTTACAGTGCAAAATATGCATCCAAATTTCAATCGGTTAATTTAAAACGTTTGAATGATTTGGAATAAAGAAAATTGGCAGCACTGGATTTCCATCGTCGATGAAATCGAAGGAAAAAAATAGGTAACAAGGCAGGCGAATTCCTGTTGTCACATCCTATCCTAGGGTCTACCCACCACCCAAAACAAGAGAAACGGGTTTCTTCTAGAGTCAGTCTAGTTAGAGTCTGGCGGACTGTCACTTTCGATCGGAGCCAATGACGTCACGGTGTAGCATTTATCGGTGAGGACACTATGACGTCATGCTCGATTGGCTCCGGTCCAAAGTGACAGTCCGCCAGACTCTAATTATAGGGACTCTAGTTTCTTCGTGTTATGAAAAGTTCAAATCCCCAGTATGCTTAGCTAAGCTTAGCTTAGACTGACTGCACATATCTATGGTTACTACAGGTACTCTTCGATATAACGTACAAAAAAGTTTTCTCTTTGTACGTTATATCGAAGTGTACGTTATATCGAAGCAGAGAAAAAAATAAAATTTTTATGCTAGTATTGATGTATTTGACGTGAAATTAATCCCAAATAATGATTTCGGTGAAATTGACAAAACTAATTTTCATTATTGAATTTTGACGAAAAGGTAATTTCGTTTTTTGTGCTTCGATATAACGTACATTTTGCTTCGATATAACGTACACTAAATTTTTCCACAAATTACGCTAATTCTGGGTCACAAGGCTAATGCTGCAACAAAACATTGATTTGAGTGATTTTTTTGTTTATCTAGAGGTTATTCGTGGGAAAAATAAAATTTTCCAATGTTGTACGTTATATCGAAGCAAAATGTACGTTATATCGAATTCGCTATATCGAGGGTACGCTATATCGAGGGTACGCTATATCGACGGTACGCTATATCGAGGGTACGTTATATCGAAGAATACCTGTACTCCGTAATTGACCCGAACCAATGACAGTTGCACAATGAATCAACTGAATAATTGACTGGGAGTGGTCAACATTCTCACTGTGCACGCTTCAGAGGCTCTCTTTAATGGTACAATAACGGCGCCGGCCACGTCCTTGCAGTCAGGTTGGAAGAGGTAAGGAATGTTAATAGCAACCTTTGTTATGTGAAAGTTGGCGTTTACCGCACGTCTCCACCAAAGGCTGCAGGAAGGAGTGATTGTTAGTAGGGAAGGTATCATTGGGTCAGGATTCACTTTGATAAGTAATATGACCTTTTTAAGTTGAAGCATGCCTGCAGTGATGTTGTTCGCTTCACGCGAAAAGCAAACAACCAACCACCCTCGTCAGGTGGTCACTCAAAATTTATAACAAAAGACGTGACAAAACGTGCCACGCGGAAAGCAAACAATCGACCACCCACGTAAGGTGATTACTCAAAATTTATTCATAAAAATACAGACAACAAATATACATAGACAGATACATAGAAAAACAGTCGTCGTCGTTGCAATTTTGTGTCGTTGCACAAAATATAAAATTCAATAAAAAGAAGAAATAATTTGTAAGATACCATCCCGAACCGTGACAAAACGGAACAAAAATCCAAGTCGACACTCATGGTGACGAACTACACAAAGTCAATGAAAAAATATTTGAAAAGAGGACATTATGAACATATGAATACAAACTATCACCTATGGTATAAAATTGAATTAATATAATAATTGATATAGAATCCATGGAAAGAGAATAACAAGGAACAAACTCACCGGATAATCGCCTGTCATCAATCGAACTAAAATTTGAAAGGAAAAAATAAATCGGAGTACCGAAGGCAACGCGCGCGTGAATCCTGCCTCCAGCTGTCGAGCCGTCACCACACACACTCAAAATGTTCAAATCCCCAGTGTGATCGAAAAACTGACACCCCAGTGAATTGCTACAGTGAAATGCCATCCCTGCCCAAGTGCAAATGACATCCTTTATTTTAGCACTTGTTTATCAATCATCAAGCATCAGATACTCTCATATATCCTTTGGTAATGGCAACGGTCCTATTACTTTGCCGAATCGTATATCTGTTACTTTTGATGTAATGAACAGAACTCAATCAATTAATTGCAAATCAAAATTCACGTAACTCCATGGCGACTGTCAACATTTTAGCCAAATCGGTTCACTAGAAACCAAGCATCAAATCGTCAAACTTGGCAATTTTATATGAAAAATGGCTGGTGGACGGTGGTCTTATTGTCTTGTCCGACTCTGTATGTTCTTATCTCGATAGACGGTCCCAAATGTCCCAAATGGAGGATAACGTGCCTCTGGAGCCGGCCTTCTGAAGTCTTATGACAGTATCTAATATACGTGATCACTATAAAGTAAGTCGCCTTTATAGGAGGAATGAGGGCTTTCAAAATTGTGACAAAAAATGCATTGGCGATTAAAGCTTGAGGTTATGTTTTAAATGTCAGAAAATGCGAAAGCAAAATTACGGCTCGCTTGCAGCTAAATTGTCAAAATAATCGACACTTCAGTTTTCTGTTAGCTACTTAACATGAAAGAGATTAGCAATTAGACTTTAGTTAAAAGATTATTATGCATGCGAAAAATTTGAACAAGGGGTAATCAAAATCCTGAACGGATGCTTCAATGATGGTGATTTCTAGAAATAAGAGATATCCGTCCACTGAAATTCTCAAGAACACCGACATAAGTACGTAACAAAAACAAATCTAACACTGAATTCCACTATTGATTTAACGGAAGCGAATTTTATGCACACTTGAGTTCACCGACCCATAATCCACGCAGCGTTAGCATTATGCCACGAATACGGCAATACATGACAATGACATTCACATGCTCCAAAAGCGGTCAAGAGTCGCGCACCGCTAACCATTCGATCGTCACACAGAACTTATGCAATTTACCTCTTCAAACTCTACCCCACAGTCCTGATGATTCATCGTACGCGCCCCGCACCGTAGATTTGCATGTACGCACTGCATTCTGCCCAGACGACCGGGGAGGCCATCAGATTGATAGATTTACACGATGCAATTGTGCGATTTCGGGTCCGCTATAATGCGAATTCAAATCGTGATGTGGATACCGAATTCAAATTAAGCGGCGCGCGCGTGGACGCGGGCGTGTGTCCCACAATGCGTCCTAGAGTCGCAGACTTGTACTTTCGGTTTCGTTTCGGCTGTACGTGAGCTGAGTACCCGAATCGGAAATTCGCTTCGGATCCCACCTCCCACGCTACTTTGGTAGAGTTCGGAACAGGTGCACTATGGAAGATGCACCCGAGCGATTCCAGTGGGTATAAATATCAACCGATGCCAACGACTAAACATCATCAGTTCAACAAGTTCTCTTCTAGCTTCAGCAAGCCACCAACCAAACCCAAAACTTCAAAATGTTCGCCAAAGTGGTAAGATTTAAATAAGAGTGTTGATGGCAAGGTAGTGTCTTCAAATCATATTCACTGTTCTATTTCAGATTGTCCTCGCTGCCGTTGCCATCGTTTGCGCTAACGGAAAGCCGCTGGTCGCCGCTCCGGTCGTGGCCGCTGCTCCAGCTGTAGTGACTGCCCAGAGCTCTCAGGTCATCGCTCGTAACTATAACGGAATCGCTGCGGCTTACACTGCCCCATTGGCTGCTGCTTACACCGCTGCTCCGGTTGCCGCTGCTTACACCGCTGCTCCGGTTGCTGCTGCTTACACTGCTCCTGTGGCCGCCGCTGCCTACAATGCTGCGTTTGCCCCAGCTGCTTACACTGCTGCCGCTTACACTTCTCCATTTGCTCCAGCTGCCTACACCGCTGCTGGTGCTCCTCTGGCTGCGGCTGCCTATACCGCTGCCCCTGTTGCCGCTGCCTACAGTGCCTATCCTTATGTCTTCTAAACAGGAACATTTCTTCCCTTTTGAATAAACCTCGCTTTTGCAAACGTATTTCCGGTTGTGTTGTGTTTTCTTGACTGGCTCCTTCTATTGGCTCTTGCTTCTGGATATTGCACACTGTAGTTCTAGACGTTTGAAATATCTCAAGAACCTTTTCATCACTTATCTTCTAATACTGGTTGTCCAAGCTAAAGCTTCCAATTTAAATGTAAAAGCCTTTTGTTCAATTCTTGATAGGTCTTCTTATTCATACTTAGTAAATATCTTTCTACGTTCTCTTTATACCTACTAAACATACCGATCGTGTAGACAGCTACCACTTGAACCAGAAATTAAGTTCCTTCACTGCAACACTATCACTTTCTTGAGCAAAGCGCATCGGCAATACATAAAATCAAACAAATCCAGTACCTGTGCTGTCTAAAAGTTAGCTTCGACATTCTATGTCCAAATCCGACCAAGATTCGATCTAAGACATCTATAGCATGGTCTTGCATTTATCACCTCGGCTATATTTACCATACTATTACTCTAACGGTTTCAAGTCATCCCTTCCATCCTATTCTGTATTGAGAAAATAGAAAAATCAAATCAGAACAACTCAATAACGTCTCAATTCACGCCAAAGTAAGCCACGTGTCATCTATCAATATGCCATTTTTTTTCTATCATGTCCCACCCTCCTAATTAAAACAGACACCAACAAATGCAGGTACTTGATTGCAGTCAGTGATGATGGTTTGTTCAGAAGAACCTTTCACTGTGAGGGTGGATACCGTAAACAAACATTCAACATTCTTGACGAAAGGGAGAAAAAGTATCAAATAACTACAACTGGCTTGAAGCCGAGGGCAAAACGCATTAATCCTTGAAATGGCAAGACAATCACGCGCGCATGATTACTTGACACCGTTCTATCAAGGTCCTCGATATGATTTATTGCAGCACAGTAACTGTTCTGGTGGTTGTGTTCTTCTCATTTCATATCGTATGATATGAATAGTTGCTGTATTTCAGCAAGTTAAATTGGTTTAATATTCGGCGATGGTGCTAAAATAGTAGCCCCAGAAGACAGGTCTGGTACGTTTGGCATAAGGTCGTTTTGTATGAAGGACATTTGGCATAATATACATTTGGAAAAAAGGACGTTTGGTATAAAATGAGATGAGTAAAAATTGAACCACATACTTAACGTTAAGGAACGAAAAGTATTCTAAAGAAGGCTACAGGATGATATGCAGACAAGGATGTTTTGCTGGAAAGAACCATTACCGGAATCTAAATCGCTTGTTTCGATAAAGAGAAACCTAAGATACAAAAGAAGGGACATTCTCCTTCCGGAAAAAAATCATGAAAGTAAAAGGTTATTTTAAAAATAAGAGATCCAATATAATTCGATCAACGATCAATCACCACTAACAAATTTGCCTTCTCTCCATTGAAGGCTTCTCTTTAGTTTTTCTCCTGGGAGAAAATATGTTTCACATATTCTTTATGCTAACATGGGTTCCTAACGTTTTTGAGGTGGTGACCCCCTTTAAAAATTTTCAAAACATCTGGGGCTCAATGACAATTTTTAGAAAAAAATATGAATTAAATGAACGAAACCAAGTTTTTTTGGTTACAGTGACGAAGACAGAAATTTACTGTGGGAGGGATTTTTGACAATCAATGATACGTTTTTTTTATTCGGGCCTCACATTTCGTAAACAATGACGTTATGTACATTCGATTTAAGTCGTAGCTGAAAAATAGCGGCGCAGCCGAAATTTTTTTCTTCTGAAGACGTTTTATACTGAAAATTTGTTCCTCAAGTTGTGGCTTTTGGGGGTGGCGATATACAAAATTAAAAATTGGTATAATTTATTGTACAATTTTTTTGGTAACATGGCTTCACGGCCCCCAGGGGGCCGCGGATCACCGGTTGGGAACCCGTATGCTAAACGTTCCTTAAATGCCAAATGTTCTTCATGCCAAACGTCCTTATGCCAAATGTCCTTATGCTTAACTGTCTCATTCCAAACGTACCAGACTCGTAAAAATGTGTGTATTTATGAAAACCTTGAAAACGTTGAAGCCTCAGCAATTAATCGTACACAGTCGAAGCTAGAAAAAAATATAAAAATGGTCTATGTAAAGGGGGCACCTCCTTAAAAAAAGTGTTACAATTTTTGAAATGCCCATAGCTCAGCTGCCAATCCATATACCGTCTACCCCCGTTGGTTTGAATGACACCTCATGCAAACCATCGGTGTTCATTTTTAATTTGTACTTCTAGTAACCCTGTGGACATCGAAAAACACACTGATGGTAAACCTTTTTTCTACTTTTGTTTTGATTCTGCACTCCGTTTCACTCCGTTTCATGAGCTGAATGACGTTTGAACCATTTTTAATTTGAACGATGTGCAGGTAAGCGGGGTCAAATTAAAACACGCAGAAAAAAGCATGGTAAAATCAAAAATATTTCAAGTAAACTCAAATAAATTGTCAATTTGTTCTGGCAACAAAAATAAAACTGTTTAGAGCAAATCGAACGTCACATTTGAAGCAAATTCAATCCATTTTTGAAACAAACATTCATTTTCTGACAGGTTATGTTAGAAACAAATGTAAAAATTTTTGTTTTTTTTTTGTGGCAGGTCGGCCCTACGGAAATATTTGTTTTCCAATTAATTTTACAAAGTCATTTCCTTCTCTAGGAAAACCCACTTCCCGCGTGGCACTTTCAATGTCAGCATCATGTAGATAACATACGCTCCCGAAATCAATGGGATTTCGTGGAAACTTTTGGTGAAACTTGACTTTTTTTTTGCAAGAGGAAATCTTGTTTGGTGCTGCAGCTGGAACTTGAAAGTTTTGTTTATGTTCTCGACGGCGGAACGGGGGGGGGGGGCTCTTCAATGGGTGTTGTCAAATCAATATGTAATTGAGTTAGTTTTAAAAATTAATATTTTAGTTTTAAAAATTTTATCAGTTTACCGAATAAACTTGAATATTTTTGTTTCAAACCTGAGTGTCGCGGACTGACTCAATATGCTCTCTCAGCGGGAGCCAAACATTCGGAGCCAAACATTGAAGATAGAGGTTATGTTAAACCTTGTTGTACCTGTGTGCTTGATTGAAGAGTATTGTTATCTAGGTGCTGCGGATATAATTAAAACTGTTGTCACGATATCTCCATTTGCCGCTGTCAATCCGTTGGAAAGCGAGGAGAAGGATAAACATTGTTTTGAGCCTATTTTAGCTAATTTTATAACAACTATCCATCAAAATTTCCATCGCGAATGGAAAATAATAAACTTTGAACACGAAACATAATTGGAATAATGGTGGATTGATCATGTTTACCATTTCCAAACAGCGTCGCGACGGCATGTTTGACAACTGCGCTGAGAGAGGTGTTTGCAAGAAAATTGAACGGTCGTGCGTGTTTACAAGCTGTGTGCCGGGAGTGTGTTGGTGTGTGTTGGCTAGCTTGAAAAATAAAACCGTTTCTATTCGCAGCACCTAGTTTCAAACGAACGAAGTTTGTCTCCGTGTAAAGTGTCCAGATTAGATGCGGTCAAACCAACGAGGGTAGACGGTAATGGACTTATCCACGGTCTTCTTTTCTCACCGTCTTGCTTCTTTTCTTTTTCTTACAGCTCTGCCACCGTTCCAAAAATTCTGGCGATAATGTTCATGTCGTCCGAAAAGCACACAAATTGACCGGATTTTGTGAAAAATGTTTCCCGGCTGTTGAGCCCAGCTCGTCGCATCACACCTTCCAGAGCGATGCTGTAGAGTAGGCATTAGAGTCCGTTACCTTGTCGCAGTCCCCGGCGAGATTCGAATGAACTAAATAGTTTACCCGAAACCCTTACGCAGTTTTGCACACCGTCCATCGTTTCTTTAATCAGCTTAGTCAGCTTCCCAGGAAAGTCGTTTTCGTCCATGATTTTCCATAGTTCTGCGCGGTCGCTACTGTCGTATGCCGCTTTGAAGTCGATGAACAGGTGATGCGTTTGGACCTCCTATTCACGGCATTACGGCATTTCTGGAGGATTTGCCGCACGGTGAAGATCTGGTCCGTTGTCGACCGGCCAGCTTGATAACTTCCCACGAACTCATTCGTTTAATGTGATAGACGACGGAAGATGATCTGGGATAACACATTGTAGGCAACATTCAAAATAGTGATCACTCTGAAGTTCTCACATTCCAAATTGTCGCCTTTCTTGTGAATGGGGCAGATTACCCCTTCCTTCCACTCCTTCGGTAGCTGTTCAGTTTTTCAGATGCTTCCACCTTTCGGTCCCCTCACGTCCGTCCTTATCCCTGCACATTTCGGCTCGCGGCACGAAGACGTTGCGGGATGCGTTGAGCTTCTGGTAGAACTTCCATGTTTCTTGGGAACGGCACATTTCCATTTCTTCCCACTCCGCTTCTTCCAGGCGACACTTTTTCTCCCGAAAGAGACGGGTCTGCTATTTCCGCCTCTGTTTGTAACGTTCCACATTCTGTCTGGTCCTTTGCTGCAGCATTACCGCCCGCGCTGCGTTCTTCTCCTCCAGTTTCTCGAGTGTGTTTCCGTGAAGTGATCCTGTGATGCGCTGTGATTCGCACGTCAACAATGATAAGGCATCTGTTTCTAACTTGCAGGAATTAAAATTTTTGGGACGAAACTGGTGTATGGTATACAGAATAAGTGATCATACTAAGCCTCAAAGTGTTGTGCATGTCTAAGAGGGACGAGGGAACGGGTTTTGAATAGAAGATGCAGGACACCCCCGAATATTTGTACATATTGGAGCATGTCGGTGACAAAAGTGTTAATATTGGTTAAAGTATTGCACACAGAATGGCAGGTGTGCCACACGTAATGACAGGAGAATTCATGAACCAAAATGATTGATTGCTGTGATATAAATTGCTTTAATAGAACACTAACGAAGAAAATATTCGTTTGTTCCGCAATCGAGAGGCCAATCTCCACAGTTCTGGTTTCACCGTGGAAAAATGCCATCCCGAAAATGAAATCCGTCCAAAGTGTACCGTGCATCCGAGAGTCAGTGCAGTAATTAGAGGTAGTCTTGAGCAAAAGAAAGAAATAAAAGCTATTCGGAAGTTTCTATTCAACAAAAACCTTAAATAAAAGTGTTTTGTACCCAGCTGTTGCGGTATGCTACCTAGGTCCTGAAGAAAGTTTTTGAGTAACAAGTTGCTCGAAGAATTACGGCAATTGCTTAGTTACATTTGAAGAGTTTGGCTAATCAGACGGAAATTAAGTCCGTTTCTCTCTCTCTCTCTCTCTTCTTGGCGTAACGTCCTCATTGGGACAAAGCCTGCTTCTCAGCTTAGTGTTCTATGAGCACTTCCACAGTTATTAACTGAGAGCTTCCTCTGCCAATGACCATTTTGCATGCGTATATCGTGTGGCAGGCACGAAGATACTCTATGCCCAAGGAAGCCAAGGAAATTTCCTTTACGAAAAGATCCTGGACCGACCGGGAATCGAACCCGTCACCCTCAGTATGGTCATGCTGAATACCCGTGCGTTTACCGCCTCGGCTATATGGGCCCTCTGTTCTGTCCGTTTCTGTTATTGGCGAATGGCGGACTCGAAGTGATGAATTTGATGAGTTCGTTCTAATTTGAATTGTGTAGTTGTGCATATCACAAACTCGATTATTATTTGCATTCCTTTTGGGATATTTACTATGTTATTTACATACATTAAATGTATTCGGGAAGGGATCATTCTACTTTTTTCTCGTTTCAGAGAGCGAGTAATGGCGCTTAAGCCTAGGCTTTCGAGCCTGGACATGAGGATTAAATTCCTTTGTCCCATCCCAGGATCCGGATCAAATAAGCGGAGTGGAACAAAAACGATTTTTTGAACCACGCTAGGCTCCAGCCTATAGTTTTTATCAACTCCCGTAACATCTTCATCATCACTCGATAGAATACTTAATCCAGGGAAATGAGAAAAAACGATGGGAGCGCGATTTACGAGTTACGAGTTGTAATAATATTATTAGGCAATACTAGCTAATAGGCAGTCCCGACCCATTACATAAATGGAGGTTCCAGTGTATTCCAGAAATTCCTGGGCTTAAAAGGATCAATTTTAAACCTAATTGCCTTGCATCTGAAGAATGAATGAATGAAGATAATGTTCAATAGTTTATTTTCTGAGCTGATTTTATGAATAAAAAATACAGGAGATGGCGACCTAATACGTGAACATATATATCAATATCACCCCTGTTGTCGTTTTATAAAATGACTCATTTATACGTAAAAACGAGCATTCTAACGGTTTGCAAGAAAATTCAAAGTAGTCAGACACTAACACGAGACAATTTCGCATTAAAGAAGCATATTAGAAATAAATCAGTGAAAAGGTCCCTAGGGGAGACTGGGGAGACTTGATCCCTTTTTCTTAATTTACCTGAAACTTTGAGAAAAAAAACACAAAACTAGATCCGATTCCCGTACAAAATGGCAGGTAAACATCTATTGCAAGTTAATACACAACAGAAGGCCCTTAAATTATTGTTAAAGTTTTCAAAACTGTGTGAGGCATGTCTTATGGTGTATTTTTCAAAAATGGGTGACACTTGATCCCTCTTTGAGCACATGGTTTATTTAAAGAGAAAATAATTCCAGAGTCTTCCTATTCATTTTCTGTTCGAGTTTTCTTGTATTTTCTATGAATATGGAGTGTTTGAAATTGTAATATTTCCTTAATATTTTTAAGGATAGAGTAAGGTGGGGCAAAAATCCGACCCTAGTTGAAAATTCAACCTATTTCAAAAAATCGAAGTAGATAAAAATAAATAAATACCGTGTGGTGATTCTACCATCCATGAGCTCAAATTTTGCTGAACAAAGTTACGCCAAATGTCTTTTCAATTTTGAGTTACAACACTTTTTGTATGTGTGTGTTTTATTCGAACTCTTGCCCCACCACTGGGGCAAAAGTTCAAATCTAGTGTTTGTGGAATTTCGCTAACCGTAGCACACTATTTTGACTCTTTGGTAATAAGAATAACTGAAACCACTTAATATTCGATGTTAGAACTGGCATACACTTGAAAATTCGATCTGGAATTTACCCAAATCAGGGTTAAATTTACTACACCAAAAATTAGTAGTTTTCCGCAATTCAGATAAAACAACATTTTTTCCAACTTTAATCGAATTTTCTCACTAATTCCATCACTCCTAGTGATAATATGTACATTTTGCAGAATTTTAGGTTCATACCTAAAGTTGCCGAATGACTCGAACTTTTGCCCCACAAATCGAACTTTTGCCCCACTATGTGTAGAATATGTTTCCAAATCTTTTTTCAAAAAGGTATGCATGCTAAAGCATCTTCAAAATATACCTAGTTACGCCCCAAAATAAAATGTCGAATTCGATTGCATTACAATTCCATTCCATGCATTGGAAGGACCATCGCATGATACAATTTTTTGATCCAAAACCAACATTTTGTCATAAATTTTCAAAATATTGATCAATTTTCATAACTTTTGGAGTGAAAGGCTGTTTTTCAAAAAGGGTTCGAACAACCTTGACACCCGAAAGAAATAATTTGAATTGAGCTCAAAAACTTGGGGAGACTTGATCCCCCTTTTGTTGGTTTGTACTAAATTTATAATTATCTGACACATTTTATCGTTGAATAGACTAGAATTCCAAGTAAATAGAGGCTTCCAAAAAGAATTTTATTTTTCACATGTATAATGTGTGTGTAATCCTCGAGGGATCAAGTCTCCCCATGTCACTGTTGTGTATACTTAGCTGAATTAATTAAAATATGTTAACAACAGCCTTATTTGGATAAATAAGTTTGAAAGTATTTTATTTGAGCTAAGTGCTGTGAAATTTTGGCACGATTTGGTTCAATTTCCACAAAGTTATTGAGGTTTTTCGGAATCGCCTAAAAGATTTCTGAAGGACTGGAAACAAACCATCAGCCGTTAAAAATAGGTAATGCAATGTACAATCGAAATCGCTTGTAGCCAAAACATAGTCGTTTGCCCAGGAGTAGTTTTGGAAAAAATATGCTAGAAGAAAAATGTTTTTGATTCCGAGCAAATATGGGGGGAACAAGTCTCCCCAGGGATCAAGTCTCCTCAGTCTCCCCTATAGCCACAGCTGTAAAAATGTGGGTATTCAGCAGGGTATTTAGCGGATTCAATTCCCGGACGATTCAGGAACTTTTCGTGATGGAAATTTCCTAGACTTCCTTGGTTATTGAGTATCTTCGTACGTGCCTACCACACGATATACACATGCAAAATGGTCATTTGCAGAGAGAGCTCTTAGTTACTGTGGAAATGTTCATGAAACAGCTGAAAGGCTTTTATAGGGGTTTGTTGGTATTTGATGTTGGCTACGTTACGTTACGCCAAGAAGAAGACAATCCACAATATTTTTCTTTAACAATAACCCAAAAAGAGGATCGATGAAGAAAAACCAACAATCAATGACAGTTAGACCCAAATGAAAAATCATTGTCGAATTATCGCATTGATTAGTAGTGTAAGCTGATGGAATTTTCATGATTAGGACTTATTCATTGTTTCCAATTCACTGTAAATAAAATTTGGTTGAAACTTGAAACTTTGATCTTCACGTGGTATATAGGACGTGCTTCTTGATTGGTTCTACGTTCTGTTCTACCCATGTAGATTCTCATTCTTGACCGAATAGTTCTGCTTACAATAAATTATTTTCCTGTATCCCATTCATGAAATTGTTATTTCTTAGTACTTGGTCACACACTTTAAAAAAAATCATGAATGAGGAGCACTTCACGAACTTTTACCGATATGACAATATTCCGCACTCACATGTGAAGCATTTCAACCGTGCCAGGAAAAGCGCGCGCGCAAATTTCAGCACTGTCGCGAGAGGAGAGAGCATTTCCGCCGGCTTTCTCGACCGACATTCAACAACAGATAAAGGACGCAGCCAGAGGCCACCCTTCGTTCGTTCGTCGTCGGGTTGTTTTGTTTCCTTTCCTTTTTCGCGATAGTGGAGCCAAAGCCAACGAGAACGAGAGAAGAGCACGCAAGCCAAGCCAGCCAGCCGGTCGGCAGACGAAACTGGATAACAGAATCGGAGGTCGCGAAAGCATCATCAGTGCACTTTTATCACTTGTCGGGTTCGGTCGAACAAAAGGAAATTTCTAACGGTCGTCTCGGAGTACAATCGGATTGTATAGTGACTTTCGGGTTCTGAAACAGTTTGTTGGTTGGAGATCTGAATCAAAGCTTTTGCGGTAGTGATTAGCGGTGGAAAAGAGAAGATTTAAAGGTCCTTCTATCGTTTTGCGAAACGAGTGTCGATTATCTCATCAAACGCGTGTTCGTGTGGTGCGGTGATTTAAACGGAGTGGCTTTTGTTTTCGGGGGATTTATTGGATTTTAGCCGCCCGAACTTGGTGGATTCCAATAGGAATCGACACTTGTCGGCGGCCGTAAAGGCCAACCATCGAGTGCTCGGATTTTATGAATGAAACAACAGCAGGTGAGTAACGGTATTCGTTTTCATTCTTTTCACGATATGCAACATTTCTTTTGTTCTATGAATACGCGCCGAATTTCATTCATGTGAATGGAACAACAAAAGTGTAGAGCTTTAACCCCTTTAAATATTTAAATGAATCGTATTTTAACGCACTTTTGCGACTAGTCTGAAGCAGTTCATAATAAATTAGTTACCATAATTATGATTTGGAGTTTTACGCGTAACAGTATTTGTATTTGTTTTTCTGTACTACTAAGGATTGAATTATTAATCCGATGATCACGTTGGTTTTCTGAGAGGAGAATTGACGGTGCTGAGTGATTACACCCGTGAAAAAAATCCAAGGCTTTCGCACTTTAACCGAATTTGCTTGAATACCCTACCAACAAAAGTAGCTGCATAACATCTTATGTAGCAAACGCTCTTCGAAGAAAGCTGGCATAAGCTCGTACAGCAAAAATGTTAGTTAGGTATGCCGCCTTTCACAGATTCATAGAGAAAATCAACATGAATATGGTTTTTTGAATAATGGCACTGTAATAGTTTTCGAAAACCTCACTCAACCTTTTTCAACCACATGAGTAATTTAATTATGTTAAAATAACTGAAAAATCCGTGAAAATAAATTTCATCCAATTGCCGTCCTGGATGAAAAGTTTGTAATTTGTAATTTTATTAAAAACGATAACCTGCCAGTATACACTTTAAATGAGGTCAAGGAAACTTACTTATTTTAATATTACTTAGGATACATAAAAATTAACAAATTTAGCTAGTTGGTCACAACACCTTTAAACTAATATCAGATTGCTGCATGATTCTTCGTCTTTGTTACCCCTGGGATAGGTCCAAATTATATTATTGCTTGACTCACCCAGAAATTCCTCAGAAGATTTGGAATGAATTTCTCTAAGATTATCTAAAATAATTTGTCTATCGATTCCTCAAGAAATTTCCCCTAGGTTTTCTTTAACCATCTATCCAGATATTCCTATAGGTATTTCTCCAGGGATTAATGTTTAACCAGCATGGGCGTAGCCATAGGGGGACAGGGGGCGTGCCTCCCCGGCCACCAGATGTTTTTAATTCGAGCCAACTCAAATATTATCAATAATTAAGAGTTCCAGAAAAAGTATCTCAAAAAATAAACTATTCTAATAATTAAAGTTTTTATCCACACTTCTTCTCTACGTCCCTACTGGGACTGGGCCTGCTTCGCTTCAACTTAGTGTTCTTTGAACACTTCCACAGTTATTAATTGAAGGGCTTTCTTTGTCTGCCATTGCATGAATTTATTGTGAGCCAAGTACAATGATACACTATGCCCAGGGAGTCGAGAAAGTTTTCCCGACCGGAACGGGTATCGAACCCGCCGTCTCCGGATTGGCGACCTTAAGGACAGACTTGTTAGAATCCCAAAATGGCCGCCGCAATGGCCGACTTTGGCACCTACTCACGATTTTGAGGGCACAAATCTCTTCGGAAACAAAACGAATGCACCTGAGCTTTGTATTTTAAGCTAATTACAAGTGAGCAAGAACAGAATAATGAAATACATTGTTGTTTGAAGCTTGCTTCTTGAGATTTGTGCGTCTGAAGATTCGATGCAATGTTGAAGCGGGATTTCAAGAAGTTTGTCCTTAACCACTAGGCTAACTGGAGACCCAATTTTCCACACTTATCAATCCTTTTTTACTCGGGAACCATAGGAAATTTCGCCAAGTATTTCTCCAAGAGAACCACTTCAATCTTATCATAGAATTTTAACAAATAACAAGCTTGGTTGATTGGCTAAATTTTGTAATGTTTATCCATGAAATACAAAAACAACATGCCACATTTTCCAGACAAGGTTGCAAACATTCATTTACAAAGATTCACATTCATTTTCTATTATCTCAGTTCAGAAGCATGCTATCGAAAAACAATGTATGGATGAATTTAACCTTGTAGTTTTATCTGAAAGTTTGCCGAATAACATTGGGGTCGCACACGCATCCCAAAGTCGTGATCGAGCTGTGAAGGCAACTTTCCACAGCGTGAATGAAATTTACATTCACCGCTTGGAGAGTTGCCTTCACAGCTCGCTCACGACTTTGGGATACGTTTGCGACCCCAATATTATTCGGCAAACTTTTAGATAAAACTACAAGGTTAAATTCATCCATACATTGTTTTTCGATAGCATGCTTCTGAACTGAGATAATAGCAAATGAATGTAATTTTTTGCAAATGAATGGTCGCAACCTTGTTTCCAGATATGCCGGAACCAGTTCCGGTAAGGAAAAGCAGGACTTTGTAGAACCATGTGCTGCTATAGAGTGCAGTTATGTGTTACTGCTACACGAATTCCACCATTATTCAATTCAAACAAACGTCATGCTAATAGCAAAACACCTGGGATTTTTTTACGAATTCTTCCAAGGACACCTTCAGAAATCCCTTTAGGCATTTACTCAAGAACTTCTCCAGGGATTATTTCAGAAATTCCTCAAGGGACTTCTCCAGGGGTTTCTTTTTCGTGGATTCTTCCATGAGTATCTTGCAGGGTTCCGATAGTGATTGTTTAAGGGTTTGTTCCAAGAAATACTTCAAGAATCCCTCCCACGATTCCTTCACATTTTTTTACAGGATTTTTTTCATAGCTTCTTTCAGTGATTCCATCATGAGTTGCTCCAGAGATTTTTTCAAGAATTCGTCTATGGGTTTAACCAGACATTCCTCCGGGAATTTCTCCAGGGATATCTTGAGAGGTTCCTCCATTGATTGTTCCAGTGCTTTTTTCGAGGATTCCTCCAGAACTTTCTCCAGGATTTTCAAAGGAATGTCCATCCAAAGATTCCAACAATAATTCGTCCAAAAATTATTGCAGACCTGGATACCTTAATATTTTTTTCCTACAGAAATTCATCCAGGAATTTGTTAAGAAAGCTTTCCTGGGATTTCCTAAGGAATTCTTCATGGGACTGCTTCCGGGATTCAGGAACTCCTGCAGAGATTCCTTCAGAACTGCTACAGGGATTCCTCAAGGAGTTCCTCCGCGAACTTTTCTTAGAATTCCTTCAGGATTTCTCTAAGGATTCCATCTGCATTTTTTTTCTGGGATTCCTCCAGAAATTTCTCAAGGGATTCTTTCTCGAATTTCTTCAGAGATTCCTCCAGGAATTATTCCTCTGGGAATTGCTGCAGGGATTCCCCTAAAAATTCATCCAGGTATTCCTTCAGAAATGCCTCCACAGATTCCTCCAGGAATTCTTCTTGATATTTCTCCAGGAGTATTTCTAGAGACTCTTTCGTTAATCCCTACAGGCACTCCGCTAGGATATCCTCCAGAATTTCTACAGAGCATACAGTGATAGACATTCGTTTAGCCGAGGCAAAAAAAAATCATTAAAGTGTCAGGAAACTCATACAAAAGATTTTATGATAAAAGTTTTTTTATCGTAGTGATAGCATATCTAGTACTGTTAAAAATGTGAAACATCACACTTACATATACACTGAAACAAAAACAAGGGTAAAAACTCTTCAAATTTAATTTTTTGCCTAGACATTCGAATAATACAATTTTTGAAATTCCATAATAAAAAACAAACAAATTTCGGAAAATATTCAACAAAATCATTTTGTATGGTGACCTGCATTATAGATCGACTTGTATATCATGAATTAGATCGTTTTTGGAAGTGTTGCCATATTAATTTTACATGCATCTCATATAAGTATGTCATAATATTGTAAATGTTTCCAAATTGAGATATGATGTAGTTATTTTTATCGGAAGTGTTTCAAAAGAATCAAATGAAAGTTTTATGACGAGTGCAAGTTGAAAATTTACGAAAAACAATGTTTTTAGCAAAAAAAAAACAACGCAAACCATGAAAAAATCACGTATTTAAGTATTGTTTTGATGAAATATGATGGTTTCACTTGCATAAATCACAGCGTTTACTACTATTACGTCTTCTAATAACTCCCGATATCTTCTAGACTGTATTCTGGCTGAAATAACATACATTGGACGGCTCACATTTCGAGAAATTTCACCGAAAGTATTCAAATTTCTAGCATGAATTCTTGTTTTATAATTTAGATGTTCTTTTCAGGCCCATATAGCCGAGGTGGTAAACGCACGGGTATTCAGCATGACCATGCTGAGGGTGACGGGTTCGATTCCCGGTCGGTCCAGGATCTTTTCGTAAAGGAAATTTCCTTGACTTCCTTGGGCATAGAGTATCTTCGTGCCTGCCACACGATATACACATGCAAAATGGTCATTGGCAGAGGAAGCTCTCAGTTAAAAACTGTGGAAGTGCTCATAGAACACTAAGCTGAGAAGCAGGCTTTGTCCCAGTGAGGACGTTACGCCAAGAAGAGGAGAGGAGGTTTCAGATAAATCATATTAAAAATGAATGTGGTTCAAATCTTAGACTCATTTATAATATATTTCTTCAAACTGAATGAAATAAGCCAATGTTTTGTCCATGTCATGCATTTTTGTATGAACATCAGCTTTTAAATAAACATGGTACAAAAATTCTGACAGTTCTTGCAGTTCTTTCACTAATCAGTCTTCTTACTCATTAAGTAATGCTAGTATCAAACAGGTATACTCCACAGGCATTAGGGCACGCCATTATTTCAACGCAGAACTATTTATTTTAGCTTTTATCATTTCCATTTAATGGTTTAACCAACCAAAAACCAACATACTCAATTTTTTCATGACATTTTATGCAACAATTTGAACATTTCTAACAATTATTCTGTGCCATATTTTCAAAACTGCTAATCTAGCTTATGTTTGAGTTTTTACAGAAATCATTTTTTTAAATAAATTTGTTTATTATCGATTCTCCTTATCGGGACATTTTTTTATAATATTTCTCTGAATCTCACAAATAAATAACCTTTTAAGGTCAAGTATCTTGCTAACACGTCATAAACTAAATGCCTTGGGGTATATCCTCGAAATATACTCACGAAATTGCAAAAAATCTATTGAAAACCAATTTTTCATTAACCTCGGCTAAACGAATGTCTAGGCAAAAAATGACATTTGAAGGGTTTTTACCCTCGTTTTTGTTTCAGTGTATATGTAAGTGTGATGTGTGATATATCACATTTTTATAAAACAGTACTAGATATACTATCACTACGATAAAAAAACTTTTATCATAAAATCTTTTGTATGAGTTTCCTGACACTTTTTTGAAAATTTTTTGGTCTCGGCTAAACGAATGTCTATCACTGTATCTCCGAAATTGCTTCTGTGATTCTTTGTGGAACAACTTATTTTAAAAATTTCTCCAAAGATTCTCCCAGGAACTTTTTTCTGAAGATTTCTTCAGGAATTCCTCCTTGTATTCTTTAAGGATTTCTTCCAGGAATTGATTCAGAAGTTCCTCCAGGATCTGTTTAGGAATTCCGTTACTAATTCCTCTTGAAATTGCTTCCGAGGTTCCTTCTGGAGTTTTTTCAGGAATTCTTCTAAGGATTTCTCAAAATTTCTCCAAAAATTCCATCTGCGATTTTTGTAGGAATTATTCCTGGTATTCTACTACGAATTCCTTAAGAAATTCCTCTAGGATTTTTTCCAGAGATTCCTCTGGGAATTCCAGCAGGGATTTTTCTGAAAATTTCTCCAGGAGTTCATTTAGAGATTCCTCCAGAAATTTCGCCAGAAATTCCTTTACAGATTTCTCCAGGAGTTCCTCTGAAGATTCCTTCAGGAATTCCTACAGGCATTCCTCTAGGATATCCTCCATGAATCCCTCCAAGAATTCCTACATTTTTTTTCAGAGATTCCTTCAAGACATCCTCCAAGGTTTCCTTATTGCATTCCTTTATGAATTCCTCCAGGCATTCCTCCAGAGATTTCTCCATAAATTGCTTCCGGGATTGTTCCTAGAATTCCACCTGGAATTCCTACAGAAATTCATCCAGAAATTCTTAAAGGGATTTCTTCAAGGACTTTTTTTAGAGACTCGTGCAAGAATTTCCCCAGGAATTACTTCAGAGAATCATCTAAAAATTCCATCAGGAATTCTCCTAGGCATTCTTCCGAGTAATTTTACAGGCTTTCTTCTTGGATTCTTGCAGAGATTTCTCTAAGTTTTTTTTTTTCAACGATTCCTCCAGGAATTCCACCAGATATTCCTCCAGGAATTGCTTCAGGGACTCCTGGGATTGCTTTGGAAATTCTTTGTGTGATTCCTCCAGAAATTCATACAGGCATTCATCCAGTAATTAATCAAGGAATTCCCCAATAAATTATGTCAGCAGTTCATCCAGGAATTTCTCCAGGAAATCATTCAGAGATTCTTTCAAAAATTCTTCCAGAATTTTCTCTAGGAATACCTTTTGGAATTTTCCAGGAATTCCATATTGAATTTTTCCAGATCTTCCTTCAAGAATTGATGCAAGCATTCCTTCAGGAATTCCGCTAAAAATTCCTCCAGGAACTTCTTAAGGCATTTCCCAGGGATTTATCCACGAATTTCTCTAAAAATTCCGCAGAGATTTCTTCCGGAATTTCTCTAGAAATTCTTCCAGGAATTTCTCAGGGGATTTGTTCAGAAATTTCTCCCAGGGTTCCTCTAGAGATTCCTCCAGAAATTTATTCAGTAATTGTTGTAAGAATTCCTTCAGAAATTCCTTCAAGGATTCCTCCTACAATTTCCAAAGGAAAATCTCCAGGAATTCCTCCAGGTATTCCTCCAAGATTTCATTCGAGAATTTCTCTAGGAACTCCTCCGGTGAATTCTTGAGGAATTACCTCAAGAATTTCTTCAGGAATTCATCCAGGAATTGCTCCTGGGACATTCTTCAGAAACTATGCCAGCAATTTCTCCAGGATTTTCTTCAGAAAATTTTCTGGGGATTTTTTTTTTCAGAAATTCTTCCAGGAAATTCTCAGAGAATATCCTCAGGATTTTTTCAAGGATTCCTCGAGCCATTTCTCCAGGAATTTCTTCAATGATTTCTTCATGAATGGTATTCCTCCAGGGATTACTTCACGATTTTTTTCAGGGATTTTTCCAGGAAATCCTTCGAAGATTCCTCCAGGAAATCCTCTAGAGTTTCTGCAGAAAATATTTCAAAATTCCCCTGGAGATTCCATCATGGATTCCTCCACCAATTACCACAGGAATACCTCTAGAAATTCCTCCAGGATTTTATCAAGGAATTTCTCCAGAAACTCCTCCAGGAATTACCCCAGGAATTTTTCAGAAATTCCTTCAAATATTTCTCCAGGAATTGCTTTCGGATATCGTTCAGAAACTATGTCAGCAATTCCTCGAGGGATTCCTCCAGGTTTTTCTCCAGAAATTTCTCCTGAGATTCCATCAGGAATAGCTTCAGGGATTCCTCCAGAAATTTCTCCAGGGATTTTTCCAAGGATTCCTCCAGGAAATCCTTCGAATATTCCTCCAGGAAATCCTCCAGTTCTTCCAAGTATTCTTCCAGGACATCCTCTATGAATACCTTTTCAAGAATTTTTCAGGGATTTCTCCAGGTATTCCTCCAGGGATTTCTCCACAAATGTCTTCAAAGATTCCCCCAGGGATTCTTTCAGGAATTCCTTCGAGGGTTTCTCAAGGGATTTTTTTTTTCAGAAATAGAAAAATAATAGAAATAGAAATCTCCCAGAATTCCTCTGGAGTTTCCTCTAGAAATTCATCCAGTAATTCTGTCAAGATTTCCTCTAGAGATTCCCAACGCAATTCCCACAAGAATACCTCTAGGAATTCCTCTAGTCATTCTTCCAGGATTTTATCCAGGAATTTCTCCAGGAACTTCTCCAGAAATTCTTCCAGAAAATGCTCCAGGAATTGCTACGGGAATTTCTCCAGGAATTGCTTCTAGACATCCTTCAGATGTTATATCAGCGATTCCTTTAGGAATTTCTCCAGGAAATCCTTTAGGGATTTCTTCAGAGATTCTTCCAGGAAATTCTGGAAGGAATAGTTTCAGGATTTTTTCAGGAATTCCTCCAGAGATTCCTGCAGGATTTTTTTCAGAGATTCCCCCACGAAGATCTCCAGGGATATTCCCAGAGATTCTTCCAGGAATGTCCCAGAAATTCCTCCAAGGGTTCGTCCAGGAAATCCTCCTGGAATTTCTCAAGGGATTTTTTCAGGAATTTCTCCAGCAATTCCTCCCAGAAATCCTCTGGAGATTTCTTCAGGCTTTCTTCCAGGGATTGCTCCAAGAATTCATCCAAGAAATTTCTCCAGGAATTCCGGCTGGGTCTTATCCAAATATACCTCCAGGAATTACGACTTTCAGAAACCCTTCAAACATCTTTTCAGGAATGTACCCAAGAACTTTTCCTGGGTTACTGATTTTTTACAATTATTCCAAGAATTTGTGGAGGAATTCCAGCGAATAGTATTGGAAGATAATTTAGAAGGAATGCAACAGGATCCAGGAAATTCTAGGTTAGTCTTCAAAAAAGATCGTAATTTCCAAAAGATTTCAGCTGTACTTTCTTGTGAATGTTTTATAGACTTTAACAATATAAAAATCAGAGCAAAATAATGCATGATCAAATAAAAATCCTTAATCTTCCAGAAATTGGTTACCGCTACCAACATCACGTTGATTTGTGTTAAGTGTAGAATTAGCTTTAGTTAAAATACACAGAAATAAAAACCAAAAAAAAAAGTTGATTTGTGTAGATCAGACGAGCTTTTTTTTAAAGTATTTAACAAAATACAACAGCGTGACAGCTGTAGAATTTAATAATGCTTTAAGAATATAATGTTATTGTATTCAATTTCATCGTGCTGCGTTTAGTTATAAAAGCTAGTAGGTACAAATTTGCTAAAGGTGCTTGCACCCCCCCCCCCCTGACCGAAAAGCAATTTTTCTGTAAAAAACTAAAGAACATTTCTCACACAAAATCACTATTCTCTTCAAGATGTCCAAGTTGTCTTCGTTCCTCAATACCAATTGCCATTTTTGTACATATAACAAACCTACCACCCCCTTCTCCTACTTTCCCGTCCAGTTGCTGCTGTCTGACCATTTAACATTTTTGAAAATCGATGTCAGTCTAGCTGACAACTCTTCTTAAATTTATCCCTCCCTAAAATATATTTTCATTTGTTTTGGTTATTGCTATGGGAACTCGCTAATAACAAGACTTTCATCGTAGAATTGATGAAAGTCTTGTTATTAGCGAAACTGTGTTCAAAAAATCAGAAATATTATATTCAGCTTTTGTTGCATGCTAGAAGACTGGACATCTGTCCTTTACTATGAAATATATGTGACTGGTAGTCTTTTGGTAATTGATACAAATCTCACATATAATTCAAAAACTGTTCTGTCTAAAGAATGTCCGTTTCTGGAACCAGCATGACAAGTTCTGAATGTTGGACAAAATTCTTAACTTTCGTTTTATTTTGTAAAGTAGTATAATCCAAGCTATTTTGCTGAAACCGTTAATGTTATCCCTTATTGAAATCAAATAAAAAAAAAATGAACTTGTTATCTCTATCTGTTCTTTCTACGCACGTGCCAATTTTGACTAGCATCAATCGGTTTATGTGTCACGCTTGTAAAGCATTTGTTTCGTTTCGACCTGTCTGTTCCAGACCTGGCCAATTACGTGATGATGACACATCCAGATAATTATCATTACGTTGTCTACGGTTCAAAGTACAGCTTAAAGCTGCCCAAGTAACCGAGAGTCTTCTTCATTGTTACCCTTTCCCAAAAAAAAAAACGGAAACACAATTGTTTCAATTGAAAGACATTTTCGGGTCTCGTGTCTTATCAGCCACCACCCGTGACGAATGAATTGGCAACGTTTTTATGCAGCCAGCAATGTTTACCTGTGCATAATCGAGACACTTTCGTTTCGGACGCGGTGTTTCCCATTTTTACCCCTCTGTTTTAATTCTGCTCAAAGTCCCTTCTTATCAGCTTTTTTTGTGTCTCATTATAATAGCTTTATTACGTTACCTGAGCTGTACACACAGTCAGTCAGCCATCATACAGACAAGATATACACCCATATTGCTGATAAAAGCCAAACGCATGCAGGAGACGTGGTGGAACGCAATAAATTAGCGAACATCGCCCGTTATCTGGAGCCGGAGCACGAGAACAACTCGGATCACCCAATTTCGGAGACAGATTTGTTTTATTTTGATCGATTGCACTGGAGGTGACTTATCAGCGAACTCAGTACATATATGCAGAAGCTTTGTGCGAGTGGCGAAACAATGTCGAGTTTACTAACTAGTAACGTTGTTAAGGGATCATTACTTAGATGGAACGTAGTGGACTACAATTTATTTGAAGACCTATTAAGTTCTTTTCAATTGGCTTCTTTAGTGGTGTTGAGATAATTCCATATTCTGAATCTGCATGCCAAACTGAGCCGAAATCCAAATTTTCATCAATTTTGGTGCCCGGGAACCTATTTAAAAATCAATTTGAAATTTGTATGGGAGCGATTTGTCGAATCACCCCTCGTCGCATTTTGTACTGAGCGGAGCTGTCAAGCAGTTGCCCAGCTGTCAAAAGGTGTTTAAAAAAAAAAATCTTTGAGATTGATTTTAGATATCAAAATAAAGTTTTAAAAATCTGAAAAAATCATACCGGCTCAGAAAAAGGTGCTCTTTCGTTTAAAAATAAGAAATCATTGAAGTTTTCTTAATTTAAAAACCCAATTGAAAACAGTCCAGTGCTACAAAATCGCTGGTATATCTCTGATTCCTTACTGAACATTATCTACCCCTACCGTTATTCCGGCATAGGTGCGGCGTGAGGTACTTTATGTTCAAAGATATCAAGACTTTCGGGATGACTCGCTTCAACGTCCACTCGTGAACGTTTAGGGCAACTCTAAGGATCAGTGTGTTACGCAACGCAAATGTTGTCTTCGTTTGCATACTACGAGACTATAGAAAGCAGAAGGATGCCTTTTCACTTCGAGATCATCGTTATCGCTCGTGAATAGAGTTACAAGGTACAATAATACCTCTTTTTTATAGAATGAGAAAATCTGCTGATAAGATACCCAAGAGGTGGTTCCTCGGGTTAGGGATCGACCAACTAAAAACTCATTCTCTCTCTTCCTTACTTTCACGGTACACCCATTAGGGATGACTTCGAGAAGGGTGGACCATACATGAGTGAGTACACTCTAATGGTAAACGTTCCACCAGCTACCGCCTTAAGTTGTTCACTCTCCCTTGGAGGCTCAGGTCCTGGCCAGTACTTAGACTACCCGTTGAACTCATGCTCCTGGATGGGAAGGGGTGCCAACTCAACTAGCTGTTGTTCGGCTCGTCATTTTCTCTGTATTTCATATACGATCCGAGAAACCGTAGAAGTAACGGAATCCCAGTTGTCCGCTCCCGTTACACATCCTTTCAACAATGTTGTCAGACGTGATATCTCTTTCTCTACCGCATACCTCCCGCATACTCGACCTTTGATTCACGAAACGTGGGCATTCAAAGAGCACATGGTCCGCGGTCTCATCGCAGTCTGCCTGCACACTCCGGACATGCGAAGGCAGTTTGGAAGGCACTTGCGTGTCCGCATCTGTGCAGATATATACCACCTAAAGCATACATGGCCTGACAGATATTGTGTCAAGTGAAAATTGACCTCGGCATGATGCCTGCTCATCCACTTGAACACGTTCGGTATGAGCCTGTGTGTCTATCTACGCTTACTGGAGTCTGGCGATTCGCCTCGCACCTCTTATGCCGCGTCGTTCGAAGCACTCTTCATATACTCTGCCACCACTAGTGCTATGGGCATCATGCCCTCTAGCACACATATCGCGTCCTTTGAGACCGTGCGGTATGCGCTGAACACCCTAAGGCACATCAGCCTGTGGGTACTCTCGATTCGCTTCACATTTCGATTGACCACTAGCACCTTCGACCATGCAGCGGCGCCATACCGTAGTATGGATACCACTACTCCCGCGAGTAGCTTTCGCTTACTCGAGACCATTTGACATTATCTTTGACAATGCCATTATCGCCATGCTTGCTCTTTTACACGCATATTCCATGTAGTTTCCGAATTTCAGCTTGTCGTCGATTATGACCCCCAATTGCTTCAGTGAGCGCTTAGAGTTGATCATGCACCCGCATGTCGTGACCAGTGCTCTCCAGTATCCAGCATAGGTTAACCGGGACTCCTAGGTGGTGTACATATGGCGCACTCGATGGCGGCCCAGCTGACGCTGTTGAACGCGTTCTTTACGTCCAGCGTGACGACCGCACAATAGTGGATTCCTTCTTTTGGAGCACTATCTCGGCCGTTTTGGTAACAGCCCTAATAGCGTCCATTGTTGATCGACACTTCCGGAAGCCGAACTGTTTATCCGAGAGGCCAGAGTTCTCGGGTTTCTCAGTATAGACTATCAGCCTCGACAGAATGATCCGTTCCAATAGTTTTCCGGCGGTTTCCAGAAGGCAGATAGATTTGCATACCGATGGGTCGCCAAGTGGCTTCCCGGGTTTGGGTAATAGAACCATTCTTTGCTTTTTCCACTTCTCCGGAATTCGCCTCTGTCTAGGCACATCTGCATAGCCATCCTGAACATGTAAGGGCTAGCTGAAATTTAAACGATTTTAGAATGTTGTAATATCTGCTTACGTAGAAATTACAGGTATTCAAAAATTTGCGTAATGTCTGATAGTCAAGCAGCTCCAAAATGCTTTGAAATCAGCACCATGCACTTCAAAACATGTTTGGGAGTGTATTCAAGCACTTCAACAATAAGCTTACTGCAATGAGGTGAAATTGTTTTGGATTCCAGGACATTGTGGAATTGAACGAAACGAGCAAGCCGATATGCTAGCAAGATTTGGGTCATCATTTGGGTGGCCCAAATACAAAAATGTCAAAAAAAATACATGGGGCACCTCCTAGGATTATGCCTTTGGGTGAGAATAATAACCTGTGAAAGATTCAGCTCAATCGGTTTAAAATTGATCTGGCGCAAACAATTTCAAGTCTGTATGGGGTTTTCTGGCCAAATACATGGGAAATTGGATAACCTAAAGTCAGCACGTCGGTTTGTAACACTAGATTTGGCACAGAATGTAATAAGGTAGTTGATACTCTAAAGAAGAAGATCAAACCAAGGTAAAACTTAATTTAGTTGCGCTTCCAGCCCACGGAAGGAGGATGAGAAATCTGTACCCTTGTCAACTCTCGGTTGTTGTTTAGCAGCACATGTTTGTCGCTCTAAACTTGCGCTCCAACAGGCAGCTATGTTTTTCTTCATTTCATTTGCTCGCGTGAACGAGTATCTAACCAAATGAACGTGCCTTAATTTCTTTGTTCGGTGCCACTTTAGCCGCCTTGTAGACCTTACTTCGTTCCATTCTACCCTAATCGATGCGAGATCTTTGCATCCTCCTTTTAGCTCTTAGGCAGGAAGCGTGGAGTCCTGCGATTTCTGGATACCGCCAATACACCGGCTTGCGTACTTAGCCTTTCTTGGCCGCCTCCTTCTTCAGCATTAGCATAATCTCTCCAGTCCTGATGCGCCGTATGCTTTTTACATCCACGCTCAGTAATGAGAGACGATTTTCGCCTCGTATGGCCCCTTAGCATCTCGGCGCATGTATCCGCCTCAGTTTTGAAAATCAGCGCGTCGCTCCGTTCGCGCTTTGCCGCTTTGGGCTGGATTTACTTTTCTCAACTTCTTCTTCTTTCCATCCGTAATCCAAGGGTTCTCCTTCCCTTGGTCCGGTTGGCCTCCGTTTCTCTTAGGGTTGGGTTCCCGGGGATTGGTTTCGCAACCGACATGGGAACCTGGTTGTGCGCACTGGCCGTCCCTTTCTTCCTCGTCGGCTTTCCGCCCGCCTCTGTCGGACGCTTCTTGGGCAGCGTTTCTTCGGCAGGTTTCAATCATGCAGCTCAAACCGTAGGACGGTTCGACTTCTCTGCTACGGCTCCGGCGAGCTGCATGGTTTCAGAGCCGGATCAGCGTTAATCAGGAGTGTTCATCTGAACCTACTTCCACCCAGTTGGATGCCTAAGCTGAGCACACATCAGGATCGTACTTTAAGGCCATGCCACGGGTTTATTGAACGAAAAACAGCGCCGACATTAGCCCATCCGCCGTGTTAAGTCAGTATCACTCGACCTTACTAAGAGGATAGAATGCCGTTGCTACCAGCTCACTTGTGCGTAGTTGCCTAAGCTTGTACCGTCTCAGTAACTAATTACAAAGCAAGACCAGTATCGCTGGCCATAAACTACGAAGACTCATTTTAACCCATCTCAGAGCTAGGGGACACCACCCCACTACACCCCCCCCCCCCCCCCCCCCCACCTTGACTTTTTGGATTCTCTGAAGTCAAATAAAATTTTCAGCAAATTTTTTCGTCATCACACAAGAAACATACTTGCCGAAGACACCATAATGATATGACGTAAACATTTTTTGCTATAATATTTTATGACTTGATGCATTATTATTTTCAAAACTCAACCTATCTGTAACTTTTGTATCGACAGTTATTACCGAACTTTTTCAAGGTTTTAAAAGTTGAAAAGTTTTGTGGTTCATCACACAAAAATGAAAAAAAAAAATGGTTAAGGTATAACTGAGATATGGCAGTCTAAAGTTGACTAGGTTGTATGTAAAAACGGCTCTGGTGCATTTTTATTGTCCGATACTGTAGGTATTCATGCATTATGATGATCTCATGCACTGTATTCTATCAATTAGGAATCTAATGCATCATACTGATATGCACCATCATTAAATTTCATGCACCATCAAAGCTTTCCAAGCACCATTTCAGCTGTTATTATATCATCTAGGCATCTAATGGAACATTATGGTGTAAGCATCACATAAAATACTTTTTTTTTGTATTCTATGCACCATTTTTGCAATTCGTACACTTAACCATGCAATATGTTGATAATCTTCGAATAACGGTGAAAACTAATGCAGCATACTAGCATCATGCACCTTCTTCACAGCTTTCTATGCACCATTTTGGCATTCACTATATCATCTAGACATCTTATGCACCATTATGATGTGGTTAACATTTGAATTTGATGCACCATTTTGGCATTTCACATACAAAATAGCGGTCCAGGTACTATGTTGATTTCTGTGCCACATTGAGTTACCTGCACCATGGCACGAATTGCAAGTGCACCTTAGTATGAAACATGTTGAGTATAACAGAATCATGGTGAAACTGATACACCACACTGACATCATGCAGCTACTTTGCATTCCATGCACCACCCTGATGTTCACAGTATCATCTAGACACCATTTTTGAATCAATGTCTGATGCGAAATCATGCAACATCAATACATTTCATGCACTACTAAAGGTCTTCGATACTAGACGAATACATAAAATCAAAATATTCACCGAACAATCCTCTCAACAGACAGACAGACAGACTATTCATGAACTTGTTACAAAATTAGAAACCACACTTGACAGGTAAGAAATTGTTCTTGTAGCATTTCTTGATAATGAGGGTGCTTTTGATAATGCATCATACAATTATATTGAAAATTCAACGACAAAAAGATATTTCAATCCCTGGGTAAAAGAATAGGTTATGGAAATGCTTAATAATCGAAAATTGTTTGCTGAATTGGGAGAATCATCCATTATAGTAAGGATCACAAGGGGTTGTCCTAAAGCATCTGTACCCTCACCCTTGATAGTCACTTGTGGTTGATGATCTTCTCAATAAATTAGTAGAAAAATGCTTCGAAGTCGCAGAATAGATGCATGAAAGCCATATATAAGCTCCCATTTCTCTATCCAACAGTCAATTTATATAACAATACTAGTCAAAAGATTATACCAATATGTGCACTTTATGATTACCAGGTTTCGGTCATAACCCATCGTATTGTTTGTATTAAAGACATACACCACAATTTCATCCTTGATAATGCAATCCATCGTTATGAAACTAGGAATTCAGATAGAATAGTTGCTTCAAATTTCAGTTCAGAAATAGGCAGAAGAAGATTTACATCCAGTGCTCCTCGTGCATACAACAGCTTACCCAATGAAGCGAAGAATTGTTATTCCCTAACTTGTTTTAAGCGAGCGCTCAAAGAACATATAAAAAACAACATAGGTAGATATTTGTAATAATAAATATGAAAACTGGCAACAATCACTACCGCCGCGGCGGTGCACTTGAGAGTTTTTCGAGGAACAAAAGTTCATTAAAATTTCACGTGCGCTGTTATGAACTCTGTAATGATATCAAACAAATAAACTATTTTTTGAATAGTTAAAAAAAAACATGGGTGTACCACAATAGACCACAGTAATAATCGCAGTGGTTCAAATCCCGACAAGCGTAATCGTGGCAATCACTATATCATCCAGGCATCTTTTGCACTATTATTATTGTTACCACCTCGAGGAACTCCTGAGGGAATCCTTGGAGGCTTTCCAGGAGAAATCCCTGGATGAATTTCAGGAGGAATCCCTGAAGGACCTTCTGCAGGAACTTCTGGAGGCATTTCTTAAAGGAGTGCTTGAAAGAATTCTTGAAGAAAACTCTGAAAATTACTGGAGAGTCGCTGGAGAAATCTCTGAAGCTATTAAGGAACCCTTGAAGAATTTCTTGGAGGAATTCGTAGAGGAAAGAATTTCCTGCATGAAATTTCTGGAAAAATATTTGGGGCTTCGGTGAGGAATGACTGACGGAACTTCTCGAGGAATTTCTGATAGAATTCATGGAGGATTTTTTGAAGGTATTTTGGATTGATAAATCCCTGAAGGAGTTCTTGAAGAAATTCCTGAAGAAATTCATGGAGGAATTCCTGAAGCGATTTCAGAAGGGATTCCTGAAAGAGTTTTGCGAGCTTTTTTTTAGAATTTTCTAGAGGAATTTCTGGAGAAATTCTTAGAGGATTATCTGGAGGAATACATAGATAAATTCCTGGAGAAATCCTGAAGAAATTCCCGGAGCAATTCTTGAAAAAATTCTGAAGAAATTCATGGAGGAAACCCTGGAGGAATGTCTCGAAGAAATCCTGGAGTAATTTTTGGGAGAGTTCCGGATTCTCTGGATAAATCCGTGGAGGAATTCCTGCAGGAATCCCTACAGAAATTCCTGGAGCAATCCCTGTAGAAGTTTCTGGAGGTATTTCAGAAGGAATATCTGAAGGATTTTCTGGAGGAATTCCTGACGGAATTTTTTGAGGTATTTTTGGAGTAATATTTTGGGTTTCCTGGAGAAACTCCTGGTGAAATCGCTGTAGAAATTACAGGAGGAATCTCTGTATGCATGCCAAGAGGTATTTCTGGAGAAATTCCTGAATTCATTGATGAATTCCTGCAGGAATATTTAGAGGAATTTTCTAAGGAATTTCTGGACAAATATTTAAGGCATCCTGGAGGAATGTCTGGAGAAAATCCCCGAGGAATTTCTGTGCTGAAGTAGCACAGATGTTGACTAAACCAAAAACACGTACACGTTTAATGCTTCCAGTTCGCTCTTTGAAGTAAGCATGACGCTAGACAAAGGATTAGCATGCAACGCCCAGTAGTGGCACAGCCGAAAACTTTTCCTAACAGCTGCGGCGGGAATCGGAACCACGCTTCTCAGTACGTAGCAACTAAATGCTTGGTGACACTAGCCGCACGACCACGAAGCCACACAACACTAAAACTAACAAAACTAAAACATAATGAGTGACACAAAAACGGACTTGCAGCGGTTCTCAGGATCGTTCATGACTAGTAAATACATAGGTACCTAACACATGTTCCAGGATAAAAGCTAAATGAAGTGATGATGCCAATGGAGTGATTCCAGTGAACCATAACAGTTTCCCAGATTTATCCGGTCTCATTGAGCAGCATCCCATGCCGGGACAGGTCCCTTGCCAACTAGCACACTTTCTCGCCACTTAAATCTAATCCACCGAGGAGTGAACGCGTCGTCTTCGTTCATGTGTACGACGCGTCGCCCAACCACAACCTGGCACGACATCGATCAAGCGTTTTATTAGCTTCACAAATCACTGTTCAAATAGTCCATATCATGCTGGCCGGCCATAGTTTACTTCTGATCTGGGTGGAGGGTGGTGGGAATAGTTCGACCGCACAACAGTCTCTCCTTAAGTAATGAGATTTCATCTTTTTCTTATCTCTCTGACGTTTTTCAGATGCGCTCATTCATTAAACCCCCAGGACGTCGTCGACGTGTGCTGCAATAGCCATCCCCAGTCGGCGAGAACAGACCACGAGCGGTGCATCTTTCAATTTGGCTCGATTTAAATTGAATAGAATTGGCAAACGGACCCGGGTGTTTTTTTTTTCGGTCCTTCGAGAGTGAAGTTGGTGCGAGGCGCGTGTGACGACTTTTATTCCCGACTACGATGGCTGACAGCCGGCAGCAACGTGAATCCCATTTTGTGATGTGACTAATTGTGCCTTCGTGTGCCCGCGTTTGCATCCCGGTAGAAAATCATCGGCGAAAGAAAAGCCGTTAGAAACGGAAGAAAATTATCCTAGCGGCGGCCGACCGGACCGGTACGAAAACAGGACGCCAGGCGGTTTGGCGGAAGAAGTGCGCGCGTGAGTATCGGTGGCGAAGAAGAGGAACACCGTGTTGCAGCAGAGAAGAAAAAAAACGTTGTTTGTGACTTTTTGCAGGATGTAAGTCTAAGTCTAAGTCGATTACTACTGATTTGATTTGTTTCTATGTATTGCTTACAAAATTTCAAGTTATTGCTTTAAACCGATTTCAACGATATACAATCAATTATTTGAACATGAACATTTTCTCTACATTTTTGGATTCATTCCGTCATTTTCTGTGAAATTTATGTTCTGGTCAGCTTTTTTTTTGTCTAGTATTCGCTACGTAAGGACGTGTTTTCTCCAACCGTGCGAGTTACTTTTAAACTATCGATAGTCGATCATTTTAATTCGTTTCACGTTTGTTAAGTGCATCGTCTACTGCCTGGGGTTACCGTAGCTGGTCTACGGTCGCAGTATTTCGTGTGTGTTTTTGTTACGCCGAACTTTATCGTGAAAACCGCGTTTTTTAATCTTGTGAAAAGCCCCCCTCATCCTGCTTCGCTTAGGGAGAGGGGGTTGTGAGCTCTACGCTAGAACTCATTACTGCGCTAAAGCGCTTTCGAATGAAAAAGGAGGTTGCAGAAGGGCAAACGCCTCATACCGAACTCCCCTGAACTCTACCGACCTTTGTGTTGCTCGTTTTGAGACTCGATCGACGAACATTGCGTGATATCAGACTACGTTGACCATTAGTGTGTACTGTGCCTACTAGTGTCGGTGGGTGACTGAAGGCTTGGAAACTCGCCTACCTTCGGTACCACGAAGAAGAGAAGAGAGAGCACAAGAGAGCAAAAAAAAAATCGATCTGTGAACTTGAATGCTGTCGCGTGTGAGAAGCAAGTGAAGAACGGAGAAGAAATAAGTGAACCGTGATATTTTCTCTCGGAAGGAATAAGTGAGATCAGTAGGTGGTGAAATACTATCTTGGATAGCGGTTCCCAAACAATCACATCGCAACTCTGAAAGTGTTCAAAATTTTCCTGTTTTCTCGTTCCAAAACACCTACAAGCGACTGGTGGTGGTAATACTCCTCAAAAGGGGGGGCCGCCATGGCGGCTAGCTCATGGGGACCAACTCCCACGTCATGGGGAGATGGTCCACCAGATGGTTTAAATCCGACACAAATCGATGGATCGTACACAGGAGCTACACTTCCTCACTACATGGATACAGAACAAAACTACGGCGAACTGCATTTGTTGAGAATCTCCGGAGTTGATTGTCCATTACCAAATGTACCTTTTATCATACGGAAATCGGTGCAACAATTCGCTGGTGGGCGCATAGAGGGTGCCTTTCCAGAAGCCAATCGGGCCACCTATGCTTTGAAGGTGAGGAGCCTTAGGCAATTCAATCGCTTATTAACTATGCGGCAATTGATCGATGGCACTCCGGTCCAAGTTACGGAACACCCAACGCTCAACTCTACGCGATGCGTAGTTTCCTGTCGTGATGTGGTCGATCTAGCTGAAACCGAGTTGTTAGAGGAACTTCAGGAGCAAGGAGTAAAAGGTGTACGGAGAATAACACGCCGTGTGGGAAGCGAAAGAGAGAATACGCCCTCGATAATCCTCACCTGTCGTGGAACGAATCGGCCAAATCACATTGATTTCGGGTACATTCGCTGTCGGACTAGACCATATTATCCTAGTCCGATGCAATGTTTTAATTGTTGGTGTTTCGGACACACAAAACAACGCTGCCAGAGCAAATCGGCTATATGTGGGAAATGTTCCGGAGATCATCCCATCCCCGAGGACAAAGCCTGCTCCAACGAAAATTTTTGCAAACAATGCCAAACAAACGACCATGCTGTGTCAAGTCGTTCTTGTCCGCACTACAAGCTCGAATCGGCCAAATCACATTGATTTCGGGTACATTCGCTGTCGGACTAGACCATATTATCCTAGTCCGATGCAATGTTTTAATTGTTGGTGTTTCGGACACACAAAACAACGCTGCCAGAGCAAATCGGCTATATGTGGGAAATGTTCCGGAGATCATCCCATCCCCGAGGACAAAGCCTGCTCCAACGAAAACTTTTGCAAACAATGCCAAACAAACGACCATGCTGTGTCAAGTCGTTCTTGTCCGCACTACAAGCTCGAAAGCACCATCCAACGTGTCAAGGTAGATCAAGGGTTATCATACTCAGCGGCCCGTAGATTGGTCGAGCAGGATCTTGGAACTAAATCCTACGCCAATACCGTACAAAGCGCCAACAGGGATGAATTAGCGCAGCTTAATGTGAAAATAGACAATTTAACTGCCATAGTCTCAAAGAAAGACAGCGAAATTGCCGAGCTCCGTGCTGCTTTGGCTGAGCGTAACGCTCCGTCACACTCCGAAAAAACCGAAATTGAGGAATTGAAAGCGATTGTAGCTAATCAAGCAAAACAAATCGAAACCCTGACCAGTCAACTTTCCGCTTTTCTGACCATGGTCATGCCTGCTGGCTCCCACATGGCATCAACTACCTCGATTATACCTACTGCACCTGCCGCCGCTCCAGTCGTAGTCGCTCCAGAATCAAGTCCACCAGCCCATATCGCAACACAAAACAACTCTCCGTCAACCTCAACAAGCCAGCAAACTTCATACGAACTTCCAGTCGAACTTCTCTCTGATTCCGACTCTGCCTCTCCGGATGAAAGTCCAAACCGTAGTAATATGAAGGATACTCGACGCCCAACAAGATCTGCAACGAATCAACTCGCTTCTAAACACCCTCGATCGGGAACTCCCGTCCCAACAGTCATTTTCTACTCCAACAAAAGTGCCAAACAAAAGATCACTGAACCGCATTGAACCTGCCAACCTACAAGACCAGAAAAGAGTAAAACATAAAAGCGTTACGGAGGGTACTGGTGCCATCCCTAAACGATAACCTTGCTTTCGTCTTTTTCTTGCTGCTACTACCAATCCACCACCTCGCATTACTCTACCGGAACCCAAATATGCCTTTCTCTCGCCAACACCACAACGAACACGAAATAAACCACACCGACAACATGGACTCGCTTTGCCGAGATCATCAACAGTATCTGTGCCTCTACCTGGACAGCCGGAGCGCCAGTGTACCGGAAGCTATACCCCAACCGGAATCATTGGGTCGACTTCGGCATTCAGATAGAGCATCAGATGAAGATACTAGTGCCTCGGAGAGCCGGAGCGTCGACAGACCGGAAGCTATGGACTCACCGGAACGGTCGAGCCGACTTCGGCATTCGAAGGATGAAGAAAAAACCAAAAACGACAACGTGAAGAACCCGACGATATCTCCTGGCAGCCTTGGCCCCTCCAGTGCGGACGTTATTCCCACACCGGAACTGGTGGACTACCCTCGGCACCGGGAGGAAGTCGGAAGAGGGACGGACAAGGGATTTCTATCCTATACCCCTAAAAAGGACGACGTGGGAATGAAGCCAATAAGAACACTGAAACGCAACACTGAAGAAGAAGTCATCGTTGGACACTCCAGGCAATCCAACCTGGGTGGAAAGCCCTACCGCATCGACCGTAATGTTTTCTCCGTTGAATCATCGTTACAACCTGACGGCGCTGGCCGGCGCTTTTCTACTGCAATACGGACAGCGGTACATGTATTCCTGCCCCGTTTTCCTGTCATCAATGGCTACTAGTAACCGCTCCAATATCTCGCTTCCTGCAAACACTACTAACTTTCACCACCGAAGCACACCGCTGTGTCTACAGTGGAATATGAACGGTTTCTTCAATAACCTACCGGAACTCGAAAGATTGACCAACGATCATGCGCCTCTTGTTATCGCCCTGCAAGAAACCCACCGAGCATATCCCACGGCGATGAATAAAACCCTGGGAAAAAAGTACACTTGGATATCCAAATGTGGGCCAAACATATATCACTCCGTTTCCATTGGGGTTTTGACTGAGTTGCCATATGAGCCCATTGCGATCAACTGCGATTTGCCGATGATAGCTGTCAGGATTACTTGGCCTTTTGCGGTAACGATTGTATCGCTATACATTCCAAATGGCAAAATAACAGATCTGAAAAATCGTCTATTGGATGCGATTGGTCAAATAGAAGGTCCAATGATACTACTAGGGGATGGCAACGGACATCATGAAGCATGGGGAAACCGTGTCAGCAACATCAGAGGACGAACTATCCTAGATTTTGCCAGTGAGAAAAACCTCTACGTCCTCAATGACGGCTCTCCGACATTCATTCGAGGACAACAGGAAACTGCTATAGACATTTCTGTAGCATCTGCCAGTATCGCAAATCGTCTCATGTGGAAAATCGATACTGACCTATCCGGTAGCGACCACCTGCCGATTTGGATCTACACAAATAACGCAATACCAGAAACTTCTCGAAGACCTCGTTAGCAATACAACCAAGCTGATTGGCCAGTCTTTCAAGCGACAGTAGCGAATGCAATAGATCCGCATTCTATATCGATCGAAGCACTATCTACTCAAATCTACGAGGCTGCCATCGAATCTATCCCCAGAACGAGTTCCACCCCAGGTCGTCGCGCTCTTCCCTGGTGGTCGGAAATAATAAAGCAAGCGGTGAAAAAACGGAGAAAAACATTGCGAGCAGCAAGGCGGCTACCTTTCGACCATCCAGAAAAGTTAAATGCTATGACAGCTTACCGAGAAGCTCACAACGCCTGTCGCCAATTGATCAGGGAATCCAAAGAAGAATCATGGTCAAATTTTCTCGATGGAATCAACGATTCGCAGACATCAGCCGAACTTTGGAATCGGGTTAATGCCATCCAAGGCAAAAGGCGTACCCGAGGCATCGGTCTGAAGATTGACGGACGTACAACTAGGGAGCCAGCCGCTATCGCCGATGCTTTGGCGGAATACTTCTGGAGTCTGTCGTCGCACCAAAACTATCCCAATAGCTTTCGAATAAAGCACCCAATCCCAAAAGCTGAAATAAACCTTTTTGTAGTCCCACCAGATAGAGGACAGGCGTTTAATCTGCCTTTCTCCATGAATGAATTGAATTTTGCTCTCAGTAAAGCAAAAGGTCAATCGGCGGGCCCAGATGAAATCAGCTATCCCATTTTGAAGCATCTCCCTTTTGAAGGAAAGGTTGCCCTTTTAAAAGGTTTAAACAAAGAATGGACAGCAGGAACCCTTCCATCTAGCTGGAAAACGGCATTTGTTATTCCCATACCAAAAAACACCAAATCAGCGCATGATGTAGAGCACTATCGGCCCATAGCTCTAACCAGCTGCTTGGCGAAAATTATGGAGCGTTTAGTAAACCGAAGGCTAATGGAACATCTCGATAACAGCCGGTATCTAGATCCTCGACAGCATGCCTTCCGAGCAGGTTTCGGGACCGGAACCTACTTTGCCGCATTGGGACAGGTCTTAAATGATGCCTTGGAAGCGGGTGACCATATCGAGATGGCTTCACTTGATCTTGCGAAGGCTTACAATCGAGCATGGGCGCCAGAGATCCTTAAACAACTTGTATCATGGGGAATCACTGGTAACATGTTGAATTTTATCAAAAACTTCCTTTCTGATCGAAGTTTTAGAGTCATCATAGGCAACCATCAGTCCAAACCAATGGATGAGGAAACGGGTGTCCCTCAAGGATCAGTGATCGCCGTAACACTCTTCCTTATAAGCATGAACAGCGTCTTCAAAATACTACCAAAAGGGGTACACATCTACGTATATGCAGACGACATCCTGCTCGTGGTGATCGGTAAACATCCTGCTGCCATAAGGAGAAAACTCCAAACAGCAGTGAATGCCGTTGCGCGTTGGACTAAAACGATCGGGTTTGAACTTTCCGCTGAAAAATGCATCAGGACACATGTCTGTTCAGGAAACCATCCAGTACTTCGAAAGCCAATCATGATTGATGGAAAAGCCATCCCTACGAAGAAATCAGTAAAGGTTCTAGGCGTGACCTTCGACCGACACCTAAACTTTAAACAGCACTTCGACTTAGTGAAAGAAAATTGTAAAAGCCGGATAAACTTGATGAAGAGTATTACGAACAAGCGGACCAGAAGTGACAGGAAAGTTCAACTGCGGGTGGCTGATGCAGTAATTGGAAGCCGGCTATTTTATGGAGCGGAAATAACCTGTCGCGCCTCTGAAGAGATGGTTCTCAAACTGGGGCCTGTTTACAATAATACTATTCGCGCAATTTCCGGCTTACTCCCTTCTACTCCTGCCACGTCAGCATGTGCCGAAGCTGGGGCACTTCTATTCAAGTTCAAGGCGGCCATTGCAATTAGTACGAAAACCGTCAGCTTCCTCGAACGGACAAGAAGTCGAGGGCCAGCAGCTTTCATTTCCAACCAAGCAAACCGAATACTTAACTCCGTAGCCAACATCGTACTCCCTCCGGTGTGCAAGCGCCAACGAAATGGGGTTCTAAGCTGGCAAGCAAAAGAACCTCATATAGATGCATACATAAAGAACAACTTCAACCGGGAATGTCTTCCAGAAATAGTCCAGGCGCACTTTAGAGAACGAATAAGAGCCGAATATCCTTTCACTGAAATCCGGTACACAGATGGCTCAAAGAAACTTGAACCCAACAGTACGAAGGTGGGACTCGGAATCTGCTCATCCTCCTACCAAGAAGCTCGCAGTATCCCCGAAATCTGCTCTGTGTTTTCAGCGGAAGCAGCGGCAATCTTTCTAGCTGCATCTCGACCTTGCGAGGCTCCGCTGTTGATTGTAACGGACTCGGCCAGCGCAGTATCAGCACTTCAAGGAACTTGTAATGCCCATCCTTGGATCCAGGCTACACAGAAACTGGTCTCCAAAGGTGAGCCCATAACCTTCATGTGGATTCCAGGTCATAAAGGGATTCCAGGTAATGAAGAAGCAGACCGGTTAGCCGATGTGGGCCGTAACGGCCGCTTATTTACACGGAGCACCCCTGCTGCGGACGTAAAGCTGTGGCTGAAACGGAAGGCGAAAGAAGCATGGTCCATCGAATGGCACCATGATAGAGAAAGCTTCACGCGGAAAGTAAAAAACCACACCGATAGCTGGAAGGACCTGCCGAACAGGCGGGACCAACGCATACTCTCAAGAGTTAGAACCGGTCACACCCGAGTCTCGCACAATTTTGAAGGCGGCGGTAGCGGCTTCCGAAAGCAGTGCGACATCTGCAGAGTTCACAATTCTGTGGAACACTTTATCTGTAACTGCCCATCCTACGAACACTTGAGACAACAATATGGAGTCACCAGCATCAGAACAGCTCTACAGAATGAACGGGACAGCGAAACGCTCCTTCTAACTTTCCTTAGGGAAGCGGGCCTGTACAGTGCGATCTGAAAGGAGCCCGAACTCCTCTAACTCGTACGGAAGGACAACGATTCACACGGATAATGGCTCGAAACCCCCAGCGAAGCATTATTGTATTGGAAACAAGTTTTGAAGAAAAATGTTAAAATATCAACAGTATAGTGGCGAACTCGCCTCGGGCGAAAAGCCACTTTAATAAAGAAAAAAAAAAAAAAGTTCTGGTCAGGAAGCAAGTCACTTTCTAGTGAATTGGACGCTTTTTTCGGGCTAACCATTGAAATCCAAGGATAAGAAGAAATCCCTAGAGGAATTCCTGGAAAAAACCTGGAGTTATTCCTAGAATAATCGTTGGAGGTATCAGGTATCAGTAGGACGGCTCATGCGGCACGATCTCCTCCATTTGGGAAATTTGTGCCATCGCCATGAATACGAGCCCATTCATCATCTACCTGAAAGAAAAGGGAAGGAAAAAAGGTTGGGACAGGAAAAAGGACTAGTAAGGGAATAGGATCGTCATACACGTATAAGCGTACCACAATGGGTTCAAACTGCGCCCTGAAACGGGCACTGTGATAACGCATAAGGCGTAAAGAGAGCCTATAGCTCTTTACCACAGTGGGTCAAGAACAACAGAGCCTCCTGAAGATTCTAGTTTCTGAAGTCAGTTTCACTTCAGTGTTTACTAAGTGCTCGGAAACGCAGTGGCGCAAAAACTGGACAGTTACATATCAAATGATGGGGGTGGAAGCTCAGGTAAAATATTATCTCCTGGGCGCCCATTAAAAACACCACCCCCGGCGAAGACTGGCGCTCGAGCCTAGCTATTTAGCACTGTAGTTGGAGGAAATGCCAATGCAGAACCCGTAGCTTCCGGGAAGGTAAGCCCAGCTCCCTGGGTTAGTGGGTTGGTGTCAGGCCCTGCGAGCCAGCCGTAAAAAAGACTAGCATCGGAAAATCAACAAGAGAAGAATGCGAACCGATACCAATGGCGACGACCACAGCGACGAAAAGGGACTTGCGATTGGAAGCTCGGTACGTGGAACTCCAGATCTCTCAACGTCATCGGGAGCACCCGCATACTCGCCGATATACTGAAGAACCGCGGGTTCGGAATCGTAGCGCTGCAGGAGGTGTGTTGGACAGGATCTATGGTGCGAACGTTTAAAGGTAATCATACCATCTACCAGAGTTGCGGCAACACACGTGAGCTGGGAACAGCTTTTATAGTGATGGGCGACATGCAGAGGCGCGTGATCGGTTGGTGGCCGATCGACGAAAGAATGTGCAGGTTGAGGATCAAGGGCCGATTCTTCAACATCAGCATAATAAACGTGCACAGCCCTCACTCCGGGAGCACTGATGATGACAAAGACGCATTTTACGCGCAGCTCGAACGTGAGTACGACCGCTGCCCAAACCACGACGTCAAGATCATCATAGGGGATCTAAACGCTCAGGTAGGCCAGGAGGAGGAATTCAGACCGACGATTGGAAAGTTCAGCGTCCACCAGCTGACGAACGAAAATGGCCTACGCCTCATCGATTTCGCCGCCTCCAAGAACATGGCCATTCGTAGCACCTTCTTCCAGCACAGCCTCCCGTATCGTTACACCTGAAGATCACCACAACAAACGGAATCGCAAATCGACCACGTTCTGATTGATGGACGGCACTTCTCCGACATTATCGACGTCAGGACCTATCGTGGCGCTAATATCGACTCCGATCACTACCTCTAGAGGACTGCTGGAGTACAGTGAAAGCAGCCATCAACAACGCAGCCGAGAGCACTATCGGGTACGTAGAACGGAGTCGACGAAACGATTGGTTCGACGAGGAGTGCAGAGCGGTTCTGGAGGAGAAGGATACAGCGCGGGCGGTAATGCTGCAGCATGGAACCCGACAGAATGTGGAGCGATACAGACAGAAGCGGAAGCAGCAGACCCGTCTCTTCCGGGAGAAAAAGCGCCGCCTGGAAGAAGCGGAGTGCGAGGAAATGGAACTGCTGTGCCGTTCACAGGAAACACGCAAGTTCTACCAGAAGCTCAACGCATCCCGCAAAGGCTACGTGCCGCAAGCCGAAATATGCAGGGATAAGGAAGGGAGCCTCCTGACGGACAAACGTGAGGTGATCGAAAGGTGGAAGCAGCACTTCGACGAGCACCTGAATGGCGAAGAGAATGTAGGCACGGAGGACCAAGGCAGCGGAGGAAATGACTATGTTGGTGCAGCAGAGGACGGGAACGAACCAACTCCCACGCTGAGAGAAGTTAAGGATGCCATCCACCAGCTCAAAAACAACAAAGCGGCTGGTAAGGACGGTATCGCAGCAGAACTCATGAACTCATCAAGAGGGGTCCGGAAAAGTTGGCCACCTGTCTGCACCAGTTAGTAGTCAAGATCTGGGAAACCGAACAGCTACCGGAGGAGTGGAAGGAAGGGATAATCTGTCCCATCCACAAGAAAGGCGACAAGTTAATGTGTGAGAACTTTCGAGCGATCACCGTTTTGAATGCCGCCTACAAAGTGCTATCCCAGATCATCTTCCGTCGTCTTTCACCTAAAGTAAATGAGTTCGTGGGAAGTTACCAATCCGGTTTCATCGACGTCCGGTCGACAACGGACCAGATCTTCACCGTACGGCAAATCCTCCAGAAATGCCGTGAATACCAGGTCCCAACGCATCACCTGTTTATCGACTTCAAAGCGGCATACGACAGTATCGACCGCACAGAGCTATGGAAAATTATGGACGAGAACAGCTTCCCCGGGAAGCTGACTAGACTGATAAGAGCAACGATGGACGGTGTGCAGAACAGCGTAAGGATTTCGGGTGAGCTATCCAGTTCATTTGAATCTCGACGGGGACTACGACAAGGTGATGGACTTTCCTGCCTACTATTCAACATCGCCCTGGAAGGTGTTATGCGACGAGCCGGGCTCAACAGCCGGGGTACGATCTTCACGAAATCCAGCCAATTTGTCTGTTTTGCGGATGACATGGATATTATTGCCAGAACATTTGGAACGGTGGCAGAACAGTACACCCGCCTGAAACGTGAAGCAGCAAAGGTCGGACTGGTGGTGAATGCGGCTAAGACAAAGTACATGCTGGTAGGTGGGACTGAGCGAGACAGGACAAGCCTTGGCAGCAATGTTACGATAGACGGGGATACTTTCGAGGTGGTAGAAGAATTCGTCTACCTCGGTTCCTTGCTAACGGCTGACAATAACGTGAGCCGTGAAATACGAAGGCGCATCATCAGTGGAAGTCGTGCCTACTATGGGCTCCAGAAGAAACTGCGGTCAAAAAAGATTCACCCCCGCACCAAATGTACCATGTACAAGACGTTAATAAGACCGGTGGTTCTCTACGGACACGAGACATGGACGATGCTCGAGGAGGACCTGCAAGCACTCGGAGTTTTCGAGCGACGGGTGCTAAGGACGATCTTCGGCGGTGTGCAGGAGAACGGTGTGTGGCGGAGAAGGATGAACCACGAGCTCGCTGCACTTTACGGCGAACACAGTATCCAGAAAGTGGCCAAAGCTGGAAGGATACGGTGGGCAGGGCATGTTGCAAGAATGCCGAACAACAACCCTGCAAAGTTGGTGTTTGCTAACCATCCGGTTGGTACAAGAAGGCGTGGAGCGCAGAGAGCACGATGGGCGGACCAGGTGGAGCGTGATCTGGCGAGTGTTGGGCGTGACCGAGGATGGAGAGCTGCAGCTGCAAATCGAGTATTATGGCGGCAAATTGTTGATTCAGTATTAGCATGAATTTGATGTGAACTAAATAAATGAAATGAATATCAAATGATACGAAGTTCCATAATCGGATTCACAGCTATCACATACAAATGAATCAGCTTGCTGAATATTCGCCATGTGATAGCTGTGTCGGCAGTGGCCAGTCAATGCTTTGACCAGCATGCTGCAATCAAGGTTGCGATCATTCATTTGCAAAGATTTACATTCATTTGCTATTATCTCAGTTCAGAAGCATGCTATCGAAAAACAATGTATGGAAGAATTTAACCTTGTAGTTTTATCTGAAAGTTTGCCGAATAACATTGGGGTCGCAAACGTATACCAAAGTCGTGAGCGAGCTGTGAAGGCAACTCTCCACGCGGTGAATGTAAATTTCATTCACGCTGTGGAAAGTTACCTTCACAGCTCGCTCACGACTTTGGTATACGTTTGCGACCCCAATGTTATTCGGCAAACTTTCAGATAAAACTACAAGGTTAAATTCATCCATACATTGTTTTTCGATAGCATGCTTCTGAACTGAGATAATAGCAAATGAATGTAAATCTTTGCAAATGAATGGTTGCAACCTTGGCTGCAATTGTGCTTGGACAGATTTGTTAGATACTTCGCCACCCATAGAGATGGCTCAGTACAGTACAATTTTGTTTGACGACGTGACTGCAAACTATTCCAGTATTGTACCAGCCCCGACGTCAATCGGAAGCTTTACCCAACACTTGGATACCGGAACAGCTGGCGCAGGGCTAATGAAGTCAAGTGATGCTCCAGTGCGAGCTAACTCATCAGCCAATTCATTTTCAGCGATGGAAGAATGGTCAGGTACCCATACAAGGTGAACAGCGTTTGCTGAATTGAATTCATCCATTTGAGTTCGACAAGTGATAACTATCTTCGACCTGAAGTTGGCCAAGCAAGTTGATTTTTGCAAGTGCTCATTACGTGCTGCTGAAGTGCTGGTTGCACTCTGCACATAAGAGCAAAGATTGCGGCCAAGTGAGTGAGACTGATACAGCCTTAGCTCACGAGAATCACCAGCACCTGCTCGACCTTCGAGAAGGGAGCCATCAGTGTAACATACGATGCCGTCTGAAATACTTCTTTCCAGATGTCCAGATGTCCACGCTTCCCGGGAAGGGAATTTCGTGGAAAATGTCCTATATGGGAAATTACAAACAATTGTAAGATCACTTGAAGCAAGAACAACTTTGTCCCAATTCACCAAAAGTGGAAACAACGAGGTGTGTGTTGATGTGCGGTTCACAGGAGTTTCCTCTAGTAGACCGAGTACCCGTAGCCGATAAGTGCAAGAAAATGCTTCTTGTTTGAGATGAATGTCTAGTGGAGCAACGTCAAAGAGAACTTCGAGCGCTCCCGTGGGAGTTGAAGAGAACGCTCCAGATATCGCCATTAAGTACACCCTTTGGAGATGGCCTAACTTCGATTGGATCGTTCTCATTTCGCCCTTTTGCCACCTCATCTATAGGCCAATATTGGCCGAACAACAAATGTGTAGATCCATTTGATATACTTGGGTTTTAGATCCCAAGTTGTACCGAAGGTTCGCCGGCATTGCCCGAAGGCTATACAAGCTTTCTTGATTCTGAACTCAATGCGAGGTGTCCAGGAAAGCTTGGAATCAAGAATGACTACAACGTACGTACTTTATCTGTTCAGTCACATTGATTTCAGAATCAAAAAGACGCAAAGGTCGAACACCATTACGGTTTCGCTTTGCCGTAAACAGAACAATAGATGATTTACTCGGATTTACCGAATCCATATTGGCGACACCAACCCTCAACTTCCTGAAGAGCGTTTTGCATTAGGTCGAAAAGGATGCTGGTGCACATACCGACTAACAATGTTAGGTAGTCGTCAGCACAACCACAAGTAACGAAACCGCTATTATTGAGTTTCCTCAAATAGCTTATCTGTTACGAGATACCATGAAAGCGGTAGCAAGACTCCCCCTTGGAAGCATCCACAAACATTTATTTTCCTAATCGCTGCTAGACGCAATGTCGAGAAGAGATATCGGTTTTTGAGCATTTGATGAATCCAATTGGAAATCATTTGAAATATATCATGATTCCGTGCGGCTTCCAACATGCCATCGAAAGGCAAGTTGTCCAAGGCGTCTTCGATATCTAAGGAAACACCCAAACAAGATTGCTTTTGAGCGAATACTTTCTCGATATCGTAAAAAACTTTGTGTAAAAGAGTCACATTGGACTTACCAGATTGGTAGGCATGTTGGTTCACATGAAGAGGCACGTTGGCCAGATGAACATCACGGATGTGATGATCCACAATGCGTTCTAAGCATTTCAGAAGAAAAGAGGTCAAACTGATAGGTCTGAAACTCTTTGGTTCTTCATACGACGCACGACCCACTTTCGGAATAAACTTCACAGTAATATCTCGCCAAGATTTGGGAATATACCCTGTAGCAAAACTGCTAACAAGTATTTTTTTTTCAAAACATGTTTGAAATGATCAAATCCCTTCTGAAGCAAAATAGGATAAATCCCATCTGCCCCAGGAGATTTAAAAGGAGCAAAGCTATTAAGTGCCCATTCAATCGATTCTATAGTTACAATACTCCGAGCCAAAGCCAGGGAATCGTAACTACAAGAAAAGACATCAGGTTCATCCGAAGATGTAATATCCACACATCCAGGGAAGTGTGTGCTGAATAAGCATTCCAGAACTTCTTCATCAGAGGAATTCAGATCGCTATTTGGCAAACGAAGTTCGTTCACTCGGAAATCCTTAGATTTCGCAAGGATTTTATTTAACCGACGGTGACTAAAACCCTACAGAATGACTTCACTCAAACTGGAAACATTTGTACAAAGGTTTTTCCAGCCGGATCGTTCAGCAGATCGGAGAGCTTTCCTGTAGGCCTTGCGAGCCGACCTGAAAGCCTCCGAACCAGCCGAACTTCGTCTGTTCCAACTCTTTCTACATTGTTTCCTGAGTTTCGCCAAATCAGAGTTCCACCAAGGGGTTCCTCTTGCGATCTTCACAGACCGTAGAGGGCATACTTCTTCAAAAGCTTCCATGATGAAGGTCGTTGTAGTATCAACGGCATCATCTAAATCACTTGGAGTGTCAATGGATGGTGAGTGTCCATGAAGTTTGGCCGCAATCAAATCAGTAACAAGTATCTCTGTTTGTTGACCGGGGATTCCTGAAACGCAATGTTTGCGAAGTAACATTTAAATGTTCAAAAAAGATGTAGCGATGGTCAGATAAAGATTCTTCATCTGACACATGCCAATTGGTCAGCTCGTGACTAATTCTACTAGAGCAAAGCGTTATGTCTAACACTTCCTCTCTAGCAGATACCATGAAGGTTGGGCGGTTGCCTATGTTAAGTAATGCAAGATCTGTACTACTTAAGTGCTCCATCAAACTGGAGCCTCTCAAGTTAATGTCTGAGCTGCCCCAGATGATATGGTGAGCATTAGCATCACTGCCAACAATTAGCGGAAGGCCTTTTGAAGTACAGTATGCGATGACTTGTTTTAAAGCATCCGTAGGGGATGGTTCATCATGCGGTAAATAAACCGAACAATAGACGTATTTCCTGTTGAGGTTTCCAACAGATACATCAATTGTGATGGCACATACATCTCTGGTGGTTAGTTCAGAGATGAGTGTACCAACTATTGCGTTGTTGACAAGCACACAGGCTCGAGGCATGACACGTGAGTTTGCCATTTCATGTTTACTGAAAGTAGCAAACACCGGGCTCACAAGGTTTCCTAGATAGAAATTCCCCTTACGGAAGTAAGGTTCTTGGACCAAGGCCACTTGGGCTGAACCATCTTGCATAAGTCTGCAAAGATTGATTGTTGCTGTTCTTTTATGCTGAAGATTGATCTGAGCTATCCTAACCGTAGCCACTACCCAAAATAGGCAAGATTAAACTCTTCGCAACAACAGCACAACAAAGAACAGCAGCAACAAAACCAAATCGGTATCGATTGGAAAACGCCAAAGGTGATGATACACAGAATACACTGTGTAAATCGCATAATGCGAAACCATATAGGTGAAAATTTAAACTAATTAACAACATCTTCATAATCCCGCCCTTATTTAGCCCCAAGTGAGACTAAAGAAGGGCAGCCGATTGTGTCGGAGAAACACTAGGTCCACTGCACCATTGCTCCGGTTAGCGCAGTAAGGGCAAACTACTGTGGAGGGCGCCCACGGTGCTCCACAGGCTTCATTAGCGGTTAGGTTTTTATTGGACCCCCTAGGCCTAGACATTCATTCCTAGGCACGATAAGCATATAGTCGCATCACACCATGAATTAGGGGTCACCTGTTTAATGGACTCTTACCACCGGAACAGGCAGTAGTGTTATTCCTAGCCAGTTGAGACAACCGCTACCGACACTGCACAGCTATCTAGGCTGATCGAGAAAAGAAGTTAATATTGATGATCAACTTTATAGGGTATTCAAATAACAGGCACGAGATAACGAGATACTCTATGTTCTAGGCAGTTAAGGAAATTTCTCTTCTAAATAGAAGTTCCCATATCCAATCAATTACAGCAAAAACTTGAAATTTTATAAGCATTGGGAAACCTTCAAATATCAGTTTCAGTAGTAGTTACCTAGAAGTTTTTTTCTTCCCCTTTCGTAGTCCAGTGTGATCAGTCATCGCTCGTCTCCGGAAAAAAAGTGAAAAATTACGAAGAACAGCAAAAAAAAAACTGGCACTCCTCGAAAAATAGCTCATGCATCGGAAGGATTCGAATCTGCTACCACCGTCATCGCCGAGGGGGTCGCACAGACAAAGGATAGCGAACTCGTGCCCGTGTAGCCGCAGCATCCCGGTGGTGTCGTCATCCTCCGGTGCATGGCGGAGCTGCCGCCATAGTGCTGGTGCTGCTGCTGCTGCGTCACTATCAACGGCTACGAACAATTTCCCGGTGGAGCCTACAGCCGCCAACAGACTGGCAATGATGACGGCGAAGACTGCGACGACCGGGAGATGCCACTTGTGGTGGTTGCTGGTAATCCCGACTCTGCTCCTGAGCACGTCGGTCGCCGTGACTCAGTGCAATGGTAAGTAATTTAAAGTTGGCATTTTATCGCTTTTTTCGCGTATTCTTTTATATGAGTTTTCATATCTGTATTTGCGTGTACGAGTGTCATGGCACCCCGTATACTAGGAGGAAGATGATAGTGTTGCATTTTGCCTTTTCTAACCAAAGCCCCGAGGGATTGAAAATCGATTATATGAGTTATGACGGGGTTTGGTTGAAGTGGCGCTGGATTATCATTGTTTCTAATTATACCCGGGCGCGCAACTATCTGTTGAGTTTGTCGGTCTGGGGATTTATGCTTTGTCGGTGAAATGGAAGCGTTTTCAGAGCGTGACAAAAATCTGCATACTAGGCTAGATTGTTTCATTTTTTTCTGTTTGTTTCACCATATTTTCACCAAGGCGGAAAAACTGTTTTAGGTAGAGATATGTTTTCTCATTGTTGCAAATCGAACAAAATCACCTGTATGTGGAGCTGACCTGGTAGATGGTTAGAACACTTGACTATCATGCCGAGGACCTGGGATCGAATCCCACTCCCGACAAACTCATAAAATGTGAGTTCTTCTATCGGAAGGGAAGTAAAGCGTGGGTCCCGAGATGAACTAGCCTAGGGCTAAAAATCTCGTTAATACAGACAAAAAATAATATTATCAAACCATCCTAGTTACTTGAACGTTTACATTTAAAAGATCGTGTAGCTTGGGACCACCTTCAAAAACAATCAAAGCGCCCATTAAATTGTGACATGCTTTTCCTGCGAAGCCATACGTTCGTTGCTGATGTCTCACAACAGCCATCATGGACCACAACTGTACCTTTTCAGGACATGCTTTTTTAGCGGCTTTGTACAATGCGTTCCAAGAGTTATGTGCAAAGCAGGTAGGGGAGTGGCAGTCAATATCAACTGCTGATCTATACTGTTAACTAGGGGCTCATTTACACAGCAAGCATGACGTTTCGCTTACACTGCCCATAAACAGACTCAAATGTTTTCGCGTGCAAGAATGATGACCATGCTACTTCACTATGCCATGAGGCTGATAAAAAATCGCCCAAAAATTTGCTTCAATTGCTGACTCACTTCTACACATTACGGAAATGCTGATTTCCTTCCCAATTTCTGATAAGCGTTGTTACAAAGCCGCTTGACATCTTTTGATTAAGTGATATCCAGTTTTGCTCAACCTCGCTTAATGTGGATGTGGGCTTCACAAACTTCAGTTATTTTCGCAATATATATCAGACATTAAAACTCTACAAGGACATCTACAACAGAACAATTACAACAATAGAACAATTTCCTAAATGTTGCATATTTAGCAGTTCCAAGTAAATCAGTTCTAAGAATACACTGGGAAATCTCTTGGTGTGTTCAGAGAGCAAGCTACTGAGAGAGTTCCCAGTGATTTTGTCGAAACATGGAGAAGTTATTGTACGCCCAAGACATCGAAGTCCTATTTCATCCAACTAATTAATGCTGTGATTGACTGCAATAGCGGGCATTTGAACTGGTTTTGATTATTAGTAGTGAATGGTAACCGTTTATTTGCCATAAATACTGTAAAAATCTATGAATTGGGATTATAAATTCAATTCACGATAACTTTTTATTCCGTAGATGAAATGTTCTCAAACTTTCGGCCAAGGGCTGAAAGTCTCTTTAATAAAGACAAATCAATCAATCAATCAAATTTTCAGTAAGAATGCTCGAATACCATACGTTTTGAGTGTTGAATTCCAAATTTATAAGGGACAGCTTGATGGATACGATCGTGATACAACCACAATTGAATATGATTAATTCAAAGGGAATTTAATTGAAAATCGCACTGGATACAATATCTTTCGAATGGTGTGTACCGCTTATGGGTATTTTATTTTGTTAATAATGGTTTTAGACACATCGCGATTTATGGTAACATTCATAATTCCATTATTTTTTTCTGAGATCCACAAAATTTAGACATTTTTTTAAAGTTGTCTGCACTGTAGTAGAACTGTGTGCTGCCACGCCCCACACCGCCGTCGCCGAATGTCTCACGCAGACGCCGAACAGGGTATCATACGTTGCTTTTTGTCAAATAGCCGATAAAATTGCAATAAGAAACAAATTACTTTTGTTAAAGTTTGACTACAATAATTGATTTTTCATCATTGATTTTATCATTTGTTAATGATAATGTAATATAATTAACGAAAGAGAATATCGATGATACATATTCGATTACTTTTACAGCTTTAGATGCTAGTCAAAACCATGAGATTATACAGAAACGAATCGTATTTTCGAGAATAATACTGTCAATAGAAAATTAACAATAAAAAAATCAATCGACACTCAATTTATGCCCTTATGAAATTAAAATTAAAAAGAATACGTTCTTACAATTTGAAGTCAGGCTATTGGAACTTTGGAATGTCTTGTTTTTCTTACTAAATATTGTTTTGGGCTATGCGAGAAGACTCTTATTAGGCAATCCTGAAGATATTAAATGGAGCTCCAAAGTGTCCGAAACTCTTGAAACTATTTTTTATTGGATTTCATCAAAGATTTCATTAATTATTCACATCTATCCAGAAGTTTCTTCAGAGATTCTTCCAGAAGGATTCAGTTATGCCCCCAGGAGATCCGTCAGGGATTCCTCCAAAAAAATCTGCAGGGATTCCTTCAAGAGTTTGTTTCGGTTATTATTCCAGGCATTTATTCGGAGATTACTACAAGATTCATAGAAATATTCCTTCTAAAACTTCTTCAATGATTTCTCCAGAAGTTCCTTTAGATATATCTTCAGGAGTTTCTGCAGAGATGTCTCAAATAGTTCCTTAAGAGATTCATCCATTAGGGCTTAGGGATGCCCCTAGAAGTTTCATCATGGATATATTTCAGGAATTCCGACTGGATTTCCTTCAGGGAATACTCCAGGAGTTCTTCCAGAGAATCTTTCAGGAGGATTCGGGGATACCTCCAAGTGTTTCATCAAACATTCTTTTAGAAGTTCCCTCAGCTATTTCAACAGGAGTTCCCTCAGGTATTCTTCCAGAAGTTTCTCTGGAGATTCTTTCAGCAGTCTAGTCAAGAGGTTCCTCTAGAGATTCCTTCAGCAATTCCTACGGGAGTTCCTACAGGGATTTATCTAGAAATTTATTCAGAGATTCCTCCAGGGGCTTCTGGCATTCGTGCAGATGTTTTTTTCCTTCAGGGATTCCTCCAGAAGTTTCTCCAGAGATCTCTGCTGGAGTTTCTTCAGGGATCTCATCAAGATTTTCTTCACAGATTCTTACAGGAGAATCCAAGCATACCTCCAGAAGAATTTTGAGATTCCCCCTGAAATTTCTTCAGGGATTTCCACAGACGTTTATTCAGGGATAAGTCAAGGAGTTCCTTCTAAGATTCCTCCAGGAGTTTCATAGGATATTTCTCGAGTATCCTTCCAGAAATCGCTCCTAGAGTTCTTTTGGAGATTTTTCCAGGAGAATTTGCGAATGCTTCTAGAAGGTACATCATTCTCCACAAGTTTCTTCAAGACATCGCACAGGCGTTTCTTCAGGATTTTTTTCTAGAAGTTCCTTCAAGAATATCCATACATACATACATACATTCAAGAATATCCATAGGATTATAATCAGGCATGTCCCCAGGATTCCCTTGAAGGATCTATCATGGGATTACTACAACAATTCCTCCATGATTGCTTTCATGGAATCTTCCAGAATTTCCTTCTAGAATTTCTCCGGAAATTCTTTCGGGGATACCTCCTGGAAATCCTTCGGAAATTCCTCCTGCAAATCCTTCTCCCTTCCCGGCAAGATTGCCCGTGGAAACCTTTACGGATTGCTTCTGGAATTCCTCGTGGGGTTCCTCAGGGATTCCTCGTGGATTTCTCCCTGGAATTCCTTCGGGGATTCATCCTGGAATTCCTTCTTGGATTCCTCCTGGAATTCCTTCTTGGATTCCTCCTGGATTTCCTTCGGGGATTCCTCTTGAAGTTCCTTCGGGGATTCCTCCTAAAATTATTTCTTGGATTCCTTCTAGACTTCCTTCGGGGATTTCTCCTGGATTTCCTTCGGGGATTTCTCCTCGATTTCCTTCTTGGATTCCTCTTGGACCTCCTTCATTGATTCCTCCTGGACTTCCTTCGGGGAATCTTCCCGGAATTCCTTCTTGGATTTCTCCTGGATTTCCATCACAATAACAGTATTCCTAGACAATTTAGAACATATGTACATCAGAACTGCGTCTTTCAAGCTGAATCAAGTTTAAGCATTATGTAATTCTTCTGAATATGAATTGAAAAAAATATATCAAAACTCGATTGTTTTCGCATTCGTATTGTGTCGTCGGTTACGTCCTATCCGCAAACTATCAACTGGCTTTTTCAGTCGAGAATTTAAATTTAAAAACGACTGGTTGCTCGACGTCATTCACGTCACGATTAACGATATTTTTAGCCCGGGGTCTACTTATCTCGATACACACGGATTTACTTCTGGAAGAGCCCCACATTTTGTGAGTTAGTCGGGAGTGGGATACGATCCCAAGTCCTCAGCGTGATAGTCAAGTGTTCTAACCATCACAGTAGGTCAACTCCACACCGTATGTCTGTGTCTAATTTATTGTAGATACTGGAAGTGCTGCCCAAAGTCATTTTCGATACTGATAAGTAACAAAATAATAAAATCTTCATCCGAAAAAAGGACTAACGATTTTATCGTTTATTTTTCGAGGGAGTACAATCTGGTAATTGCCTTATTAATGTTTCAGTTGAATTGAGGTATCTATTGCATCGAAAACTAAGTATCAAAGCGTATTTTGCCATTCATATTTTTTCCTCTTGAAGCTCTCACAAAAAAAAACTCCAGCGCAGCAATTCTGCCGTTCCATCTGTTTCACCCGAAAAGAACCCGTTCTGATTCATTATTCACAGTAATGGCAAGTTTCCGCAGATCGAATACTGTCGGTCGGTGGTGGTCAAAGTGAATCATCATGCAAAAGTATCCTTGAGTTTTGCTGATAGCAGCGTCATTTTTCCTTTTCCATGTTCGAGGTATGCTGCTACTTGGTATGCTATCATAAATAAATAGCCCTCTTCGTTCTGAAGATGTTACTACCTCTAGCCAGACCGACTTAAGTGATTCATTGTACGGAGAGTCAGAGAGGGTATCATCATCAGCATCTTCATCGCCATTGATGTCATCGTGCGCCTTGGTGCCTTGATGTAGCCGCACGCATTGCTTCGAGGGTAGCTAGCACCCAACTAGCGCCCAACTAGGATGAATGAATATTTGTGAGTAAACTTCGTTGGTTTTCTTCGGCCAGTCACACAACATGAGGTGCGACTGCAGCGGGGTAGAATGCTGCTTTTCAAAACGATATGATCTGATCGATTTTGAAAATTTTAGAAATGTAAAAAAATGGGTTCCAATTCAATAGTAAAACCATTAGGTATCAATTTTTGTAATATTCTGTCAACTTGCACATACCTACATCAAGCGTCTAAAATAGCTAATGCTTTGAAATATTTCTAGAAGAATTTCTTTTGGGCTTCCCCTTGGTGCAATTCTAAGAATACCTCAAATAAGCTTACATATTTTCTATTGGAACTCCAGAAATTCCGACTCCAATTCATTTAGGTTTTACAGGTATACCTCGATTTAGTGGACATTTCAATTTTCAAAATGTCTATAGAATCGAATTTCACATAAAACCGAAGCAACATTTTTTTTATTCATTTTTTTTTTTAATTTTATACCAAAATGTATCAAAAAAGTGTGCATGAAAACTGAGTTTTCGATAAAAGGTTCGGAGTTTTTGGCATATATTAGTAATTTTCGCTATATAACGAATAAACCACTATCTTGCTAGCTTGTAATGATCAACATCTTTTGTTTCCAAAAATATGTAGGGAATCGCGCCACTTGGGCGGTGGCTTCTATTTTCGTCTGTTTTCCGCTATAACGCAGTCAAATTTTAACCAATTGACACAATTTTTGGAATGCGGTGAGATAGGTATAGTATCTACCCGTGTACCTGGTTCAAAATTGACTGAGTTATAGTGGAAAACAGACGAATATAGAAGCCATCGCCCAAGTGGCGCGATACCCTATGGTTGTTGCAAAAGATATTTTTTTGGGCAATGGACATACGCAATAACGTTATTTGCATAAATGTTCCAAAAATATCAAAAAGTTCAGCAATGCTTTCAGGGATTCCTGTGAAAATGTTTCCGAGGATTTATTTACCCTGGATCTCCTTTACGAATTGCTTCAGAAACTCATCCAGGGATCCCTTCTGAAATTACTCAAGGGGTTCCTTCGGAAATTTTGATGTTCGTGACAATCACTTGATAGAACGTGGTTACTGGCGGTGCTGTATTTGTCTAACGGTCTTTCTGTACGAGTAGTGTAGGTTTGTACTGCTATCTGCTCGGTCGCCTTTTGTTGCAATTTAGCGATGTTGAATAAGAGAAAGTGAACCCAGAATTTTCAACTTTATTACGATGGACTCCGAGGAAACTTCTTAAATCAAATCATCATTTTACAGATTATTTCAGAAAATCTTCCATGTGTTCCTCCAGAAGTATCACAAAAAATTATTTTACGAAGTGTAACACTTTACTTTACCAATTCCTCCATTATTTTTCACAAATCATTTCAGAGATTGTTTGAGAAATGCGCCCAGAAATTCCTCTGGATATTTATTCAAAAATTTCTCTAGGCATGTTACGCGTAGAGATGGGTAACTCACTCGCGAATTGATTCAAAGAATCGATTCGCGAAACCGAGTGAGTGAGCCATGACTCTTTTCAAAAGAGTTACGATTCGTTGACTTTCATAACGATTACGAAAAGGGTTAGTATGACTGTGCACCTAACGATGATTCGACGCAGAACATCGTAATCTTTGACAACTAATATGGGTTTCATACTTATATTATGTGACCGGCTCGCACCAGTGATTCGTTTCTTCAAGAAAAAGAGAGTTTTCTCGAAAACTGGGTAGATTTGTACGAAAAGGAGTCAGTTCACATCGAGAATTTACATTTTTCTTCAAATCCCGGAAATGAGTTACTGAATCGATCAAAAGAGTCGACTCTTTTTTGAGAGTGAATTGGGTGCGATTCACTCTCAAAATTGATCAGTTTTCCCATCTCTATAAATATTTGTTACAATTATAAGACTGAATAATTGTTTAATGTTTATAAGTTCATTATTCGTGCGTTCTTTGTAATGTATGTTTTATTTTAACTTGAATATATTCCCACAATTTTAATGCACATTTATAGGGTTCTGGAAAAATAGAGGCCCATGAAATGCAATCCCTCTTTGATTGCCAACTTTCAGGCTATTTTGGGCAGCGGTCAAGTACTGGAGATGTAAACCTTTCCCTGCCTCGGACTTCAAGTTGTTGAGCTCAAGTATCGAACCCTGAAACGGGATGCCCGATTAGCATTAGTTTTCCTAGACAAAACCAAGCTACTTTGAACACAGTAACAACTACTGTGAACTAAAAGGCATACTGCCAACTAAAATACAATTCCAGGATGACTGATGGACCCAAACCAATAAATGAAACCTCGTCATCCTGTGATCGGAAGGAGTTATCCATCTGGATATTGAGCTTCTCGGGAATTTTTAGCATTTCGACAAGTTTCTCTTCGACCTCTAGGTTGCGCGCCAGGGTATAATGTGTGTTGGGCACTTTGCGACGATTAACCCAAATCCGCACACCAGCGCACAATTTGCGCGCCGATTGCCTATGCGCCAAGTTTTTCACTAGCCAAATCACTATTAATCAGTGGTTTAATGAAGTAAAAGCGTTTGTTACCGTCAAAAATGTCTTTGTTGTACATTATTTCCAGACATAAGGAAGTTCAATGTTGTAGACAAAAAATGGATCCGAACCCTAACAGAGATAGAGCTCTTGGCGCGAACCATTTTGACACTTGTTTATTTACATTTTGTATGGCGCACAACCCGGCGCATGGGCTGTCGGCGCACAAGTTGTTGGCCAGTATGCGGATTTCAGAAAAGATTCGCAATAACAGGGCACATACATGTTTTGTGTCGTGTTGAGCTTGTGATGTCAGTTGTGATGTATCTTATTTGTGCATTTGTAAAGTTCTGTGTGTCCGTGATGTGTTAATCCTATATGTATAATAATTAATTTTCTTTTATTTTTGTAAGAGGCATTCGTTTGGAGAATCTATTGAGGATTTACCATTTTTTTTCTTTTTGAAATTTTTTTTCTAAAAAATTCCGTATCTATGGATTTATTCGGATTTTAGAAATTCCTCCTATGCTACGAATTTCACACAGAATTCTTTTAAAACATCTTCCCAAGTAACACAACTTGTTACAATACTGTAAATATTACATGATTCATACAAACGTCCATGTTTTGTTTTGAATATGAAAAACCTATTTTCGTACACTTATATCACCGAAAAAGCGCAAAAAATGGCGGCTTATAAAACATCTTTGATGTTACTAAAGATGTTTTTCAAAACATTCTTATAACATAAAATAAAGTATCGAATATGTTCTCAGCAACATCGTAAGAACTTACTTTTTGCTAGCAGGAAAATTATTCTTTGTCAATCGCATACTATGGAAATAAATTTGACATGTGATATTTGGTAATGGCTCATAATAATTGTCAAGCCTTACATTTCATTTGTAATTTACCATTACGATGTTTGGTCACTATGACTTAAATACATGTGCCACTCAAAATTTATGGTGAAATAAACACATTCACTCTTCATGAACTAATTCGCCTCCCATCAGATTGAAAACAAGAAGGGAGGTTTTTGTCATCTCTATGGTTTTTGTGAGATTTTCGAGTACATTTTCAGATATGCAACATGGTGGATTCTTGACACAGTACCGTCAAAAAGTTTTAGAATGCTATTTTCAATTATAACGTATTAATAATGTGATTTTACACTGTAGAATTTGTATTCGTTATCATTAAGGCAACTATATTATTACATTGAATCTTAAAATTTTCCCAGATAAATAATTATTCGGAGAAAAACTTGTAGATGAACAAACTGCTATACATTCATAAAAGCGTTAGTTGTCAAACTTTTAGCATGCACTGGAATTTATCTGGCCGGATAGGAAAGTATTCAAAATATTGGAAAAACGTTCAAACTACAATTATTGTACATCTCAATAACATGTTTGTCGAGTACTACTTGAATCGATTGAAATACATTGAAAAAACATCTTGGCAACGTACTTGCAACATCCATTTTCAAATAGCATACAACGATGTGATTTTTGGTTTTTGATACCTGTTTTGAACATCAGTGCAACAACAACAAAGTTGGAGTGCAGCTCGTGGGATCAATCTGAATAAACTCGTGTCTTATTTTGCGGTATCAAAAATTGTGTTCTAAGTTAGTTTTAGTCGCCACGTAAGTACTCAAAGTGTCCGCACAGAATGAAATATGAGTTTCGGGTGCTATTATAGTTAAGTTTCGGTTTAGTTTTATGTGCATAAGATGTTTCATAAATTTAAGTGAGTGAGGGGAGACAGAGGTCTGATGAACTTATACATAACGTATTGAATACGTAAAAAAAGCGTAATCGTAACATACTTGAGCCTAAAGGTTATATCTATGTGCTGATGATGTTTTACACATCATTTTGAATTGAAAGAAGACAACGATACACCACAAATCAAGTTTAAACAACGTTATATTTACGTAGCTGTAACGTGTGGTGAGGTTGATAAGATTTTTCAGTGACTTATTAATGCCAAACATAGTTTAAACCTGATTTCAACATAAGATGTGTACAGATACGATTAAAGTACTGTATTAAAACATCTTTTTCAGATTTTATTTTCAAAGATGTTTTCTGTGTTACTTGGGTTGCAGATTGTACCTCTGAAATTTCTTCATTTTATCCACAAAAATAATTATGAATTTGACTAGAAATACCTCCAGGAATTCTTTCAAAAATTCGTGCAGAGACTCCTTTAGAAACTTCTTCAGACATTTTTTCAGAAATTTCTCTCGAAATTCCTTTAATAAACTTTCAGCAATGCCTTTATTTTTCAGGAAATGTTCCAAAAGTTCCTTCAAATATGTGTGCTGAGGTTACTTTGGAAATTCTTCCAAGGATTTCACCAGAAACTTGCAATTTCTCCGGAAATTCCACTAGGGATTCCTCCAGAAGATTCATAAAAAGTTGTGTATGAGTTTCTGCAGAAATTCATCCAGGGATTCTTTAGAAAATTCATCAGAGCTTTACCCTATTTTTTCGGGACTTTTCTTGATTTTTTTTTCCGAAAAATCTTTCGGAAATTCCTTTAAGCATTTGAAAGAGTGAATTTCCAAGGATTTATTCCACAACTTTTCCTGGGGCTTGCGTTGGAAATTGCTTCATAGATTTTTTTTTTAATCTTAATTTCTGTCAGAAAATCTTACTGGGATGTCTTTAAAAATTTCTCCAGGGACTCTTCAAAAATGTAAGATCTATTCGAGAATTTTCTTCAAGGATTCCTATAGGGATTCTTTCAGAAAATCTCCCATGGCTTTAATCAAGAATTCGACTAATAATTTCTTCAGAAATATTTCTAGATTTCTCCTCCAGACATTTCTTTACAAATTTTTCCAAGGATTACCTTGAAAAAACTTGCACAGATTCTTTCGATTAATTCTTTCTGAACTCTTTTTCTCCTGTTCGGAACACACCACTGCGACCAATGTTTGATCTATTGTGTTATATCCCGTGTCCTTTGTCTAGTGCATGTCGTATTACTTTATCACTATTGAGAAGTAATAATTTATTCGGTTTTATTACAGTAATCATTTTCAACTTAATCGCAAGGAAGGATTCTGATTGATAGGTTCTGGACCCTTGCTGAAATCCAACCTAGGATTCATTTAAAAAAAAAATCACGAGTTCCTGAAAAAGTCACACAGGGATTATTAAAGAAAATATTTCAAGGACTCCCTTGGAAATTCCTCGTAGATTTTTTTTAAAAATCGGGAAATCTTAAAGAAATTCACTGCCCATGATTGCATAGTCGACGTAACCACCATTGACAATGTCAGCATTCACAAGCTAATATCTATCACATATGCATAATTGTGACCAGTTTTATTCAATAGAGCACAAGATCTAATCACTAGCTAGATGTCAACGTGAAAAAGAATCTTAAAATTTCCATTATTCATTGTTCAAATTTCAAAAGCATGTTAAAAACTACAGTGGCGCTTACGTCAACTATGCGAATATGGGCAGCTCAGTATGAAATTCTTTCATCAAATCTTCTAGAGATTCCTTTAGATTTTAGAATGTCCGCTAGATTTTTTCCAAGAACTCCTTAGCAAACCACGTAGACCAAAAATTGGCCATCTCAGAGACCCTCACTCGTAAATTTTTGTCCATACAAATAAATTGAAATTTGCATGGAGCGTGGACTTTTTTTTGCACGGGTCGGGTCTTTTTTTCATAACTCCGTCAATTTTAAACCATTTCTAATGAAATTTTGTACACATGTAGTACGATGTACCTACGATTAGTACAATCCGTGCACAAAAAGATCAGGTCAATTGGTTTAAAATTGAATAAGTTACAGTAAAAATTCGACCCGTTCAAAAAAAAAAAAAAAAATCGGGTGTATTGATATGAAGTGCTCCGCGTGTCAAAAGGCTGGAAAACCCTGCAGTATAAGTCATCGTCATCATAATATAAACTGTTTTAAACTGATTTGATAATAATAATTATACCATTAAAAAATGTACATTAAAAAGTACATAAAATCGAGGTAAACCTGTATTTAGGAATTCTGTGAGAACTGGTCATTCTTCAATTTTTTTCAAGGATTCCGCCAGAAACTACCTCAAACATTCTTTCAATTTTACTTTATAATACAGGTGTTTCTCGAGAGATTCATCGAAATTCTAACAAGAATTCCTATAGAAATTCGCTCAGAAAATCCAGTGAACTCTTTCAAAAATGATGAATTCTGAATTCATTCCGTCAATCACTTAAGTATTTCTACAGCAAGATAATCAGCAGTGATTGGCGAGGACCTGGGATCGAATCCCACTCCAGGATAAACATGCCTTGGACCTTGGTGCCTTGGAAATCTCGTTAATAAAGATTTAAAAAAATCACCAGAGAGTTTGCTCAGCAGTGTCAGTTTATACTACTTATGTAGTTTTATCAATAATAATTTTGGAATTCTGTTTAGATTTCCTCAAAAATTTTCACTGTTGAGATGATACCACAATTTTGAACACCATTTTACCCAGTAGCATGGAACAAGTACATGACTGTGCCAAATAAAATGGAAATGGGGTGAACATCTCTGCCAGCCGCCAGTCAGTAGTCGCTTGGCTGTATGGTGGATGTTGTGGAAGTCCTTGTCAGAGCAAACAACGATTTCAAGGCTGTTTTTCGGGGTTTTCCTCTCGGTTGCTTCTGTTGCGGATGCGGTCGGTCAATGAGTTGAAAAGGAAATGATAAAAACATATAACTCATATCCTTATTTATATGCGTTTGGGAAAACCATCCGAAATAAGAGTAGTGTTAGAGCGCTGTGTAGAACCGAGTGACGCGGAATGTTTTCAAGATTTAGCGTGTTTCTTTCGAGCATCATGAATCATTCGTAGATTTATGGATCTACCCGTCAAGAACGGTAGATAAGTATCTGTGTCAGAATCAACATTCTTTAAGGATCACTACCAGCCTATGCCCTAGATAGTAGTTAGGCATTGTCACGTTCTTTTTGTTTATTGATTGTGTAAATGAGTTATTTCTATTGAAACTACTTAATCGTGAGTATCGTGAATTCGGGTGAAATTGATCACCTTTCACAGTTTTTGGCGTTCTTTTTTTAAATAATTTCCGATTTTATTAAATTCAATGCTCAAAAGCAATTCGGGGTAAAATTGATCAGTCAGTGAGTTAGACTTGTTAGGCATCTAACACAAATTACGTAACGCTACAGTAAGAAGGGAGAGTTCGATGTAGTGTTTCGATCCATACAACAATTTTTGAATTTTAATACAGAGAGCGTTAAAAGGTGGAGAGAAGGGGTCTAAAAGGCCGATAACACTAAAACTTTACGTAATTTTTGTACCAAATGCAGAAAATATTGTTTCCAGCATGTCAGTTATGAATAAGAAAACTGCTTTCACCTTTTCAATGATGACGATTATATATCAATGACGACTTCTTCAACCATAATATCTTCAATTTTCATCCTTTTTTGATAGTCATCTAGATCCACCATCCGGAATGCTGTGTTATTTTCGGTTGACTTTAAATAAATCTAAGAATATGTGTTGAGCATCATCGTCGGTAAATCTGCGAGCTTGCCAGCAGCAACGGTTTTCGGAAGCTGTCCAAATTATCTTTTCAGAATCGAGAGAGACGGGTTAAGAAATGCCAAAAGATGAACGACCAAGAGAAGCTTGTTGATATTCTAGTGGTGGTGGGAAACGTTTCCCGCTTGACTTTGATTTTCAAGTTCACTGTCCTAAAGGCTAAAATGGATAAGTAAGGATGGGAAGAAACAATAATTTAGAGTAAACAGAGACTACTCTAATTTGGAAGGATAAAGTGAAGCATAGCATAGCAAACAGTAATTAATTTATATTACGATGAGAGGGCCAAGCACCAAATAAAATAATTATTATGCTTTTGAAAAAATGAATGAAAATAGTTTTTGCCGAAGACTAAACAGATTGCTAAGATTGTTCTATTATTTATCTTGTTCGCTTACTGCTGGAATTGTCAGACTGTCCGAACAAAAAACTAGCGAAAAATAAAAGCATATTTACGTCTCGGAAAATCCCTTTTCTAAAAAAAAAAAAAAAGACACGGACAACGTCTTCAGCTTTCGACTGTACAGACTGTTTTTGAACTTAACATTAGACAACGGACAACGGAGCATGCACCAGTGGAAACGGGGAAGAAACTATTCTCACGAAAAGTTTCAACGCCCGAAGTGGGAATCGAACCCTATTATAAGCTTGGTGACCCTAACCGCACGGCTACGAGGCTCCACAGCTAGCGTCGGCAGAAGCACTCCGGGATAAATGTCCTGAATAATTCTTAGAATAATTATTGAAGAAATTTCTGAAATCTCTAAGAAAATCACTGTTAGAATTCCAGATGAAATTGCTGGAGAAATTCCTAAAAAAAAACAGAAAATATCTAAAGCAATTCAGGAAAAATTCCAGCAGATATGGCTTGAGAAATTCTAGCATGAATTCCAGGAGAATTTCCAGCAAGATTTTTTTTAAGATTCTGTGCATGAATATCAGCAGAAATCACGAGAGAAATTTCTGAAGCAATACTAAGAGAGGTTCCTGTAGGAATACCAAGATGTACATGGTTTGCGTAATTCATGAAGAAATAACTGAAGGCAGCCATAGAGATTTTTTAAGAAAATTCATTGATGAATCCCCAGTAGAATATTTGGAAAAAATCACTACAGGCACTCCTGAAGAAATCCTAAGAGGAATTCCTGATAGAATCGCTAGTTTCTGGATACATTCCCACAGGTGTTGCTGCAGAAATTCTTGGAGAATACCAGTGAGATATTCTGGAGCAATTCCAGTAGTAGTTCCTGAAAGTTCCTCAAGACAAACTTTTGAAGGGGTCTTAGGAGCAATGCCTGAAAAAATTCTTAGGAAGACATCTTCACTTCAGATTCTCATAGAAGTCCCTGGATAAATACCCCCCGGGGAGTAAGTTCCGTTGGAATGCCTAGAAAAAAACAGCAGCAGAAATTCCTGGAAGATTCCCAGCGAAAATCATGAGATACGCAACCAAAATTTCTGGAGGGATGGGAACACTCACTTGCAAAGAGCATGCTATTAAAAAAGCAGTATATGAAGGACTTTAACCTTGATCTCTTACCTAAATTTCGTCGAATAATGCAAGGGTCGCACACGCATACCGAAGTAATTTATATTCACCTCGGGGAGAGCTGTCTTTATAGATCTCTCACGGCTTTTGTAAGCGTGTACGACACTTCAGCAAACTCTGTTAAAACTACAAAGTAAAAGTCTTTTTTTTCCTCCTCTGTTGGGGAAATTAAGCCACTGCGTCCAATAAGCTGAACTTTTGTGGCATATACAGGGGATGGCCAAAATGTTTGGGATAGGCAACTTTTTTTTTCTCTCATAAAAATGTTCCAGCATGTTGAACTTTTCATAGAGTGCATCAAAAATTCTCAAATTTTGACTGTTTGTTCATCTATTATATGTGCATGATTGGTACAAGTTTAAGTTGGGTTGGTTAATCTTTCGCAAAGTTAGAACCGTTCTCGTAAAACACTTTTTTTTTAGACAACTAATTTTTGAACTGTCATATCTCGGAAACCAGTGAACCGAATTGAATGAAATTTTTAACGTTTATCAACAATATATTAATACTTGATATGTATCAATGTATTGTTATAAAATGTAATACTTTCACACGATGAATAAAGTTATACTGGTTTGACATTTTGACCCATATAGAGGCAAATAAGTCATATTTCCCTGGGCTTGGATTATATCTTCCAGGAAGCTTTGATTTCAGGCATGTAGTCGATGTGCTTTGCAGTGATGATTGGAATAGCTGAATGTATAATCAATGGCAAACAATTATGTAAAAATCAGATCTTCAAGTCATCTGATATAGGTATACTGATCATGATGCTGCATAGTATATCGAACATTAATCGAAGTCATTTATGTGCCAGGAAAATATAATTTCAAGTTGGTGAGAATATTACAAACTGAGGGAGGGTAATAGGCCCAGTCAGACCCCTGAATGGGCAATGTGGGTTAGTGTATGGGAATGCCATTGAAAGTTTGTAATATTCTCCGAGGCTTTCGAAATCCAACAGAGCGCGTCCCCGGGTTGCGGATAGGGGGAAAAGGGAGATTTTTCGCATTTGTACTGTAATCAGCCAATGTGATATTATCGCCTATGGTGTTGTAGTGCGAATGAATGATCTCATTCTATGGAAATTCGAACCTTGTAATGTATTGTTTATTAACTTCAATTTTCTAAGCTTGACAAGGTTTTGAAGACAAACATGTGATGAGAGAATTGCCCAATAGGAAAGTCACATCAGCAAAGCTTTTACATATGCAAATGCTATCCATGGGGTCATGTCTAGCATTTAATATGTATGGTAATGACTGGTTCTTACCTAGCAGGGGTACTATAAGACCACGCGGACAATTCGATTAAAGGATAAATTGGGGATAATATATTTTCCAGAACTGAAAGGACATTTTTTCCGGGGTGACTGGCGAGTCGGAGAGGGTAGAAGCTTCCGTTTGTTATAATTGACAAAATAAACAATCGGGCGCTTTTTCTTTCTTTGACTTGCTTGGTATTTTGTGGATTATTGTTTTTTGATTTTGGAAGGTATGCGATTCACTATTGAGCCTTAAAATTATTTTGCATCTGAATAGCATTGATATTGTCAAGTCTGTACCAAACCAACACCCTACCCACACCAAAATACCCTTTTCCTATCCCATGGCGTTTATGTGGTCAGCAAAGACTATTCAGCCATTACCCTTCCTTATCATCGGCTTTGGACTGACTTGCGCTCTCATTGCCCCACCAAATGCTGCAAAATGAAAATGAAAATGAAAATATAGAGGCAAATAAGTCATATTTACAATATCATACAAAAATTACTAAATGTGTTATTCTTTCAAGCCAAATTGGCTCTAATATATCTTATCAGAAATATCTTCAGAACAGAAGCAGAAAATCTTTGGATATCAACACTAAAATTTAAAGACATTGATGTAAACATATTACATTTTTTCGAGATTGATCCAAACAGTTTCAATCCATGATAACTTTTTTCAACGTTTACATTTTACCTGTGTTTTAATGACATGAGATGTATTGTTGATAAACGTTCAAAAATTCATTAAATTCGGTTCACTGGTTTCTGAGATATGACAGTTCAAAAATAATTTGTCTAAGAAATAGTGTTTTGCGAGAACGATCTAGCTTCGCGAAAGATTAACCAATCGAGCTCAAAATTGTACCAATGATGCACATATATTAGGTAAACAAACAGTGAAAATTCAAGAATTTTTGATGCACTCTATGAAAAGTTACAGCGTTTTGAACTTTTTTGTGAGAGAAAAAAAGTTGCCTATCCCAAACATTTTGGCCACACCCTGTAGGTCCTCTATACACTATCAATAAACATAATTCTTCTGAGCTGAGCAAATGGCAAGTAAGTGTCACTATTTGCAAGTGAGTGTTCCCATCCCTGCCCAGCAGGAACTTCTGAAGAAACCCCTGAACGAATTCCTGAAACAATTCCTAGGAAAATCCCAAGATAAACCCACCAATTCATTGCTATGAAGTTGTCCACGGCTATTCAGGTGATTCACTTATACGGGGTAAAACTTTATTGCATGATCCTGGATGCTCAATTCGGACCTGTAATAAGATGTAACATCACACTCTAAGGTTCAACGGAGATCCTGAAGAAGTGTTGAAAGCAATTCAATCTCGCTTCTATGGTATTGCATTCGACCGGTACCTACGTATGTATTCGAAAGCTAAAGTGTAACTTCAAGTCAAAAATATGTTTATGTTGTTGTTACCATGGAAAGACTCTCTTCCAAAACGTCTACCGAGTGGAACAAAATTCAAAGAAGACGCCCTGCCGTTTATTTAAAATTCAATCCCAAGGACACGAGCATAAGATTACAAAGCCACAGAAAATTGCCAGCCTCGCTGTTTCTCCTCACCAACATAGAATCGTTCAATGATTGACTCCCATATAGACTGTGACCGCTCGATGAGGGCGCGTGCCACCCAGTGTTGTTTATTTTGATTGCAAAAATCCGATAATCAAATTTATCATAAACAACAAACAACGAACCTGACTCGGTTTGGCTCGAGCAGCGGGCCGACCAACAAACCACACACAGGGTTCGAAAGACGAAACTGCAAATTCGCAACTCTCCCTCGCATGCACGATGTGTTTTGATTTGGTTGTCGATACCTACTCGTTCATTGGTCCTTCACTAATGTGTATTCCTGGAAGCACCATCGTTTGGGAAATGAATAAACGAACAGACGAGCGAACAACATGGATCATGGATCAACCGTAGTGCAGCCAGCGAAACTGTTTATTTTTGCGTCCCAAAAGCTTTGACGATGAGGCCTAGCAATAACAACAATGGGATGGATCCTGGTCGATTTACCTACGGTAAATATGAGTTTGCTCTTTGTTTCGAGGTTTAGTCATATCACGGTGTCCCCCACAGACCGTTATTATAAAACAAAAATGTTCATCAAAACTAAGTTCAGGGCCCGTAGTTCACAAATCGCGAGGTTTTTCTAGTAAAAATGGCGCCAGCGTTACTAACAGTTTTCTTAAAATGATTTGAATCTTTCTCCTTTTTAAACGATGACATTTTTCACCATATAAATAAGATTAGCAACGTGCTTCTGCATTGATACGACCAGTGTTGAAAATTTCATTTCGTCATACCTTAATTCAACCACCTACAGCTCATTTTAGAAGCTGAATCTGAGAATACGGTATACGAAAAATTTGTGCGGCTAGACCAGTTCTGCAAGAAAGTCACTGAAAAACTGCTATTTTTTGAATATTTAAGGTAAATGTCACGGACTACCTTCGAAAAATCCCAATGAATATCATTTGGCATTTTTCAAAGGTAGTCCGTGACATTTACCTTAAATATTCGAAAAATTGCGTGACTTTCTTGCAGAACTCGTCTAGCCGCACAAGTTTTTCATATAACGTATTCTCAGATTCAGCTTCTTAAATGAGCTGTAGGTGGTTGAATTAAGGTATGACGAAATGATTTTTTTGCAATTCCTCATCGTAATAGGCTGTTTTATCTCACGCAAATCTGACAGGAAAAGGCCTACTTTCCCACACCAAATTAACAGTGCTGTAATGGTTCATTACAGCACTGATTTGCGTTGCGTAATGAACCATTACAGCACTGTTTTCAGTTTTAGTCAACTTCTTGATGCTTTCTGGACGCAGTTTTGAAAAATTGTGACAACTGCACAGTATAACCTGCTATGATCAGATTTTCTTAATCATGGCTATGAACATACGTGTGCAGTTTGATGAAAAAGTTTTGTTCAAAAATATCCTCAAGGGTAATTTGTGAAATTGCAAAATACGTTGTACGCAGAACTCGATTTTTCCAGCACTCGTCGTAACTATCCAACTCGGCAAGCCTCGTTGGATAAATGTACGACTCGTGCTGTAAAAATCCTCATTCTGCACCTTGTAGCGTAAACTACTATTTCAACACTATCATAGAATAAGGAATACTACTGCCCTAAACTCGGTTCATGCAGATTATAAAAGATAACTTAACAGTTTCAAAATGTACCACACTTGGACACTGCTTTCTATGTGTATGTAGTAATAAAGCACATAGGTATGAATCGAAACGAAAGCTTTTCGTTTGTCGTTGTAATAGACAATGTTGGTCGGATTTTGTGGTTTCCCATCTTGCCCTGTGGGTGGCAGTTTTTCGAACGTTCATGTCGACGCAAAGATGTGTGACTTTTTGTCAATCGAGTGTTTAGCACCCGGGTAGAGGTGAATGGCAAACCAATAACAAAATAATAACATATTTTATTATCACATCTTATTTTGACATTCATGAGTTCTTCATGAAGAGCATAGAATAACATGTGACAAAACTTGAAATTTGATTTTTCTAATGGAAACACTTGACATTTGTTTGCAATTACTTCCCACGCGAAAACTTGGAATAAATAACTTAATTTACACTTCTTTTGGTTGCCAAGAGAACTAATTATGTTATTTTTTTTTTTATTTTCGATAACTAAATAACGGTATATTTTGCAATTACTAACCTTAATTTTTTTTTTGTTCTTGGTTTCCCATTGTGATGCCAAAATTTAGTAGGGTAATCTAGCTCTGAACTAGTCAAATAGTAATCTTAATTTGAATCGTTTCGAAATTCATTAAAATGATACACTTTTTGGGCAAATAGGGTGGATGTACCAATTATGGCACTACCTAAGGAAAGCTATTTATACAAAAATAACGAGAAGACCAACGAATGTCATCAATAAGTTAAAAGACAGCTTAGTTTTCATCATTTACAGGAAAAATATAGAAATGGGGCCAAAACTACTTTTAGTATTGATTACAGCGTGTGCCAATGATAGGAACCCTGTACCAGTTATGGTTATATTTTTTATCTTCGGTTCCTTTTCGCACTATTTGCATGCATTCCTTATGGGGTTAGCCATAACTGGTACACTATGGCGAAAAAGGGTGCAAGGAAGCCTAAATTTTAAGGAAAATGATTTATTTCAACCATGATTTGAGGAAAATGTGGAGTTTAAATGAGTGCGACTATCTTCTGTGAACGTGGTCTGTTGTTCACAAAATTTTTCTTGTTGATTTACATCGTTGAAGGGTGAAAATAACTATGGCGAATAATTGGTACTGTAACCATAATTGGTACACTTACCCTATTGCCCCAAAAAAGTTGGTAATGGCTTTCCGTAATATAACTTGGTATCATTGACTTTTAAAGCATTGAATAAAGCGTTTTTTCATTGAAAATAAGTGATTGAAAAATCACTGCGATTTCACCCATTTCCCCCCAGAGGAAGCACATTTTCGGTGCACTCGTACAGCTCACGCATTGTATCCCACGCAATAAGTGAATATGTACGTTAATTATTTTTCCCCATTTGAAAGAACTACTCTTTATCTTTCGCTTTCTAGCTTTGACTACCTAGGTGAATCGGAAATAAAAAACATGCGACTAATAAACTTTTTTATGTTTTACGGTTTTTGCCTACTTTTTGTTTACCTTGTTGTGGTAAATCTGACAGGTAATGTAATCAAAAGTTTGTTTGCACACATACAAGTATAACTTATACTGTATAAGTATTGGCTGAATTATTGTAACTGTTTACAACACATAAAACAAAGCCTAAACAGATGAAAAAGTACGCAAAACTGTTACCGTTCAACAGCACAAATGAGCTGGTTCATCACGAATGGGATATGAAAGCGGTTGAGGTACGTCTGGATAATTATCCTATCCGTGATGATAGCTGCGATTCCCATCAAAAACTTTCCACAAGCATTAAATGGGACAAGATCGGGGTTTATCCCGTGATCTCCACAAGAGTTTCTCTCAGAACATACTGCAGATGTTGTCGCCGAATTTCTGTTAGAGTTTCTCTTGAAGTAGTTAATCCTGGAATTTCTACTAAATCTCCTCCAAAGGTTTCAATGAGTTTTTCACTAACTTTCTGCAGGAATTCCTTCCGGGATTTCTCCCGAAGTTTCTCCTGTGATTTCTTCAATAAATTTCCGATAACTTTCTCCTAGAGTTTCCCTTTGGATTTCTACAGAAGTTTCAGCCGGTACATTTCCCACCCAAGGGTTCTCGCGGGATTGCTTTTGAGATTTCTCTCGGATTTCTCCCGGGACTTCTCTCAGATGATTCCTTCCGGTTTGATCCTGGGATGTCTCTCAGAGTTTTTCAGAATGTATCCTGGATTTTCTCCTATGATTTGTTTTGAAAGTCATCTGTGATTTCTGCAGGAGCTACTGCTCGTATTTCTCGTAGAGTTCGTCCCGTTATTTTTTTTTCGGATAATGTTCGTTGGTTATCTGATTTTTTTACAATTACATTATTTTCTTTCTCTGGGATTATTCCCAGAGCTCTTCCCAGAATCTTTTCCAGAAATTATCCCGAGATTATGGATGTTCTCGTAACGTCTAAAAGAAATCGCGGGGTAAACTACGTGTGGAATCCCGTAAGGAAATCCACGAGAAATACATTTCTGAAAACTGTGTCTGGAAGAAATACTTGGAAGAACTTCTGCCAAAATCCCGAAAGAAGCTGTTGAAAAAACTATCGCGAAACTGATAAAAGAAATTCCTGGAAGAAATACGATTTTTTTTGTATCGTTACTTGAGAGTGGAATCCTCGAGGAAGCAAATTATCTGCCATAGCTGTGGAAAACGAATTCTTCAACCGCCTCGATTTCATCACCATCGATATAAATTCGGGATGGCGGGCGCGGAGATTCTTCCCTGGAGCCCTTTGCCATCATGTACTTTGTCTTCGACACATTAAGGACCAATCCGATTTACCTGGCTTCACTCTTTAGTCGGATGTACGTTTCCACCATCGTCTCAAATTTACGAACTATAATATCAATATCATCAGCGAATCCAAGAAGCTGAACGGACTTCGTGAAAATCGTTCAACTCGTGTTTATCTCCGCTCTCCTTATTACACCCTCTAAAGCAATGCTGAACATCAAGCGCAAAAGACCATCACCTTGTCGTAGCCCTCTGCGAGATTCGAAGGGACTCGACAGTGTCCCTGATACTCGAACTACGCACATCACTCGTTCCATCGTCGCCTTGATCAATCGTATCAGGGACTAGTCTAATCTAGTCTAGTCTAGTCTAGTCTAGTCTAGTCTACACATACACAGTCATTCATTGAAAGAATCCTGGAAAATGATAGAATCGACTACTTCTACCATTTTTCTTGTCATTATCAATACTTGAAAGGCATCGGAGATGTTTTACAAGTATTGAAGCGGCCAGGCCTACTGTGCAGCGTTATTGAATACAATTGAACAGAACTGTGGAACGGCGACATCTCGTCAGCCGCTCCGTATCGTATATGTAATAAATGTGAAGCAAAAACGTTGGGAGTGACGTTGCTAAGAAGGTTAATGTCACTCCGTTGGGGCTCCTCTTCTTCCTGGGATGGGACACCTTGATCAATCGTATCAGGGGCTGTTCATAAACCACGTAGACCAAATTTTGACCATTTCAGACCCCCCCTCCCCCCTCGTAGACTTTTGTCCATACAAAAATTTTGAAAATTGTATGGAGCGTAGACTTTGGCCAGATTTTGTAGATAGGACACACGATACCTTCCATCCATTCCTCCGGAAATACTTCCTCCTCCCAAATCTTGGTGATGACCAAATGAGGGGCAGCCTCAACAAGTAAAAAAAAAAAGAAAGTCGAGTTGCAAATGTTTCTTCTGAATATTTTCTCAAACTTCTAGAACTAACGTTTAATCTTTCACAAAAAATATTTTCATTTCTCCTTACGCCAGCACGGCAATTATTTTATTAGGTGCTAGTATTATCTCTCGTCTTACCAAAATCTCTGTTTACTCTAAATCATTGTTAGTTCTTTTTCCTAACTCATCCATTTTTGCTTTTCTCGGGCAGTGAACTTGAAAATCAAAGTCAAGGGAAACGTTTCCCACCACCACTCGAATATCTACAAGCTTCAGTTGGTCGTTTGTCTTTTGGCATTCCACCCGTCTCGTTGGATTCCGAATAAATAAATTAAAGGGTCGACTTCCGGAATCCGTTTTTGGCAAGCTTCGCAGATTTACCGACGATGATGCTCAACAGATGATGCTCAACAGATATTCTTTGATTTATTTAAAATCAACCGACGAAATAGCATTCCGGCTGGTGGATTCTAGATGAACATCATTAAAAAACAGAAAATGAAATGGACTAATACTCCTTCAGCTATTTGTAGTTAACCGAGAAATTCAAATTCAAAATGCGGTAAATTTATGTATTGTAAATAGTATTTGTACATATTAAAGCCCAGTTTCGTGTTCGAAAGAAATCGCTCGAGAAAGCCCAGCACTTTAAGGGCTGTTAGCAGATCAAAAGGAATTTCTCAGCATATCTTAATGCATGAAATTCTTTGCCTGAATCGCTCAAGAAACCTTTTTTTCTTCGATCGCAGTTCAAATGGCAGTGACCGTAGAAAGTTTCTGCCAGGACAGGAATCGCTCAAGAAGTTTCTTGAGATTTTTTTCGAACCTGAAACTGGGCTTAGAAAAAGTAATGCCGTCTTCTGTCTGAAAACAATGTTCACAGTTACATTCAAGCCAAGCATGTTAGTCATAACATATAGAATCAATTAAAAAGATGGTTTAATAATCATTAATTCAATGATCTTCTACTTCTATGTCATTTTGGAATATCGTACTCACTGGAACAGACTGCTTTTGACTGGGATTTTTCTTACCGATGATCATTTTTTTAATTCAAAAGTCACTAACACCGTCACTAAAAGTTGAGTTACTTCGTTTCTTCCTATTGCTCAATCTGAGACAATGAGAAATCGAACGCTATGACTAAAAGACACATCGACTGTCAAGTTTAAACGAAAGGCATTAGTTTACCAACATGTTCTCAAATATCTCAAATTCCACGAAGACGTCAATGGGAATGAAAAGAAGACCTGTTGCGCTTTTTCCACTTGGATGCTAGATGCTAGATAGAAAGCGTGTGCATGAATTCAAGGATAAAATATTTTGTTTCTAGGAGAGTCGCAACCATTCCATCATCCTAAAAACAGTCTAGTGTGGATTGCGAGGTGGAACCAACCTTCATTCATCCGAGCGACCGACCGGCGACAAAACAATATCAAATCCCACGAAAAGGTGTCATCCCGGCGGTAGTGATACCTACCTATGTTGACATGTGTTTGCGCGTTTCGGAACGAGAATAGAGCCATTTGGCTGACATCTTTTGTACCCCATGGCACACACTCTCTCTTTCTCTCTCTGTCTCTAATGACACCACGATAGGTGTCAATAAGCCATTAAAGAAGTTTTATGTGGGGTAAGTTTTCCGCCGCCAGGAAAGAAACACCTTGCATGCCAACCCCTTTTGTTTGAGGGTATATTGTAGAGTGGATGGGTATAAAACGATCCTTTGTTTCAAAAAGCAATATTTAGCTGATAGATAATACTGTTGTTTCTCAAAACAGTTTACTATCATATAACGACTAAAAATTATGCAACCAAGCGAACTGTGCAATATTATCTTCACATTAATCTTCACATAATCTATCACTTTGCGCCTGGCATCCACGCACCAATGCATGAACCCCTATACCAAAAATAAACTTTTCCTAAAAAGACTCCGACATCCGATTGCAATCATCACTTACCTCCCCATCCCCACATTGACCTGCAACCTAACGTAGCAGGCGCCATTCTCGCCTAAGGTCATCAATACTCTCACACTGAAGGTGTCTGTTCGTCCCAAACAGCTATCTCATTAGTTCCTTGTGTGAGTTACCAGTTACTCTGGCGATACTGGAGTAGCAGCTACGGGCTACTCCAGTTCCATTCTATCAGCAATCTTTCGACTCTTTATCACATTTCTCACTCACGTTATCAAATTAGACGGGGTTTTCACCTCCACGATAATGAATTGTTACTGCTACTTACTTACTTAATCTTTCATTTTCGGATTCTGTAACGGTTTTTGAGTTTCGGATACAATAGGTTGTTGGCCCAAGGTCCCCTATTCACCGTGGTGGGGCTGCCGCCTTACGTATAGCTTCCGGTGGAAGAGCATTTCATACTCAGTTGCTGGAAGCCAGAGCAGACGCTGTTCGAGCCGCACCTCCTTGGCGAACAGACGCTCGGGATGTACCTTCTGAATCTAGCTTAAGTCAGAAAGACAACAGAGGCTAGCTCACCTTAGCTTGAGCCCACTTTCTAATTGCCAGGAATCACTATGGTGACTGATGGTGTACGCAACTGATTAATTAAGAATGATTATTTTAATCCTATTTTTGAACCAAATTGCATTTTACCCAAGAACACCCCATGCAGGTTGTCGCATGGTAAACACTATATCTACAGGGGTTACTCAAAATAACTGGGACAGGTAAAATTTTCACTCTTCAAAAAATGTTCAACTCGCTGTAACTTTTCGAAAAGTGCATCAAATATTCTCAATTTTTTACTGTAAGTTCATCAACTAGTTGTGTATCAGTAGTCCAATTTTGGAGAAGATCGGACCATTGTCCACGGAGTTATAAAGATTCTAGAAAAAGGTAAACTTATCCGATAGCCAACTTTGAGCTTTTATATCTCCGAATTCTATGAACCGAATGCAATGAAATTTTGACCATTTATGACTTGTATAATGAGCTATGAAAAACCTTTGACTTAACTTAAAATTGTTAACACGGAAAAAAATTATAACGATTAGATTATTTTTCCAATAAAACACCAAATTATCCAAAACCTCAACATCGTTTCAAAATTCAAGATGCAAATTATAGTTCAAATAATTTCCCTCTTAATGACTTATATATAAATGTGTTTTGAAGGAAAGTTACAACATAGCCGCTAATAAAATGAGAAAGTAATGGGATGCATATTAGAAATTGATGAATTTACTAAAAAATCGTGAAATGAATGAAATCGTTATAGCTTTTTCTCTTGTTAAAAATTTAAAGTTAAGTTGAACGTTTTTAAGAGTTCATCATATAAGTCATGAATGGTCAAAATTTCATTGCAATCAGTTAATTGAATCCGGAGATATAAAAGCTCAAAGTTGGCTATCGAATAATTATACCCTTTTCAAGAATCTTTATATCTTCTTGAAGAATAGCCCGATCTTTTCCAAATTTGAACCACTGATACACAACTAGTTGATGAACTTACAGTAAAAATTTGAGAATATTTGATGCCCTTTTTAAAAAGTTACAGCGAGTTGAAATTTTTTTGAAAAGTGAAAATTTTACCTGTCCCCGTTATTTTGAGTATCCCCTGTATATGTGATACGACACGGGCACGGGAGTCTAGGATTCATTAGTGGTGAAGATAGTCATTTGAGACTCTGAGGTATCTAGCTGAATATGTGATCCACTGTTTGGCTTCTCCTGTTCTAGGTAAAATAAACCAAATTTATTGCTTTATGGAATGAGGGTCGAATTAATTAATTTGCACGATACGGTAATATTCTCGTTAAAGTTGCACTGTTTGCAGTGGAGAACTGCTTCGGAAATGCTGTCGAAAACTTTTCTGAACAGAAAAGTTAAAGCATAAAAATGCACTAAAAGTTTCCTGCGTCAGTTATACTCACATTCAATGTTTCGAATTGGACTCGTTCGTATTTATAGACAGCCATCATCGGCAGCAACGAGATTCAATCAAATTGCCTCCCAATATTTCAATTAGTAGACAGACGACAATACATGTCCTCTCTGAATGAAACGTCTCCGGTGGTGGCGTCAATGAACGCAAAAATAAAATCTATCGGAATCAGTAGAGCGATAACAATGAACGGCAAAAAAAAAACCTACATATCCAGCATATACGTATACCCCATATTTTCGTCAGGCTCTTACTGCACTGACTAGCTAGCTGACTGGCATGGCACACCCCCGAATGTCGTGACTGGGATCCGTTAGAATGGGCTGGGATGTTTCTGGCAGCAGTCGTGCATGGCAGACAGGACGATAGCAGGAGCTGATATTGTGCAATGTCAATGTTTCTTTTTTTACGTGTTACTGGTTGTAGGCACTGAAAGGCTATCACTTCTCTTCAGGAACGAAGCTTCAATTCAAAGCCTGCATGCTCGGTCTGATGCATATTATTGAAGTATAACATTTTTGCAGAGATTTTCGAATATCTACCTTTTAATTTTTCACGAGTTTCGTATTCAAATCACCGATTATGAAAACATCACAGAGTACATACCATACAGTGTGTCGGACAAAAGAATAAGACCACCGGTTCTATTTCATACAAAATGGACACGTTTGACGATAATCGGGTTCTAGTAGACCGATTTGACTGAAATTTTGTTATTCGGCATGGAATTACGTGATTATGTATTAAGGACAAGGTATTTGGACTACAAAGCTTTAATTTTCTCGAGCACAAATCTAGAGAACCGTCATACGTATCTGGCTGAAAATGTAACTTGATGTGGAAGCCCACAGTAAACATTGAGTTACATTTTCCGCCAGATCCGTTTGACGGTTCGCTAGATTTGTGCTCGAGAAAATTTGAGTTATGTACTCCAAATACCTTGTCCTTAAATTGTTCACTACTTCAAAAGTTACAGATAGATACGGTGCGACAAAACAATAACAACAGATATTTATGAAGATTATTTGTGAGCAATTCAATAAAAATGTCCCCAAGTTTAAATGGCATCTCCTATTTTAGTACTAGTTTGTAATTGATAAACTGCTCGACATAATTTTACGAAGCTTGGTGTTTGGGATGAGAAAAAAAGAACAGGGGTTTGGGACCCTAGAAGTGTCATAGTGAAAGAATTTTTGAAAAATATTGGACCGGGCCTTCACAGTTTATGACCGAAGTTTGTATGTAGAACTTGGGGTGTTCAATTGATATGTGCATTAGAACTTGCCGTGCATGTATTTAGGCGTTAGACAATAACGAAACAAATCTAAGGGGCTGTTCCAATTGACGAATTGTTTTAATTTTCACTTAAACTTGACAGTTCGTTAATTATTTCCTTAGGAGAACTGTCAATTTTGAGTTAAGAACTGTCAAATTTAAGTTAAAATAATAGTTTTAATTCGTCAATTGGAACAGACCCTAAATAGCGAAAACGCCTAAATATATGCACGCATGTTCTAATGGACATATCAATTGAATACCCCAAGTACCCAAGTCTTTTTTTCTCATCCCATAACAAAATGTTGTGTTGAGCGGTGTTATTGAGCATCCGATATTCTTATATGTCCTTTGGTAATGGCAATCTGAACCTGGTCTTATTATTTTGTCGTTTCGTTTATAGGTAACTCTTGATTTAGTAAACAGCACTTAATCAATGCAAATGAAATGCAAATCAAAATTCACGTAACTCCATGGCTACTGTTAAAATTTCAGTCACATCGGTTCACTAGAAACCGAGCATCAAACTTGGCCGTTTTGTATGAAAAATGGCTGGTAGCCTGTCTTATTGTTTCTTCCGACACTGTATATCCCTTTCGTGACGAACCAGCACAATTGTGCTGTTAAGCGGTAACAGGTTTGCATATTTTTTTCATCTGTTTAGACATTGTTTTAAGTGATATAAACTGTTTCCTTAAATCAGCCATTACATATACTTGTATGTGTGAAAACAAACTTTAGTTCACGTTGCCTGTGGGATTCATCACAACAAGGTTAACAAAAAGTCGACAAAAACCATAAAATATGAAAAAGTTTTATCTGTCGCATATTTTTTATTTGCGATTTATCTAGGTAGTCAAAGCTAGAAATTGAAAGATAAAGGGTAGCTCTTTCAAATGGGGAAAAATAATTGTTGTTTTTTTTTTTTTTTGATAAATCTTAGAGTTCTGGAGAGCCAAAGTTGAGCCATTTGTATGGAGATTTCATTATTTTGTGCTCCGTCCCGAAAGGGATATACACATGAATCAATAAAGAAAAGGACGCCATTCTTTTAGTGAATTATTCTGTTTTTTTGTTGTTGTTCTGCCTGAACCCATTTATTTCAATGGTTGAGCGAACGACACAGAAGTGACACTTCAAATTTAATATCATGATCTAACTTGGTTCGTCAACCTGACGACTGTCCCGAAATATCATTCTGGATTTGGTTAAATTATTGACGGTTTCCAACCTAATCGAACGCGACGATTTGAATTTGTCGCGGATGAAACCGTCGCAGCCAATCAGCAGGCGGGAGTCTGACTTTTCTCCGATCTCACTAACACAAACAGCAGCAGAGGTGGTGTTGATTCGTTGCGATGATTCAGAAATGCCGACTGGAAGTTGGCAGCGCGTTTTGCTATGAAAACAACATACAATATATTAGAAGAACATTCAAAGTCTACACTATTGGACTACTGAAGAAAATTTATCAGTCTACTTTCAATAACTTTAATTTACAAAAAAAATATACTACTCATTCAGTGCAAATTTTCGGTAATACCAATCCGTGTGGTCCATTATGATTTTCTAATGACTCAACGTACATATGTACAGATGGGTAAATTATTGGTTAAATCGTGAAAAAATCCACAGCTCAGGTGAGATTTGAACTCACGATCCTTATTCGCTAGACAAGTGCTTTACCAACTAAGCTACCGAGCCAATTAATGACACGGCAACTTAGTTGTTATAAGGTAATTCAAATCTTTCCTCCTGGATTTCTCCAGGAATCCGCTCTTCAGAGATACCTTAGATAAATCCAGGAATGAATTTCAGGGAATGTCCGTGTGTATCAGAAGAGATATCTTCTATGATAACTTTGAGATGTCGCAGGAAAAAACCGTGAGGAACTCACGGAGGACGTCCTGGAATAATACAAAAAAAAACAACTTTTAGAGGAATCCACGAAGGAACTCATGTACACTTTTCTTCCGAAGGAAGAATTCACACTTTGGGAGTTTGTTGGGAATGGGATTCGATCCTAGGTCCTCGACATGATAGTGACGTGCTTTAACCACCACACCAGGGGCCTGTAGCATAATGAAAATTTTACTAATAATATTAGTCTTGTAGCTTGTAACTTATAATTTTCTGTTGCATAAAAATACTACAAGTACAAGTTACAAGTCCAATACTACAAGTCAGATGGACTAATATTATTAGTAGAATTTACAAGTGTATGTTGCATAAACAAACTAGAAGTATAAAATATTAGCTATGACTTGTACTTTTGATTACAAGTCTCAAAGGTCTTGTAAAATAATTAACAAGTTAGATTTAAAGTATTGCAGAAGTCATATTTAGTTTTGAATATATCGATTTACCATTTTGATGAACTCAAAAAATATTATTTATCTAACATGTCAACCTTAATTCCAGTTTTCGACGATTAAATTTGGCAGTATGTATTCAAAACTCATTGAAGAGAAAATTGCGTTGATGTACACTTTGTATCCAAAATATAATTTCTGCTGAGTCTCTCAAGTTCTCCAAAGTTTCTACAATACTCATCTTTGATTGGAGGTTCTTGGTAAAGTTATGGTTATTATGGTCACTGCATAAGCACAGGTAAAGTTGCAGATGCGAAATAAATTTGAATCAATTGCTTGTATTGCGCATCATTAAGTTAATCAAGAGCTACAAAGTAGATAAAAGCTCAATTTTTGCATCCCAGATCACTTGGGATTTCAACAAGAAGCATAATACATGTTGCTAAATCTTTATACATTATTTTTCAACCATTACTATTAAATCTTTGGGACATTTTACTAAAAATCTAGGTACTTGTAGTGCCATACTTTGTAAAAAAATATTTCGTCAGAGCGGCCGAAAATTATCCAAACAGCATATGTTTTTCTTCATCTATCGTATAAAGAATGCAAAACTTCCGGATGTTACGCGGAAAATGCAGAATATAAACAAACATCAACTGCCATTTCAAATTAATAGTGAACTGTCGGATGAATTTTGACAGGTAAATGAACCAAAACAACTTGTATTTTCATGGTCACTAATATTACAAGTGCTAATAATATTAGTGGAAAATTGAGCCTTTATGCAACACAAATTATTAGCACTTGTAATATTAGTACTTGTAACTTGTAACTTGTAGCTAATATTATTAGCCCGATTATGCTACAGGGCCCAGGTCTGCTCCACAAGCATGCTTCTGTTCAGATTGTTTGGTTTCCCTCTGCTGGGGGATAGTTGAAAAAAACCGGATTAATCCACCTAGTGGTGATAGTGCCTTTCTCGTCGAATATGTACGCATGATCTTACCGTCGACGTAAGCATCCTGAATCCTGTGAATAATTTATTTATAAAAGCAAGAATCCAAGCCGTCATCGAGTTACTGATGGCACATATTTCGGGTGTTATGTTCAATGTATAGGCAGAGCTGAAAAATATCAGACCTTTTATTTGACTGCGTGACCACCTTTACTTTAACTGGAATATCATCAATACCAAGACGATAATAACAAGCTTAAATAAAAATTATTTCACAACCAAAAATCTCTTTACAGTCTTCGATAAACTTTTTCCTACACACTTCAGGCTATATTTTATTATCATTGGTTACTAGATTCAAAAAAATTTACCAAAAAATGAAAGCAAGTGAAATTTTTCGTACTGAATCCAATTCAAATTAGAACCATATCACAGAGCGCGAGGAGCAATCAGTCGGATCAAAATTTTGCGCAGCAATTTTAGACGCCAAAGGGAATTGAAAAACTTTGCTCGAGGTTGATGCGATTAAATTTCAATTTTCTCATGGAAACCCATTCTACTGTTTATTTACACCTCAGGAATATGAGAAGATGTTATTTGATGAGCCTGCATCAGTGTTATCGCTTCCATTGAATATTTTCACTGTTTTTACTTTTACCACTTCCTGTGAGATACCCGGAACCGGTTCCAAGACTGTACCTATTGTCTCAAATATGGTCTGAGACTAGTGTCTTGCTAACTGTTCAACAGGTTTTCTGAAAAGCCGAAAATTGATGTGCATGCATGGATTTGATTCATTTTACATTTTGGTCATTCTGGCGGGTTCTACAGGTAGTCTCTAATGTGATCTGAGACTATTTTTTTGTAAACCGTTCATCAGGTTATCGAAAAAGCCGTGGTTTGATATGTCGCACAACCGGTAGTCTCTGCTAATCACAGCAGGCTATTTTCCTGCTAACCGTTCTTCAGGTTATCGGAAAAGCTGCAGTTTAATGTGTCGCATGCATGGGTTTGGTTCCCATCTACATTTGACCACTTCTGACGGGACACACGGAACCGATTCCGGAATACTACTGGTTTTCCTAAATATAGTCTGATTCCATTTTATTGCTAACGCGTTCATCAGGTTATCTATAGAGACGCGATTTGATGTGTCGCATGCATGGGTTTGGTTCAATTTTATATTTAGCCAGTTCCGGCGGGGCATCCTGAACCGGTTCCGGAACACTACCAGTAGTCTCTGCTGGGTCAAAGGCTATTTTCCTGCTCACTGTTTATCAGGTTATCGAAAAAGCCGCTATTTGATGTGTCGCATGCATGGATTTGGCTCACTTTTATATTTGGCCACCTCCGGCGGGACATCCGGAACCGATTCCGGAATACTACTGGTTCAGATATGGACTGAGAGTATTTTCCTGCTTACCGTTCGTCAGGTTATCGAAAAAGCCGCGGTCTGATATGTCGCATGCATGGTTTTGTAGCATTTTCATATCTGGCCCCTCTCTGGGGTACCGATCCGGAACACCTAAATGGCCATATCTCCGGAACGGCTGAATCGATCCGAACCATTTTCAATAGGAAACAATGGGACCAGATTCCACGTCGAATGAACCGTCGGTCATAAAAATCGGTTGAGGTTTACTGCCAAAAAGTGATGTGAGTTTATTTTGTACACACACATACTCACACACACACATACACACACACACATACATACACACACACAGACATCACCTCAATTCGTCAAGCTGAGTTGATTGGTATATGTGACTCGACCCTCCGGGCCTTCTATCAAAAAGTCATTTTTGGAGTGAACATATAGCCTTTCCAGTACACTTAGTGTACGAGAAAGGCAAAACATCCTGGTAAACGAGGATTAAGCTCGTAAAATATTGACTATACACAAACTTTTGTATAGTTTGAATTGTTCATCAAATATTCGAATCGCTCATGCCATATAGTTCAAATGACGTCTAATTTCATTAATGGTTGGAGCTTAGGTTCCCATGTCTCACCAGCCAAATGACTAGGTTTAGCAAACTTTGCATTATTTTTTGCAATACTTTAAGCGACATGATAGAATTGTTCCGAGTTCGTCAAGTATTAGACCACTAATGTAGCAGCATTTAGTGGGTGATAAGGTACAAAAGTGACATTATTGTATTGCGCGCAAACCCCAAAATTTTATTCCCACCTTTGGGTTTCCGCGCCAAAGTCCCAGCGCCAGATTTGGCGACAAAGAGACATGACAGCAGTCGCCGAACAGTTGTCAATCCTGATATTTGACCGCGGCCGCCCATTAGTTATGGGAGTGGATTGTTGTCATCAGGGTGGCCAGCGAACCGGGAAAACCGGGAGAACCGGGAAAAAGCCGGGAATTCGGAATCACCGGGAAAAAACCGGGAAATATTCGGGAATTCAGATTGCCACCGGGAAAATTTTGCATTTCCAGGAATAATTCCATACTGCTCTATTATTTCTAATTATTAATCACTTTTTTATCATCCATGAAAATAATCTGTAATGCCAAGCTTGTTGCTGGTTTAACAGAAGTTGCAATATTTTGATATATTTTATTGAAAATACGACTTGCGTTATATTTAGATGTTGAGAATTTTAAAATCATAATATCGGTTGCTAAAGTCGATCTGTTAAGTCATTTTAAAAGTTATAACTGTTTTTATTCTTAGTTTTCAGCAAATCAAGAAGAAAAATAATGATTTATAATTCCTGCGTAATAATGTAAAGAGTTTCAGTAAACTTTAGTAAAGGGCAATCTTCCTCTGAATTAGTCTTGTATCGATGTCACCAAAATACAATAATGCTACAAAAACTAACATGGGCACTCACATGTTTCTTTTCACTTGTCTACATCAAATTGAAATTGTGGGAAATGTATTTTAACAACAGCAACAAGGAATTGGTGAAAGACAGACTAAATGGAGTAAATAGGACGTTGTCGTTGGCTAAATTTTAACAACAGTTATGTACAACTAAACTGAAACCTAGAATCACAAATTTTTACTTGGCCAAACGTAATTCTAAGCAGTTTTTTTGGCAAGTGTTACTAAAACAAATAATGTTATTATATGGAACATGAGAGACGAACACAACACAATAAAGCCTTGATAAAGCCTATACTGCCGTTCTAAGCATATCTGTACCATGTTCGAAAATGTGCAACTGAGAAAACTGCCATTAAAGTTATTAACGTATTTTTCTAATTGACCAACAACTATACTGTACCACAACGGCACACGCAGCCGTATTTCTATTAAAGTAGATTATATCTGAAGTAGAATCAGTGAAGTTGCCTTTTTTAATGTCATTTTTGAGTAATTACTTCCCAGCGGGACAGTTATGCTGTGAAACACAACGCAAATTTGAAATTTCCACGCTTACTTTTCGCAGTTTTTGACTATATTTCTTGTAGTGGGACAGATATGCTTGGAAATGCAACAATTGGACATTATGGCTTGGTATTTATTTTCGAAATTTCAGAACAAACTAAGAACTTTTACAAGTTTACATAAAAATACACATACAATTATACTGATAGGAGAAAAAAAGTGAAAAATGCTGAAAATCAACATGGAACAGATATGATTAGAACGGCAGTATAGGCTTCCGAAAAAAAATGTAAAATTGTTAAAAGGAATTAACGATTGCTCAAAGGAATTCAGCAATAAGGCCAGTTTCGTGTTCAAAAGGAATCGCTCAAGAAAGTTTTAGACCAATTCCTAGAATAAAAATTCCACAGTGACAGCCATTTGAATTGTCATTCCTTCGCAACTGCGTACTGCGAAGAAAAACGGTTTCTTGGGCGATTCATGCAAGAATTTCTGTAATATAACTGCTTTCCATCAAAAGTTTGAATATTTTTCAAAGAAGCCTGTGTGCCAAAAATTGCTGAATCTGAACATGTTGTTTATATTAAGTTGATATGAAACATCTTCAAAATTTTAACACAAGTATCAGGCATACTGTATCAGTTCTAGTGGAAATGATGTTTTGACGTTCAAACTAAAAATGAGAAGAAATGTGAAAGTACTTTACAGTTGCAAAAATGCACATGTCGGCACCAACATTTCAAAAGGGCGTAACTGCATTTTGACACAAACCACTCTTTCACATCTGTGGGTCATATTTTAAGTTTCCTACGAAATTCACAAACATTACTAGACAGAGAAATTGTTCTTCTTTCCTATACCGGCGGTGATTTGCATGGCGGCAATGAAATACGATCTACAGATGTGAAAGAGGGGTTTGTTTCAAAATGCAGTTACGCCCTTTTGAAATGTTGGTGCCGATGTACAGTTTTTACAGAAACCTATGTTTCATTGGCATTGCAAAAAAAATGTCATCAGGAATTAAAATTCTTAAGAGATTATTTCTGAATTTTATCCAAAAGAATCTCTTGAAGTTCACCCAGGAGTTTAATTAAAAATTCAAACATATGTTAGTTCTGAAATTTATCCTGGAACAGCTCCTGAACCGATAGGGATTATTTTATTCAACACAAGTAAACAAGCAAGTAAAACCGGGAAAAAATTGAAAATTCCGGGAAAAAACCGGGAAATCAAAATCTGAAATTCACTGGTCACCCTGTGTCATGCAAATAGAGCATTCCGCAGAAAATGCATGTGTATTAAGTTATTATTGGCGGATTTTTTGCTATGTTAGTGGGAAATTTAACGATTTGCTGTATCGCGTAAGCTTTCGCTGGAAGCAAACGTCATGTTCTTCAGCGAAGCAACGTAAATTTTCAGTGAAACAAGCAATAGGATTTATAGACATTTGATGATCTACAACTTGTGGACTACAGCCTACAATTCTTTCAAATTTGATAGTTAATCCATGGCAAAACTATAGAATTTGACCCAATCGCCTACATGCGTTTAACGATTTTTTGAAAAGTGCGCAAATTTAGCCCCTAGGTGCGAAAAGTATGGTGCGAACGCGATGTTTTCAAATATATTTCAATTTCAATTTCTTTCGTTCGCCAAAAGATTGTTTGAATCAAAAACTATGTGTTATGGTATTCAAACTGTTTTCCATCATTGGATAACATCATGTTTGTAGTGTTTACCTAATGGTTGTGTGCATAGGATATCTACCTACATGAAATGCTATTCATGACGGTACCTAAATGTCTAGGTATGATTCATTATGTCTACCTAAGGTAGTATAAATACGGGTGCACTGCGAATCCGGCATTACCCTTTAAGGAATAAAAAGTACCCTCTTTTTGCTAGTATATGAAGCTGTCAAAATAAAGGGTACTTCAAAATTTTGGACAAAGGGTAGATTTTGCCCACTTTCAAGTTTCAAGTGTTTACTCCTTAAAGGGTGAAAATTTTGTTGAGATCAGTTTGTATTCGGAGCTTGCACTTATTTGTTCAAATTCAGATCAGGAGCTGTATTTATTTAATCATATAAAAAACTAGAAATAACGAGTAAGTATAATAACGTTTTCCTATTGTTTGTGATGGTTATTTACATCAGAAATATTGTGGTTTTGTTGCAGGACTTCCGAAAAAAACAGAACTTCGACGGGATTGCGCAAGTTGTAGCAGAAGGATTTCTAGCCGCCGCCCAACCCCCTTCAACAGCAATAGTAGCACAAAAATTTAATATTTATTACATTACGAATTATAAAATATCTATTTTTGCTTAAATAAAATTGTTTCTATGTTAAATTGTGCCTTGAGTTCAACGTTTTCATTTTTCATCCAAATCAAAAAAAAAAGAAAATTAAAGAGAGTTAAATTTACCCTTTTTTCAACCGGGTTTATTGCGGATAATGGGTAAAAATTATTCGTTGAACTGACGTATGAGGGCATTACTCTTTAAAGAGTAAAGACCGTTTACTCTTTTTAAGAGTTCACCTAGTTACTCTCAAAGTGGGTACTTTTTCACCCTTTAAAGAGTACTTTGGCTTCTCAGTGTGGTCATTTGTGCGGTCCACAGCAGAGACTGCACAAGCCTTGGACTTGTCAAGATCTTTAATATTCTTCTTTTGAAAGATATACAAATGTTAACCCGCTGTTTCATCTTGCCCCACCCGTTTCAGCTTGTCCGGTGTACCTTACTCTCAAAAATGTACAAATTGTGAGTATTTTCTACAATTTTGGGCCACTATGTTTTTTAAAATAGAATCATTCGTAACATAAAGTTTAGTGTAGTTTTGTTACTTCAAATCAAATTTGAGATTGCTGCCTGTGATTATTGCTGTCCCATATGAATAGGAAATATATGGGGCTGATATGTTATCATAGTCAAATTCCCTGGGCTTGGATTATATCTTCCAGGAAGCTTTGATTTCAGGCATGTGGTCGATGGCCTTTGCAGTAATGATTGGAATAGCTGAATGTATAATCAATGGCAAACAATTCTGTAAGAATCAGATCTTCAAGTCATCTGATATAGTTATACTGATCATGACGCTGCATAGTATATCGAACATTTGTCGAAGTCATTTATGTGCCGGGAAAATATAATTCCAAGTTGGAGAGCATATTACAAACTGAGGGAGGGTAATAGGCCCAGTCAGACCCCTGAATGGGCAATGTGGGTTAGTTTATGGGAATGCCATTGAAGGTTTGTAATATTCTCCGAGGCTTTCGAAATCCAACAGGGCGCGTCCCCGGGTTGCGGATAGGGGGAAAAGGGAGATTTTTCACATTTGTACTGTAATCAGCCAATGTGGTATTATCTCCTATGGTGTTGTAGTGCAAACGAATGATCTCATTATATGGGAATTCGAACCTTGTAATGTATTGTTTATCAACTTCAATTTTCTAAGCTTGATAAGGTTTTGAAGACAAACATGAGATGAGAGAATTGCCTAATAGGAAAGTCACATCAGCAAAGCTTTTACATATGCAAATGCTATCCATGGGGTCATGTCTAGCATTTAATATGCATGGCAATGACTGATTCTTACCTAGCAGGGGTACTACAAGACCACGCGGACAATTCGATTAAAGGCTTAATTGGGGATAATATATTTTCCAGAACTGTAGGGACATTTTTTCCGGGGTGACTGGCGAGCCGAAGAGGGTAGAAGTTTCCGTTTGTTATAATTGACAAAATAAACAATCGGGCGCTTTTTCTTTCTATGACTTGCTTGGTATTTTGTGAATTATTGTTTTTTTGGTTTTGGAAGGTATGCGATTCACTATTGAGCCTTAAAATTATTTTGCATCTGAATAGCATTGATATTGTCAAGTCTGTACCAACACCCTAATCCCACACCAAAATACCCTTTTCCTATCCCATGGCGTTTATGTGGTCAGCAAAGACTATTCAGCCATTACCCCTCCTTATCATCGGCTTTGGACTGACTTGCGCTCTCATTGCCCCACCAAATGCTGCAAAATGAAAATGAAAATGATATGTTATCATAGTCAAATTGTTTAAAGAGCTGTTTTGTATTGTTTCATAACTTTTTATATACATATTTAGCCCACTGCCAATACATAGTTTGATGATGAATACAAACGGTTTAGATAAACTACAAATAGAGAAAGTTTTTCACAACGCAATTAATTTTTAGTAGAATTATTTAGTATACTTAAGAATGTTTAAAAATGTGCCCCGCATTGGAGAAAGAGAAATTTTATCACTTTAGAAAGGCAGTTTCTTTTATTTAGCCTTGCGTCTCACAACGAATGTCCGCAATTGACTTATCAAACTAATAATATTTCTTGCTTCTCTTTTATTATTTTGCAGTCTTGGACCCATATTACACCGTCGCGCGTCTTCATCTGAGCATTCCTATCTCCAAGGAAGCATACATCATCCTAAGAGATCACCCCCTCCTAAGCGTGTCCTTACCTCAAAAGAAAAATACAACCGAACCATTCAGCTACAGCATCGAAAGCCCCACTGAACCATACCTGAAAGTGAACGACACCTCCGGAGAGCTTTGGTTAGCTTCGCATTTTCTCGACCTTCAGTCCCCGACGGAATTCATTATCACAGCACACAACCGACGACAGAGCGGAGAGCTGCTAAGACGACTCAGTTTGACCATCAGTCCCACTCCGGTGGGAAACATTTCACTATCACGTTTCTGCCAGGAGCACGTTGACAAAATTTGCTTCTGGGACCGGGCCATTTACAAAATTCAGGAAAACGAATCACCTGGTTTCACGATTGGACCGCTCGGTGCCGCCGACCTGTACCAGAAGCTGTGTCGGACGCGCTCCGTCAGCCATCAACTGAACAACGCAACCAATTATGTGACCGTGGCCGCCAATGGATCATTGCACAGTGTCATCCCGTTGGATTACGATTCCGCTCGGCCGGGTGCTCTCTTGAAGGCCACCGCTCGCTGTACGGTTCAGTTCGGCGAAAACGATGTTCCTGTGGAGCTGGACAAAACCGTCGAAATCGCCGTGCTGGATCGGAACGATAATCGACCCCGCTTGCAGCACACTAATGACACACACATCGAGCTGCCGTTGGACGATCCGCATATTAACGAGGTGAGTCGACTTTGAATAATGTAATCATCAGTGAAACGAGATTGCACCACGGGATTTAGGAACATGTTCTCCAATTATGTGTTTATGGTCCTCTGTCATAGTGTGGTGGTTGGTTGTGATAGGAACAGCATTGAATGCATGATGGATGAATAATACATAATTTCACGGAAGCACGAATCCAATCACGGAACATTCAGTGCTGGAAATTTTCAAATGGTTAACCGAATTTGATATTGTGATGCTGGGGAACTTTCGTATTTTTGGCAATTTTCTTCTTTTCGTCATGAGGGCTTTTTTTGTCAAACTTATTGAATTCTAAGTTGGAGTCAAATCTTCTTCAACCAAGCTTAATTGTACGACCAAGTTTCAGGCAACTTGGCCAACATAATAACTTTTCCTCCCCCCTCGATGGAGAGAACAAACCTGCCGATTTGGGCATTATCTGCAGGTTTGTTGTCCACACGTCTGGGACAAATCAAAACCAATGTTGTGGGCTTGCGTCGCAATAAAACAGAACATAGTGAGTAACATACATAAACACAACATAAGCGAATTATTCTCCATAAATTCCTTGAGAAAGACACAATAAATGTGACCCAAACGTCGGATGAAAACTTGAGAATCCGTTTATCCATTATTTTATTCTTTCTATTTCTATTATTTCTATTCAACAACCACTGCCTGGTAATGGATTTCATAGTTCCGAATTTCCCCACCACGTGGAGCTAGTGTACTGTGACTTCCGGTACGACTTTGATGGGATGTAGCACGAGTTTGAAGCCAGTTAGGAAGGTATGATCTTCGGCAAAGTTGTTCAGGACTACGAGTACCGTCAGTGTACCAGTAGCCGCTCATGACCCAATAGCCGCTCACTATCGTAAAAATCAAGGTTACACGTATAAATACACTCTTATTGGCGCGGATATTCATGGAGAACATAAACTAGATGAAAGCAAAGCCATTTTATGTAATATTAATTGAATAACATAAATTTTAAAAGCAAAACTTTGAAAATTTTTGAGCGGCTATTGGGCCCAAAAAAGTAGCTGGTAATTTCATGTGTTCCAGTTACCGCTCACGCAAAAACCTACGTGAAAATTGTCAAATCTGTCGGTTTTAGTACACAGCGTATTTATTCACTGTTGTACACTTAGTTTGAACAGAAAGAAATAATTGCAAAAATACAAAGTTGTAAAAATAATGCACTTTTTCGGAAAAGTCTACTTACAGGAGGTCATAAATTTGTTCGTGAGCGGAATTAGGACCACTTTGGTCCTACATCAATTGCAATAAAATCATAATTTCATGAGAAGTTTTGGATCTGTCTTGATTTGTATCTGCTTGTACTTAGGTTGAACTAACTTGAAATGCAAAAACATTTCAATTTACTTTACAGCCTATCAATACTTAGTGTTTTTCTGCGAAACTGGCCTTAGATGAGCGGAATCTGGTACACTGATGGTACTTCTAGTTCCGAATTTTACCACCACGTGGCGCTAGTGTACATAGTTACTTCCAGTATGACTTTGGAAAGATATATCACGAGATTGAAGCCAGATAGGAAGGTACGATCTTCGGCAAAGTTGTTCAGAACTACGAGTACTTTCGGGACACTGAAGGACATAGTTCCTAATTTCACTACCACGTGGCGCTAGTGTACATAGTGACTTCTGGCACGACTTTGGAGAGATATATAACAAGATTGGAGCTAGATAGGAAGGGTCCAAGTTCAAGGATCAAGGATCATATCAGGAACACTTTGAGAGTGTATTTCCCAAGAATATCTACAGAAATACTTTCCGAGAAAGTTCGAGGGGTTTGAATGTTTCAGTGTAATTATTGTATAAGCTTCGTGGATATCATGGCAATTTTTTTTTGTTTTCTTGAAAAAAGTAAATGTCAGAAAGATATACTCATAATGATGGTTCACACAAGTTTTAGCAAAGATACTTATTCAAAGATATTTGTAGCTCCAATCCCATATATATTATCCAGTATAATAAATTAGGGTCAGGTAATCAAACTCATGATTATACGCTAATTACGCGAATGTGTGATCAACTACGCCACGGACTTCGGCACTCTGGAGAGGAATTTCCGATTGGATCATTACATTAATTTCTGAAGGAATCTTTCGAGGACTTCGCGAATGAACTTCAGGAAGAATTTCCGTAGCAATCCCTGCAAAATATATTCCGAAAGCATCCCTAAAAAGAACTTTCCTAAATAATCAATGCAGGAGTATCATAATGAATCTCTGAAGAAAATACTGAAAAAAATCGTAGATGAATCGCAAAAGACAGCTCTGGTGTGATTTGAAATGAAATTCGGCGGAATTCCTGAAGAAATACTTGAGGAACGAAGGCGCTGCAAGAGGATGGGTCCATAAAGGAAAATACAAAGGAGTATCTACAGGAATTTCAGAGTCCATGTAGAAAATCCAAAAGGTATGCTTGGATGAATTTTCGAAGGAATCCCTGGAAAAACTGTTCTATTCGTGGTATATTTAAAAAAAAACTTCAAGGAAACAAAATGGAATCAGCAGAAGAATTCTTGAAAAAATTTCCGAATTTCTGGAAAAATCACTGTATGAATTCTTTGACTATTTCTTGAATAATCCCTGGAAGAATATTTCAAGGTGTTCGCGCACAGAGCGAACGTGTGTAGAGTAATATTGAAATACTGTCCATTTAGCTTCCCTCTTGTCGTTGGAACACGCACTTCTCATCCTAACTGCTCTTCCTTGGCTGGCAGGCGACAAGCGACTAAACGAATCAACGGTGGTGACGGCCAGCATCATGCGAGCGGACGGTGGACGAGAGACGCGGTGAACATGTTTTGTCATGTTCGCATCTGAGCATCGACTTGGGCACCAACCAATGCGAGCGAGGCTTGCGCTGATTGGTGGGTGGTATGAAATGGGAATGCTGGGGTAGTGTATATAAGCGATGACATTTTCTTGCATCAGGATCAGTATTTGTTTAACCTTTGTCGAATAAACATCAGTGAAATCCAACCATCAAGCGTTTTCCTTGGACAGCCACTCAATCAGCTTTTTACAAGGCTAACACTTAAGAGTTATTCCGTCGTCGAGCTATCGTCTGCAGCTTTGTTCCTGCGGCCCTCTTCAGTGGGAAGAGCCGGCCATCCTCCATCCAGTGTCCGTGATCGGACATTTTGGTCCTTCGAACCGGATCCACGAGCGATCCGTTTTGGTGTTGCACCCGCAACGTACGCGTGTCGTCAATCTGACGATTGAGACACCACCCAGTATACAGTCCGCTACCCAGCCGCCAATCTGACGATTGCGACGAACCCGTTCCGCTGAGACGATAGCCGGCGCAGTTATTCAGAGTTGGTTTTCCTCTGGCTGTCCAAGTGTTTTGTGAAAGTGAGTACACCGTGTACTAGTGAAACGAAGTAAGTCGCGCGCGAGTGAAAGTGTGAGTCCGATTCGTAAAAGTCGTAAGTAAGTCGTGCGCGAGTGGTCGAAGTTTCGGCGTGACCGCCGACAGTAACAGTGTAAGATCGTGTTCCCAACGTGTCCGAACACGTTCTGTTCCTGCGTGGTGCGAGAGGCGCACCACCGTTCCGGTTCGAGTGAACCACCAGTGAAAGTGTAACCGAACATTATTTCAAACCCGAAAGTAAACCGCGCGCGAGTGCCACAGTGACAACAGTCCGATATTTTCAACCCGTATTAGTCGCGCGCGTGTGTTGTGATGACGTTGGATCGAACACCAACGAAAAGTGAACAGAAGATCACAATGACAGACATCACGACGCTAGTGCATCAACGTGGACAGGCCAAGGCGCAGGTCACGAAGATCCGGATGGCGTTGGAAGGTATGGCAGGAGCTGGGTCCACTGCTCCGAGTACGGCGATGCTGGCTGTGTATTCGAAGAAGCTGGACCGCTTCTACAGTGAGTACCGTGAGTATCACGACCAGATAGTTGCGGTCATTCCCGATGACCGCTTGGATGAACAAATCGAAGCGTACGATTTGTTCGAGACGCAGCACACTGATACTTGCGTGCTGCTGGAGACGATTGTGCAATCCATCAGCGATGACGCACAATCTAGAGCCCACGCGAATACGCAGCAGCAACAGCCAGACCCTCCTCGTATCATCGTTCAGCAACAGCCGTTGAAGGCACCGATTCCCTCCTTCGACGGGAAGCCGGAAAACTGGCCGCGCTTCAAGGCCATGTTTTTGGATATTATGAGAACATCAGCTGACTCAGACGCAATCAAGCTCTATCATTTGGACAGAGCTTTGATTGGAACAGCTGCCGGAATAATCGATTCTCGCACGTTGTGTCAGAACGATTACGATCATGCATGGACAATGTTAGAGGAGCGTTTCGAAAACAAGCGAGTTATCGTGGACATCCACATCAACGGTCTACTGCGTCTACAACGGATGAGTAATGCTAACGCCACCCAGTTGCGAGAACTAATTGATGAGGTCACACGACACGTCGATGGACTGGCTCTCATGAACGAGGATATGACCGGATTTTCGGAGCACTTCGTGATCAACCTTCTAGCAGCGGCGCTGGACAAGGAGACTAGGCTTCAGTGGGAGGCTACCATTCCCCACAAGGAGCTGCCAGAATACAAGGACACCATCGAATTCCTGAGAAAGCGTTGTGCGGTGCTGGAGCGCTGGGAAGATTCATTGACCTAGACTGTCTTGTTGCTGATGAGGTTACAGGTACGATGCCCTCTCGAAAATTCGATGTCAATTCTTGGGACATACCCCAAGGATTTTATTTGGCTGATTCGTCGTTTAATATTCCAGGATCGGTCGACTTACTGATTGGAATTGAACAGTTTTTTAAGCTGATGCTTCCTGGTCAATTCGCATTGTCTGATAAACTTCCAATCCTACAGGAGACCCACTTGGGATGGGTCTGCACAGGATCTGTTGAACACAATTTGCCTCGTGCTAATACAGCGAGTGTGCGACAGACAATGAAGTCGAAGCTTGAGTCATGTAATGATAATTTTTCTGGTTCAAGGAAGTATGATACAAGCTACTACAGTCCTCCTATTGTTATTGAACCAATGTTGCGTAAACCAAAATCAATTTGCCAAAATAATCACATGGATGATCGACTGTCTGAGTTGCTTAACAGTCTTAATGTTTCGGAGTCTTCTAGTAAGGTGTTTACTAGCATCGTTGCTAAACCGTCACGTCTTACCAACGGTCATTTGAATTTCTGACTCCATTCCGCCCGGGGGAGAATGTTCGCGCACAGAGCGAACGTGTGTAGAGTAATATTGAAATACTGTCCATTTAGCTTCCCTCTTGTCGTTGGAACACGCACTTCTCATCCTAACTGCTCTTCCTTGGCTGGCAGGCGACAAGCGACTAAACGAATCAACGGTGGTGACGGCCAGCATCATGCGAGCGGACGGTGGACGAGAGACGCGGTGAACATGTTTTGTCATGTTCGCATCTGAGCATCGACTTGGGCACCAACCAATGCGAGCGAGGCTTGCGCTGATTGGTGGGTGGTATGGAAATGGGAATGCTGGGGTAGTGTATATAAGCGATGACATTTTCTTGCATCAGGATCAGTATTTGTTTAACCTTTGTCGAATAAACATCAGTGAAATCCAACCATCAAGCGTTTTCCTTGGACAGCCACTCAATCAGCTTTTTACAAGGCTAACACTTAAGAGTTATTCCGTCGTCGAGCTATCGTCTGCAGCTTTGTTCCTGCGGCCCTCTTCAGTGGGAAGAGCCGGCCATCCTCCATCCAGTGTCCGTGATCGGACACAAGGAATCCCTACAGAAATTTCCGAAGAGATATCTGGAGAAAATTCCGAAAAAATGCCTGAATGGGTTAGCGAAGGACACCCTGGAGAAATTCCAGAAGAAATTGTCTCCCTGGAAGAATTGTGCGATCAACTGCCTGACTCGTCAGGATGCAGCAGGTCAATGTGGGGAAGGAAAAGGAAGTGATGATTGCAATCGTTTGTATCCACAGCAGACCGAATATACCTCTGCGTCTGTACGAATTCATGCGGATATCGGAATGTTGGTGGGAATTTGTTGGCAGAAGGTTCACACATTGGTGCGTGAATGCCAGGGTAAGGTGATAGAATTGTGTGTTTTATTATTCTGAAGATGTGCGGCACAGTTCGCATGATTGCATAACTTGTTATCTGATAGGTTGGCACTGTGCTGTCAAAGTTAGGAAGGAAGGGAAACGGCTTTTTCAACCCGTTTCTGTTCTAGCGATGGCTATGAACATGTGAATTTACATGAGTTGTAGGTGTAGAGAGGAGGGAGAAAGTATATGGAAAGATACAAAGTAGGAGGAAAGGGACGGACCAGGGATTGAACCCAGGACCTTCTGCGTACTAGACCACCAAGCCCGTCTCTGGGTTGGTGTTGACCAGGCAGCTTCCGGCAAAAAATAATTAACTACTTTCAAATATTTATCAAACTAGTCACACCTAGCTGACCACCGACGCTTCATTCAAAAGCCACAGGAAGCCTGGTCCCACGCTTGGTCCTTTGACATGCAAAGCATAAAAAAATGCAAAGAATTAAATTCTCATTACGCACTGCAAGCTTCTAGAGCCACGGTTGCCTATTTTTCGCAGCTTAAGCACCAGAGCTTTCAGTCTCCTCAATTTTCGCAGTCACATGGCGGAATGTAAATTTCACACATGGGCGGTATTCCTAAATGGGCTGGGCCGCCATTTCCCCTTGGTCCCAGATGGGTTTACTAATATGTTCCGAACAACGTGCGTCGCTCGAAAACGCCTATCTAGCGACAAGCTATCAATCATATTCCGAATAAAACGGAACGTGATGTCATACTGTGACGTCGCAGAAGAATTTCGAAAGTTAACCGGAACGATGAACTTCATAAGATCCGAACTTTTAGTTGGCAGATCTTGTGGTGCGTCAATTGCGGACCGCCGCAGACCATACCGATGAGAAGATAAATTGGTTAGCTGAAATTTAGAACAGGAAAGGATCGGTTCCATGGCCGCTCTGAGAGACTCCTCGGACTTTTAACCCGATACGATTCAATTAAGAAAATGGAAGGATTACCTACATTTTCAATAGAAAACCTAAGCGGAAGCAATCTAAACCGGGGCAACCCATCGTCATCGTCGTCGCCGCTAGTTATCATCATCGTTCATGGTGCCGGGGTTTATCGGAAGCGCTGCGATGGCTGGTGAGCGCTAAATAACTAATTGCAATAAAGACGACCGACGGAAGAAGGAGGAGTGCGAGTGAGTGTTTCCGCGCGCAAACACACATAGCGCACACGGTTCAATTTATCGTTTCAATAGGCATATTGCGCTTTCCTTTCTATGCTCTGTATTAGCTACATTATAGTATTGGAATCAATGGGGTTGAGTTTTCAGCAGCACTCGTTTGAGATTAATTTATCGTACGTGTAATGAATTGTGGTGCTAGTGCTAGCCACGCTGATAATCTGATAGTAGAATATGCAATAGATTTTAATCAACGAATTGATTAGATGTTTTATTCAATAGGATGCAATGATAAGGCTTTCATAACGAGCCACACTTAGCTTTGATTTTTAGTTTGTCGTTTCACGATGAAAATCATAATTTAGATCCGAAAATTGTCATAAACTTTTGATGAATTTTCAATTGAAATTCCTTTTTTTTTTCATTTTTTTTTTGCGTAACTCCACATAAACGCTGTTTTTTAGCTTAGTATTTTATGAGCACTTCCATAGTTATTTACTGAGAGCTTTCTCGCCAATGACCATTTTGCATTCGTACATCGTGCACTGGTGTAGTCGTTCCCTCCGTTGCCGTGCTATATCGTGCCTACGATCTCCACACCATTCAGGTTCTCATCGAAGTGCTGCTTCCACCTTTTGATCACCTCACGCCCTTCCGTCAAAAGGCCTCCGCCCTACCTTCTGCGTGTATCGGCTCGCTGAATGAAGCCGTTGCGGCATGTTTCTGTGTTTCTTGGAAACGGCACAGCAGTTCCGTTTCGTACTTAATTTCGCACAGTATGGGCGTTGGGTCATTCTCGCCCTCTGCTGCACTGACATAATCGTTTCCACCGTTGTCGCCTTAGTCCCCCATGACTACATTCTCAATACTGTTCATGTGCTTTAACTGTTGCTTCCACCTTTCAAAGACCTTACCGTCACTAGCGTGCACAGGGATGGGGGGGGGGAGTGGCAAGGGGGGGGCACTTGCCCTACCTTTTATAAAAAATTCTATGCACCATTTTTGTAATTCTTGCACATTGGATCTTACCACGCAATGTTGAGAATCACTGAGTTATGGTGGCAACAAATGCACCACTTACACATACAATTTCTTTGTATCTCATGCACAACCATGATGTTCTCAGAATCATCTAGGATAATCTCACGCACCATCTTTTAACTAATCAGTGATGTCAGCGCCACATTTGAAAAACATGCACCGTTTTGGTATTTTGTATTCCAAAACTGTATTCCATGTACGTGAACCATGGTGACTTCAGCACCACATTGAATTCTAAGCACCATTTTTGCAATTCGTGCACCTAGCCCACGACCTAGCAATACAGAATAATGAGTATCACTGAATAACAGTGAGGACTTATACAGCACACTAACATCATGCACCTTCTTCACAGCTTGCAATGCACCATCATGATATAGGTATCCACGCATTATGATGATCTCATGAAATGTCTTTTTATCAATTAGGTATCCAATACCTCTTACTGATATGCACCATCATGAAATTTCATGCACTATAAAAGCTTTGTAAACGCTATTTCAGCGTCTATCATATCATCTAGGCATCTAAAGCACCATAATGGCATGAGCGTCACATAATATACATTTTTTTGTATTCTATGCACCGTTTTTGCAATTCGTGAACCTAACCATGCAACATGTTGATACGCTTTGAAAAACGGCGACATCTAATGCATCGCCTAGTATCATGCACCTTCTTCAAAGCTTTTCAACCACCATTTTGGCATTCACTATATCATTTAGGCATCTTATGCACCATTTGGATGTGGTTCACAAGTGAATCCCATGCACCATTATGGCATTTTGCATACAAAATATTTATCTAAGCACCATATCACGCGTCATCTAAGCATTTAATTCACATTTGAATTTCATAAGCTCCATTTTGCCATATCGTACACCCAATTGTATTCCATGTACCTGATCTATGTTGACTTCCATACCACATAAAATTCTATGCACCATTTTTGTAATTCTTGCATTTTGGATCTATCCACCCAATGTTGAGAGTCACTGAATCATGGTGGCAACAAATGCACCATTGACACATACAATTTCTTAGTATCTCATGCACAACCATGATGTTCTCAAAATGATCTAGGCTAATCTCACGCACCATCTTTTAACTAATCAGTGATGTCAACACCATATTTGAATAACATGCACCATTTTGGCATTTCGTATTCCAAAACTGTAATCCATGTAAGGACTGTATCGGAAATTAACTATAAACGTTCACAATTGCCTAAAAAATAATCTGTTCGAAATAAACAAAACTTTATTTTTGGAGATACTATATAAATCTCTTAAATAAAGAATGGCAGTTTTGATTTTCAAAAAATAATCATTTAACTTGGACTTTTATCTCAAAGATTGCACACATGTTTTTAAAATTTTGGACACCTCCTAAAAATTTCAAATTGCGAATACTGTGGGAAAATATTCAATTTTTTCTCTTAATTTTGCGCAAATATATTCTTCTCCAGAATGCTCATGATATAGGAAAATTATTTTTATCAAGAAAAATTCCCTCCGGAGTTTAGGGCAATTTTTAAAAATGGAAAAAGGCAATTTTTCGAGGAACACTTTTTTTTATGCGTCTTCAAAAAACGATTACGCAAATAAAAAATACATAAAGTTGAAAATTTGCATTTTTTCCGATTGGGTATGTATTTAAATCTATTAAAGAGGTAGTTTTTCCAGAGAACGGACTTTTATAACCTCTAAAGATATTTAAAACAGAGCGTCAAAGTTCGACCAAAAAGTAGGTGTTTTTTGGGATAGTCCATATTCTTAATGTTGGAGGTTTTTCTATCCAAAATAAGAATTTTAAAAGTCTATTTTAGTGATATGTATTGTGTACGTAACTGCGAGTAATAATCATTATTTTCCAGATTTTTCCCCGTAGAATTTTTTTTCGCAAAAAATATTTGAAACGTTAAAAAAAAATTAAAAATAATGCAGTTTGTACAGATTGTTTTTTTGTGTGGTATACTCATAGAACCATATTTTCAATAATACTAAACATTTTCCAAATTTCTTCAAGCTGTTCTAAACTTAACTATATTGTGAAGATTTCATAGAAGAACCGGAATGAAAATACCAACCGTGCGTCGAGATAGAGCATTTTGAATGTTTATAGTTAATTTCCGATACAGTCCTTAAGGACTGTTCATTAAAGAAAGTGGACATCTGTTCACCAATAGTTAAGAGTTAAAACTAAACAAAAAATTGTGATTTTTGATCAATGTGTAAAAACATTGTTCACTTTGGCAATACACTCAAAGAAAACGAAAAAAAGTGAGAAATTTCGAGCGATGGGTCGGATTAGCTTAGCGACTAGCTATAAATTCTGCACAAATGGTGTTCCAAAAAGTTGTCGTTTCGAGAATTGGCATACTGCTACACTTCCGCGACCGCAATTTTTCAACGCTGAGCAGGGGACAGATGTGCCGGATGATGTAGGGTAAATTAGAACCGAAAAAAATGGGAAAAAGTTTTTGGTCTGGCAAGCCAATTGTTCATGCGGCTCAAAGAGTTCTTAATATTTTACAACGGGAACAATTAACGATGAAAATAACAGAGAGAAATGCATCAAAAAACGACTTCTACCCATTTACTGAAAACATACGGATCCTCCATTGTTTTGGCCGGATCTGGCATCCGCTAATTACGCTTCTTCTACACTAAAGATGCTCAAGACGGAAAAAGTCGATTTCGTCGAAAAATGGCAAAATCCACCAAACTTCCCTTAACTGCGTCCTATGAAAAGATACTGGACAATAATCAAGCGGCATCTCAAGAAAGATGGAAGAGAAGCAAGCTCTGTTGATTGCTACAAGAAAATTTTGTCTGCGGCACAACGAAAGGTTACGGAGAAAGTTGTGCAGAATCTAATGGGAGGTATCAAGAGGAAAATCCGAGAGTTCTTCAGAAATGCGAAGTAAATGTTCAAACTCACGTGAATTCGTTCACATGTATGTCAATTGTCATTAATAAGAAATAAACTTTTTAATTTGTTCGAAAATAAATATTTTCTATTGAAAAACAGGTGTCCACTTTCTTTAATGAACAGTCCTTACGTGAACCATGGTGACTTCGGCACCACATTGAATTCCAAGCACCATTTTTTGCAATTCGTGTCCCTATCCATACAAAATGTCGAGTGTCGCTGAATAACGGTGACAACTAATACAGCACACTAACATCATGTACCTTCTTTAAAGCGTCCACAGAATCATCTAGGTATCCACGCATTATGCTGACCTCATGCACTATCTTTTAATCAACTAGAAATCTAACACATTCCACTGATATGCACCATTATTAAATTTCATGCACCGTCAAAGCTTTCCAAGCATCCTTTCAGCGTTTATTATATCATCTAGGCATATGGTGCACCATTATGTTGTGAGCATCATATAAAATACTTTTATTTTGTATTCTATGCACCATTTTTGCAATTCGTGCACCTAACCATGCAACATGTTGATAATCTTTGAATAACGGTGACAACTAATGCAGCACACTAGCATCATGCGCTTTCTTCAAAGCTTTCCATATACCACTTTGACATTCATGGCACCATCTCACGCACCATCTTTGAACCAAATATGTGTCTAATTTCGAAATCATGCACCATCACTAAATTTCATGCATTACTAAAGCTTTTCAAGCGTAATCGTGGCGTTCACTATATCATCTTGGCATCTATTGCACCATTATTATTGTATGAAGTTTCGTACATCGAAATAGCATTTCATGTACGATGTCATGTATCATACTGATATCATGCACCTTCTTTAAATAACATGCATTCCATGCACCATTCCAATGATCTCAGTGTTATCTAGTGATCCTATACACCACGGTGACATCATGCACCTTCATTACCGCATGCAATTTGATTTTTATGCAGCACCAACATTTTTATGTTTACACCATGTCCAAATCTCATGCTTCATCTTAGCATACTATAAATCAAATTATGTACAATTACTAGCCACGCATACACTATCTTGACGTTCCCTTGACCATTAGGGTATATAATGTACCATACTTACATCACACACCTTTTTAAAATTCTATGCACCTTCTCGGTGTTCATTGTATCATCCACAGTTGAATTTTATATACTATTTTGTAATTCGCGCATCAGAATAGCATTCCAGGTGGAATCCGTAGAGGAATTCGTGAAAGAATTCAGGAGGAATCCCTGAAGGCTTTACTAAAGAAGTGCTTGAAACAATTCAAGAAGAAAGGTCTCAAAAACTGGAAGAGGAGTCTAGAGAAATTCCTGTAGAATTTCCAGGAGGAACCACTAAAGGAATTGCTGTAAAAATTATTGAAGGAATTCCCTGGTGGAATTTCAGGAGGTATCCCTGGAGGCATTCCTAAAGGAATCCTTAAAGAATCCGTAGAGGAATTCGTGAAAGAATTTGTGGAGGAATTTCTGGAGAAATATTTCGAGAAACTCCTGAACAAATTTCTGGAAGAGTTCCAGCAGAGGTTCCCCTGGAGGATTTCTTGGAAGCAACCCTGGAGAAATTCCTGGAAGAATTTCTGGAGGAATCCCTGAAGGCATTCCTGCAGGAATCCTTGGAAGAATGCCAGGAGGTTTTCTTGTAAGAACTCCTGGAGGAACTTCTGGAAGAATGTCCGGAGGAATTTTTGCAAGAATCCCTCAGGAAATTTTTGGAGGGACATTTGGAAGAGTTTCTAGAATAATTCCTGGAGGAAGCTATGGAAAATTCCATTAGAAATCCCTTAAGTAATCTTTGGAGGAATTTCAGGACGAATCACTGGAGGGATAACAGAAGGAATCCATGAAATAATTCCTGGAGGAATTCCAGGATGAATTGCTGGAGGAATTCCTAAAGGTTTTTTTTTTAATTCCTGCATGAATTTCTGGAAGAATTACTCGAAGAATTGGTTGACGAATCCTTGCAGAAATTACTGGAGGAATTTGTAGAGGAATCATGGGAGCAATTTCTGGAGGAATCAGTGGAGGCTTTCTTGAAGGAATCTTTGGAAGAATCCGTGGAAAAAATCCTGGAGGAATTTCTGGAGGCATTCTTGAAAGAATCATTGTAAGAATTTCTGGAGGATTTTCAGGAGGAATACTGGGAGGAGACCCTGGAGACATTCATAGGGGAATCCTTGAAAATCCTTAAGAAAGCTTTGGAAAATTCCTGGAGAAATCCCTGCTGTAATCCTAGAAGTAATTCCTGAAGCAATCCGTGAAGGAATTCCAGGATGAATCCCTGAAGAATTCCTAGATAAATTTCTGGAAGAATCCCTAGAGGTTTTTCTGGAGAAATATCCTGAAAAAACAATGCAGGAATTCCTGGAAGAATTTTATGGAAGATTTCCTGAAGGAATTTTTTGAAAAATTTCTGGAAAAATATTTGCGGCTTCCTGGAGGAATGATTAAAGGAACTCCCCGAGCAAATTTTGGAAGAATTCCTAGAGGGATTTTTGATGAATATCTAAAGAAATTCATTGATGAATCTCTGCATGAATTCCTTAAGAAATTCCAAGAGAAATTCCTGGCAAAATCCATGGAGGAATACCTGGAGAAATTTTTCGAGAAATTCCTGGAACAGTTCCGGGAGAAATTTTTTTTTTTGAGAAATCCGTTGATAAATACTTTGAGGAATACCTAGAGGAATACCTAGAGGAATTCATAAAGATTTTTTTAGAGGATTTTCTGGAGCAAAAACTAGAGAATTTTTTGTAATTGTCCCAGAAGAAATTTCTGGAGAGATACCTAGAGCAATTCCAGAAAAAAAATCCCAAAAAAATTTCTGTAGAAATTCTTGGCGGAATTTCTCGAGGAATTTCTGGAAGATTACCGGGAGAAGTTTCTTCAGAATTTTCTGAAGAAAGCCGAGCAGGAATTCCTTAAAGAATCCTTGCAGAAATTACTGGAGGAATCCCGTAGAAATTCAAGATGGAATTACTGAAGAAATTTTTGAAGGAATTAATGGAGGAATTCATGGAAAAATTTCCGCAAGAATTCTTTAAGGTATTTTTTGCGAAACATTTCTGGAGAAATTCCTGGATGATTTTCTTGAGGAATCTCTGGAGAAATTCCTGGAGGAATCCATGTTTGCATTACGAGAGGTTTTTCTGGATAATTTCCTGAAGATTTTTTAGTGAAATTCATGGAGGAATTAATTTATGAATACTTAGAGGAATAACTAGAGAAACTCCGGGATGAAATCGTTAAGAAATTTCTGGACAAATATTTAAGGCTTCCTGTTCTGGAATGTCGGGAGGAATCAGTGAATAATTGTTTTGAGCAATTTCTGAAGAAACTCATGGATGAATTCCCGAGAATTGCTCGAGAAATTCCAGGAGGAATTCCTGGAAGAATTCCGGGAGAAATTCCTGGAAGAATTCCGGGAGAAAATCCTTTAGGATTTTCTGGAGGAATCCGTGGAGCAATTTCTTGAAGAATCCCTGGAGGAAACATTGAAGAAATTCTGGCAGGCATTCCAAGAGAATTTTTTCTAGAAGAAATTTCAGTAGGAATCTCTGGAGAAATTCCTGGAGGTAATTCTGAAGAAATTCCTGGAGTATTTACTGGAGGAATCCATGGAGAAATTATTTGGGGAAATTCTGAAGAAATATATGACGCTTCATGGAGAAATTTCTGAAGGAACTTCTCGAGGAACTTCTGAATGAATTTCTGGAGGAATTTCTGATTTTTTTCAAGGAATCGTGGTTCGTTCTGGAGAAAATGTTGGAGGAATGCAAGGAGGATCCCCTGTAGGGATTCCTCGAGGAAATCCTAGAGGAATTCTGGGAAAAGTTCCGGGAGACATTCCTCCAGGATTCTCTGGATGAATTCTGGTAAAAATTTCCAGAGGATTTTTAGAGGAATCCCTGGAGGAGTTCCTGGAAGAATTTCTTGCGCTCTTCCTTAAGAAATTTCTGAAGGAAAATCTGAAGGAATTCGTGTATACATTCATTATTGAATCCCTGGAGGAATTCCTGAAGAAATTTCAGAAACAAATCCTGGAGAAATTCCTAGGGGATTCCTTGGAGGATTCCCTGGTGGAATTTCTCGTGGAATTCTTCGAGGAACTCCTGGAGGAATTCCTGGAAGAGTTTCGGATGAAATTACTAGGATTTTCTGGTGGAGTCCATGGATGAATTTTGGGGAGAAATCCCTGGAGGAATCTCGGAGGAATTTCTGGAGGATTGTCTGAAGGAACTACTCGAGCAATTTCTGAAGAAATACCTGGAGGAATTTTTGAAAAAATAAATATGAATGAATACCTGAAGAAATTCTTGGAGAAATTGCTGGAAAAAATCCTGAAGGAATCCGTTGAGGATTCCCTGGACAAATTCCTTGCGGAATTCCTCGAGGAATTCTTGGAAGGGTTCCGGGAGACATTCTTGGGAGATTCTGGCAGAAATTCCAAGAGGATTTTCTGAAAGAATGCCTGGAGGAATTGCTGGAGGAATTTCAGGAGTTTTTCATTGATAAATTTTTGAATGAATTCCTGTTTGAATTTCTGGAGGATTTTTTGAGGAATTTCTGAAGAAATTCATGGATGAATTGCTGGAGGAATTTCTGAAGAAATTCTTTGAGAATTTCCTGGAGGAATCCATGGAAGAATCCTTGGAGAAATTTCTCGAGGAATTCCTGGATGAATTCCGTGAAAAAATCCTTTAGGATGTTATGGAGGCATCCGTGGAGAAAATATTGGGGGAATTATGACAGACATTCATAGAGGATTTTTACTAGAAAAATGTCAGGAGGGATTTCTGGAGGATTTTTTGGAGTAATTACTAGAGCGATTCCTGGAGGATTTATTTGAGGAATTTCTGGAGAAATATATGAGGCATCCTGGAGAAATGTCTGGAACTCCTCGAAGAATTTCTGAAGGAATTCCTGGAGGAATTTCTGGAAGAAGTTTTTGAGGTATTACTGAAGAAATTCAGTAATTAATCTCTGCAGAAATTCCTGAAGAAATTTCTGGAAAAAATCCTAAAGAAATTCCTGGAGCATTCCGTGAAGGATTCTTTGGAGGTATTCCTGGAAAAGTTTCGGGAGAAATTCCTTTAGGATTTTCTGGAGAAATCCGTGGAGGAATTCCTGGAAGAAATACCAGGTGGCGTATTGGAGGAATTTCTAAAGAAATGTCTGGAGGAACCCGTGGAGGAATTCCTCGCGGAATTTCTGGAAGAGTTCCGGGAGACATTCTTTTAGGATTCTCTGTATAAATTCTGGCAGAAATAACTAGAGCATTTTCTGGAGAAATCCCTGGAGGAACTCCTGGACGAATTTCTAGAGGAATTCTGCGCTTCTCACCGAACCATTCGTTCCACGCTATTCTCGTCTAGAGGAGCTGCATCAAGTTCGCGCCAGTTTGACAATGCTGCATCGAGATTTCGTGTGTATGCTGAGGCAATATCCAGTTGTTTCTGTCGGTCATTGTGTTGACGTCGCTATTGTCACTATTATCAGTGGGCTTCCTAGCCGTGCGGTTAGTGGCGCCAGCCGTCTAGGCGTTTCGTAAGCCTTTGAGTGTGGGTTCGATTCCCACTTCAGTCGGTGAAAACTTTTCGTCAATTGGAAAATTCTCCGCTGGACCACTGGGCGGGTGTGTTGTGCGTTGTTCGTTGTCTCATGTTTGTGATCGGTCAGGCTGTGCAACCTCTGGTTGAAGACGGTGTAGTATCTTTTTTATGTGCATTAATCAGAACGTAGTCGATTTGTCGGTTCCGATTTGAAACGATAAGTGAATCCTTGCTGAAAGAAGATGATACAAAAGGTTATTTGTATATTTCATTGAAATAGTTGATCAGGTATTATGTTTTGGATAAAAATATATACCTGAATATCTTACTCTTTTACTTAACGACAATAAAATGGGGCAATTTTGTCTACTCAGTGTCCTTGCCTACCTCGTCTACGTTTCTGTATCGTGAAATGAATCTGAGTTTATTCTTGATACATATAATGCACTTGCTTTATTGATGTTTTATTTGAGAGAAATCGCGTTCTTTTCACACAAAAAACATGGATCCAAGCTAGTGCTATCAGTAGTGGTCTGTCTTCAAACTTAAATGGTGGATATAACAATGATGTCATTGGTAAGTATGAATGAACCACAACATACTGACGGATAAAAGACAGAGAAAACCACGCTGATGACCACAGTCATCTGCACCAGTTTAGCAGCTCATTTGGGACTAATTTATAAACATGGCATAAAACATCGCACACTCGGTTTAGCATTTAGGTACACTCCCGTGCGAAAGTTTTAGGTTATATGAAGGATTGTGATAAAGTATGAAAGTTTTTATAGTACCATTCAAAGTCGAAGAAACCCTTCAGCGGATAATTCGTTCAGCGATGTGGAAGTTGGAATATTTTGTGATCGGTGAATCGTCATATAACAGGAAAACTTTTCATCACTTACCAAGGTGGTTTTCCGTAGCTTGCCACTCAAATGAATCTTTAAATTAATACTAAAGCCTGTATCCGCAATAATCGGGACACAGAAATACAGCTGTAAATATGTAATAGATACATTAAAATTGCTCAAATTTAGCCTAATAACATCTTCTAATGTGTTCATTTCACCGACAAAATTTCATGTGAATCGATGCAGTACTTTTTGTTGTAGCAATGAAAGAGTAGAATGTGCGCCATTGAATTTTGTACAGCCCCTAGTTTTGCTTGCCAGCGCTGCAACTTTTGAATTTGGCAAAGGAAATGGTTGAAATTTTGAACACGAACCTCTCAATCTACATTCGTTGCATAGGCAAAATTTCAAAAAAATCGATGCACTATCAACAATTTTATAGTCGAGACATGTATTGGGACTGAACGCGATTTTAGCTCCTCAGATAGCAATTAATCAGCATCCTTTACTGTTTCGATTTTACTATTGAAAGTACTATACCAATAATCATCAAATTTTGCAGACATAATATACACATAATCAACTACCTTCTGTGTAAATTTCATGAAAATTGGCAGAGAAATTCAAAAGTTATGAATAGGCAAACATCGCACATGAAAAACCCGAAAAATTTTCCCTAACATTCACCTCTACCAATTCCAGCAGCTTTCAAACCAATTGATAAAAGTTGATGAAATTTTGCAAGAAAGTGTCTCTATAAGTGTCATAACTGCTAACGAAATTGCATAATTATCGTCACAGAGCTTTGAACTGTAGCGTAAAAGAACCATCTACCATGTGAATGAAAATTGGTCATGATTGTACAACATGCTTAAAACCACGTCTGTTTGTTTTTCATCCACTGTTGAAAGTAATGCATCGATTTTAAAGAAATTTGGCACAAATAATAAACATACACCAAAGAGTTCTTAGTCAATTATTTGACCAATTTTACCGATTCACTAAAGAGCAACAGCCGTACTTCTGTGTCCCGATTATTGCGGATACAGGCTTTATTTGTTTCATGATTCATATGGGAATGTAGTGCACTCCAAGATGATTAGTATCAATAAATGTCCAGCTATCAGATGTTTCCTCTTGGCTCACAAGATGTTTCGGCGCTGTTTTATTTTTCTTCTTGGCGTGACGTCCTCTTTGGGATAAAGCGTGTTTCTCAGCTTAGTGTTCTATGAGCACTTCCACAGTTATTAACTTAGAACTTCATCTGCCAATGACCATTTTGCATGTGTATATCGTGTGGTAGGCACTAAGATGTTCTATGCCCAAGGAAGTCATGGAAATTTCCTTTACGAAAAATTCCTAGACCGACCGGGAATCGAACCCTCAGCATGGTCATGCTGTATACTCACGCGTTTACAGCTGTGGCTGTAGGAGCCTTCTCCAACGTTGATTTTGGGTAGAAATGTTTCGGTATAACAATCAATTAAAACCGGCTACTCAGTCTTGAACTAACAAACGATGTTTATTACTTGCCCAACGTTTCGACACGGGGTTGGTGTCTTCTTCAAGTAATAAACATCGTTTGTTAGTTCAAGACTGAGTAGCCGGTTTTAATTGATTGTCGGAACCATACAGTCGAACCTCCAGCAGATTGTTTCGGTATATTGAGAAAACAGTTGTCCGAGTACCTTCAACCGTCACGGTACTTATTTCATGGAATCCGACCAGCTGACCGTCAGGACACCGGTTTTGGTTTCAGTGGGATTGTGTCTGGCTATTCGTTTGGTCCCGACATGGCACCTATACCTACCAACTGCACGCAGGCATAGAGATGAACCTACATAGTGGCACAGTGCAAAACACCAGTCGGTCGGTGCCGGTGGTGTGGTTGGTGGGTGGCTATTTGCAAACATTGCTTAATAGCTTGTACACATTGTCGCCGGAATGTTTATTGTCACCATGTGGACAGCGTCGGCCGATCGCAAAGCATACGTTTTTCTGTTTTGTTCGTCCATTCATAGTTTGGTTGATGATGGGTAGCTACCCCAGCTCGGAACTCAGTTACGAGAATCGGGATGGAAAAATCAACTCTGTAATGAAAATTCGATGATGGCGGCGGAGGCGTTTGGATACCGACGACGACGGTATCGTAGCCGGAAGGTAATCAACGATGACGCTCATAAACGAGAATTATAATGAAAAGCGATAATTCCACGGATTGCGAAATGAATCAGCCACATTGAGCACCATGGTATGCTGGTGCTGCAAGCGTCACTTTAATGGAAATTGATTCACATGCTTTTGTGATGTAAGTTACGCTTTAAATTAAGGCTACTGGAATTTGTTGATCCTGGGATGAGAGCAAGAACTCACGTTTATAGCTAACCTTCTTGTTTTCGTTGGTTAATTCTTCTGAAGTCGGTTTTTTTTTAAGTGTTATCATAGAGTTTTTTCTACGTATTTCTGTGGTTTTGGTGCTCAACAGCATAGAAAGGGTAGAATATGATACAGAGTATTTTTTCTTGATTTCCTAGGTCATCCAAACTATGTTTGAATTTAAATCCTGTAGTCTACGCGTGTAACGGTAACTTCTTTTATTATAGAAAGCTACGATATGTATTCTAACATGTCCAGTAAGTCTTCTGAAAGTTCAAAAGACGGTAAGATCAGTCGGATATCTTACGTCATCCAAACCGTTCTTGAGTTTAGATTCTAAGTCTACGGGTGTAACAGTAACTTCTTCTTTGAATTCCACTAATAATTTGCATCCTTTGACAGATACGTATTTCGCCCTCAACTGTAAGGTCGTCTGCAGTGTCTTGCACTTGACTCGACAAGACACTGAAGACGACCTTACAGTTGAGGTCGAAATACGTATCTGTCAAAGGATGCAAATTACACTAGTTTACAGCATTTTTGAACTCGGTAAGCTGATGATCATTTTTGGTGTAGAATCATGCCCTGAGTTCGAAAACGCGTAGGAAAAAAATTACAGTAGAGCGGAAATTTTTTCGACTTTCCATACAAGGTTGATGATTTGCAATCGATTTTTATTCTATTTTTAAGCAAAGTCGCTCACTTCAAACATCTCATTCTCCGTAATCAATGCTCCGATTGAACTGAAATTTTTACTGTAACTCGCCTACATATGATATGTCAAATAAACGTCGAGAAAGAATTTTTAAATTGTTTTTTTCTTACTGAAAAAAATACATTTCTTCAAAAATTTTTGGGAATTTTGCCAAAATTTAAGGAGATCGTCCCTAAAACACGCCAATATCTTGAATTTCATTAATCTGACGCAAAACCTGTTTTCAGATGATCGAATGGTATTGTATTCAGCTTTTTATTTATGGAAAAAGATTTAAAATTGGTTGAACAAAACGCAATATATTTGAATTTTAGTAAATTACATATTTTGAAAAGTTGTAAAACTCGATATTGAGCTAAAACTCAAAAACTGTTCTACTTAAAATTTGTTGAAGGTCGGTTTCGAAATCAGCGCTAAATTGTGCTTCAAAAATTTTGGTCGTAGACAGAAGTTCACGACTTTCGTTTTATTTTGTAAACTAGTGTTATTAGTGGAATTCAAAGGAACAGTACTTAACGCGATTTTCTTTTTACTTACAGATATTCTCTTAACAAGCCCTGGTTAATTCTCATCAGTAACTTCTTTCATTATACAAAGCTACGATTTGTAATTGATTATGTCCAGTAAGTCTTCTGAAAGTTCAATGGACATCATCAGATCGGATGGGGTCATCCAAACTATTATGATGTTTAAAATCTAGCATCTACAGAAGTTGAAGTTTCTATTTTGGCTATATTCCTTTCGTGATGAACCTACACAATTGTGCTGTTGAGCGGTAACAGTTTTGCATATTTTTTCCATCTGTTTGACTTTGTGGCATGTGGTCTAAACTGTTTCAATAATTCAGCCATTATTTAGCCCCACGCCGATGAAAAAACGACAGAGTTTTTTTTTTCGCCAGCACTTTACGAACCTTCTGTTTAAATCTGATGGCAATAAAAGTGGTAATTTTTGAACATATTCAAACAATTTGCACAATTTTTTCCTAGAGTTCGTTTTGTGAATTTTCTGCAATATATTTTAATATGATTTCTATTAATGATTTCTTTTTGCATTACTTACATCTTCGCTTATTTTTTAAGTACTGAACGAGTCTCTGTTGTAAACTTTAACGGAATATAAACAATTCTTGACGGTATCCTCATGAGATCCACAAATCTACATATTATTGGCATATCACTTGGAAGATTTTTCTTAATTCTTCCCGAAACTCCACACAACATTTCAGAAATATCTCCGGAGATTCTTTCAGAAAACCAAACATCGATTCCAGACATTCTAACATCGTTTTATTTTTATAAAAACAAAAGTTCAGAATTCTTTCAGAAATTTATCCAGAGATTTCTTCAAAAAAAAAATCCGAACATTCCTTCACATTTTTTTAGGATACCTTAAGCTCCATAATTTGTCTAAACCTTCTAAAATAGCTCCATTGGTTCCTAAGAAATTTCATAAATACGAGTTATCCCTCTATGGTTGGCTTTTCGGTCCGGATAAATTATAAGCGGTGATACTACCCAAACCAAGGGTCGAAACGTCGGATGAAATAGTATCACCCCGCTTATAATTTGTCCGGACCGAAAAGCCAACCATAGAGGGATAACTCTGCCAATCCTTCGGTCGTTTCCACAATCAGTTCATAAATAAGGTCACGCAAATAAATCAATTTTGAACCCCCTCCCTCCTATGACACACTTTTTGTATGGAACCTCATCTGAAATTTTTGTATGGGTTATCACACTTTCTGAGATTTATCTAGGAATCTTCACAAAAGTACCGTAATCCGGGGTAACATTGATCAGAATCTTCGATCTTTCTTGAATAATTCTCTTGTTAAAGCAAGCATCACATGTTTTATATTTTTAAAACAAGTACTGGCCCTCTGAGTATGGATTAAGCTACTCGAAAAAGTATTGTAAAACTTTAAAATATGTTTAAATAGGTTTTTTAATCTAATTTCTGATTTTGTTGATTTGGGGTAACATTGATCATGTCAGTGATCAATGTTCGTTTGTGTTGGAAATACCCTTACTTACTAAATTCGGGGTCGCTGATTTCGAATATGTTGTCCAAATTTTTACAAGTTATGCACTTTTTGAGTTATTTTAGGATTAAAATCCTCCAAACCGCGAATAACGCCTAAAGGTAGGCAATGGCTTAAGGAATGTGATTAAATTGATAGTCTACTTTTAATAAATCGTATATTTTATTGAAAAATAGTATTCTTATAAAAGTTTCGGTGATTAAATCCAACTCTAGGATATCATATTGAAGTAAGACAGTGATTTCGAACCTCATATTGTATCTTGTATTCATGCCATGCATGATTTTTTGACAATGTATCTCATTGCGTTACGAAATACACTTATGGAAAAATCGATTTATTTCATTGTTTATGAAATTCAATTATCATTGATTACATGTCATTCGATAGCTGAATAATAGCAGATTACGATATATCATTTGATAGCAGAATCTGATTCAATGTAAAATGCTTGTTTGAACATTTCATGAGGTCGGTCAAGCCGATCAATGTTACCCCGCTGATCAATGATACCCCGTTTTACGGTACAAGAGTTTCTCCAGATATTCTTTCAGATATTCCTTAAAAATACGTTCACGAATTCCTCCAGCAATTCTTTCAGAAAATCCTCCATGATTTTTGGTAAAAGATTTCTCTAGGATTTTTTTTCTAAAAATATATTGATAAATCTTTTTAGGTATTCCACGAAGAGTTTCTGAGGGAGAGTTTCCTGAAATTTCTTTAACAGCTCTTTCTTGAATTCCTACAGGAATTCCCTGGGAGTCTTTTACATATTTTCCGGGAACCGTTTGTGAATATTTCCAGGGATTTCTGATGGAATTGGATAGACAATTAATTCCACAATTCTTTCAATGGTTCTTTCAGAAATTCCTTCATACATTCCATCCTAAACTTATTCAGAAATTCCTCTAGAAATATCACTAAAACTTCTTCAGTAGTTTCATAAATGTCAGCAAACCTCAGATTTTTTTCTTTTTTTTTTAATTTAGAGAAATTTTAAGATAATTTTTAGCGGTTGGAAATTCTTCTAAAGGTTTCCTCCAGAAATCGTTAGAAAAATTTCGCCAGGGGCTACCGAAGACATGTCTAGAAGGTTTCTTATCAAAATTCTTCCTGTGATACCTTCAGGAATATCTCCTGGGATTCCCTTAGAAATTCCTCTAGGAATTCTTTCAGATATTTCTCTTCAGATTTTTACAGAAGTGTTTAATAAAATTACTTAGAAAATAGGGAATCGCGCCACTTGGGCGGTGGCTTCTACATTCGTCTGTTTTCCACTATAACTCAGACAAATTTGAACCAATTGACACAACTTTTGGAATGTGGTGAGATAGATATAGTATCTACCCGTGTACATCATTTCAAGTCAATTGGTTCAAAATTTACTGAGTTATAGTGGCAAACAGACGAATATAGAAGCCACCGCCCAAGTAGCGCGATACCCTACTGAAGTAATTCTTCAAGGGAATCCTGGACGAATTTCTAAAAACATGTTTAAAAATTCCTGAAGAAAAAAATCGCAAGCAATTTTAAAAGAATAGTTGGAGTGTTTCCTGAAGGAATTCCTTGGGAATGCCTGGAGAAACTCCTTAAGATGGATTTAGAGCAACTTTTAGAAAAGAAGTACACTACCCGTCATAAGTACGGACTCACAAAAAGTATTGCAACAATATTGCTTCACCCTGACTCACCTCGATATCTATAAAACCAGAACACCTACAAAAATGCCGCCTTAAGAAAAGTTGTTGCTTTTGGTCTTCTGAATAACTTCCCTGAAGACAGCATCTTTGTAACTCCTCAGGTTTTGGAGATATCGAGGTGAGTAAGGGTGATGCAATATTGTTGCAATACTTTTTGTGAGTCCGTACTTATGACGGGTAGTGTATGAGAAACTTTAAGAGAAATTTAGGACAAAATCCTGAAGAAGTTTTTGAGAAAATCATTGAAAAAATTCCATAAATGTACTAGGAAAATTCTTGAATAAATCTCCTAACAATTTTTTGAGATGATTTGGAACTGGAAAAACTTGTGGAGATACTTCTGGAGGAATTCTTGGTAGAATTACTTGCACAATGTCTGAAAGATATTAGTGGATAAAAATCTTGAGAAATTTTCAGAGCAAATTTATATGAAATGGTAGAATTATTTAAAAAAAATCACCAAAAGAAATTTCTTTAAAAAAAAAGTTTTAAGGAATCTCTGAAGCAATTTCTGGAAACTGGAGAATGCTGTGTAGTAATTTGAGGAACAAATATCCTGGAATATTCCTGGAGAAATGCCTAGAAATACATCCTGAGGTGATTTCTAAAAGAGCTCCTAATAGAATCTCTAAAAGTTTCCGAAAGAATATATGTAGAAAGGTTTCTTTAAATCCCAAGAGAAGTTTATGATCCCACCTTCCCACTTCCAAAAGATCTCTTGAGTTTTTTTGGAGGAATTCTTAAAAAAGGTTCTGGGAGAATCCCTGGAGGAATGCATTAAGGAACCTCTCGAGGAACTCCAACAAGGAATGAATTTCACAAGGAATCGAAGAAATTCTATTCGAAAGAATTATCGCCCTGATTAGGAAAAAATCATGCAATTATGTAATTTGAATAAGGTTCAATATTAAAGAAATTTCCTTAGGGTGTACCAGTATATAATGCGCTAAAATTTGGAAACCTTGAGCAACCAGCTCTGATGTTACCATTTTTGCACTGGTCTAAAATAAGTTTTAGAAAAGAATATCCTTAGAAAAGACGAGCGATTTTGTGAATTTATATCTACAGGAATTCGTCTTCTAGGATTCTCTCAAAAATCTATAGCAAAATTGTTGTGAGGATTGTTTTTATTGAACCCTCTGATTTCCATAGAGTAAGGTGGGGCAAAAGTTCGACCCTAGTTGAAAATTAATTTTTTTTTTTCAAGAAATCCAAGCAGATAAATATAAATAAATACCTTGTGGTGATTCTAAAAAAAAAAAGCTAAAATTATGCTGAACAAAGTTACGCCAAATGTCTTTTCAATTTTGAGTTACAACACTTTATGTATGTGTGTGTCTAATTCGAACTCTTGCCCCACCACTGGGGCAAAAGTTCGAATCTAGTGTTTGTGGTATTTTGCTAACCGTAGCACACTATTTCAACACTTTGGTAATTGGAATACCTAAAACCAATTAATATTTGATGTTGAAACTGGAATACACTTCAAAGTTCGACCTGGATTTTACCCAAATCAGGGTTAAATTTATTTCATCAAAAATCAGTAGTTTTCCGTCAAATTCAGATAAAACAACATTTTTTTTCAACTTTGATTGAATTTTCTCACTATTTCCATCATTTTTGGAGATAATATGGACATTTTGTAGAATTTTAGGTTTTTACCTCAGGTTGCCACATGACTCGAACTTTTGCCCCACAATTCAAACTTTTGCCCCAGTATGTGTAAAATATGATTTCCAAACATTTTTTGCAAAAAGTTATACATGCTAAAGCATCTTCAAAATATACCTAGTTACGCCCCAAAATAAAATATCGAATTCGATTTCATTACAATTCCATTCCATGCGTTGAAAGGACCATCGCATATTACAATTTTTTGATCAAAAACCAACATGTTGTCATAACTTTTCGAAATATTGATCAATTTTCATATTTTTTGGAGTGAAGGACTCTTTTTCAAAAAGGCTTCGAACAACCTTGACACCCGAAAGATATAGTTTGAATTGAGCTCAAAAACTTGAAAAGAAACTCTTGCCCCACTCGAACTTTTGCCCCACTTTACTCTACGTTTAAACACTTAACACAAGGTAAGTGAAAATTGTTCTTTGCGTACATAAAGCAATTTTTCTGTACATATTAATATTTTTTTAAGAAGCAATCCCCAAAAAAACAACCTCACGCCAATTACGCCGCCGCCGCCGATTGGTAGGACGGCCTGACGCAGCCGTCGCTGCCTCACATTACTGCTGAAAACTGCTTTGGTGCACACGTCTATAACTCAAAGGTATTTTGCAATGACTTTGAGTTTCACACATGTTCACGGATCTGGGTGTGTAACTTTTTATAGCACAAATAATGACTACAACGAATGCCGATTTCAAAAAATGAGTTTTATAAAAGTGTGAACAATCTTAAAGGTTCCAAAAATACAGAACAATGCCTACTAGTCTTTGAAGAATATTGGTATGGTTCATTATGTATCATTACTTAGTGTAGCAGACCAGCATTGCAAATGTAGATATAAATTTGTGTACTCCATTATTTTCGCAAATCTATCATGAAGTGACTCTTGCGAGTTAACAGGTTCATGGATCCTACTTGGTTGTGTAATGTTACTATCTAAAACGAAATCACCTCATGTTACAGTGGTTGTTTTTATCAACTAAACTACATAACAGTAAACATGACCCATAATTTCCCAAAATATATAAGAACGCTTATTGTTCCTCGAACTACTTTGGTAAATACAGTGGATATAACTTGTAACACTACTTAACGTACTGGAAAGAGCTATTATCACAAGTGTAGACCTGAACCTATGGTCTCCGAAGTAGTTTGTTTGATCTGCAATATCTTAAAACTATCTTGGAATGACTCATGAAACGCCAGGGGGATTAAAGATTGCAGTTGGATGTGTAATGTTACAGTTCATTGTGAGAATAACTACAGTTAATGGCAAGAGCTAAACTTCAGAACAGTTTAGACGACCCTTAATTTATAATAACATATAATTTATAATAACATATAGAAGACTTCAGGCTGCTCCAGTAACCGCGATTGACCATGCAACACTACTCAGTATATAGAAAAACTTGTAGTTAGAAGGCACAGAAGGTTGCTAATTGACTAATTGAGAGATGAGTTTTTGAAAAAAATCGCGTTCTGATGGGATTCGAATCCACCCGACCCCGTATTCGCTAGACCGGTGCTTTAACCAACTAAGCCACAGAACAGGTAGTAATTCTGCGGAATAGAAAGCGAAACTGAACCCGAGCCCGCACCATGAACATTTACTTTTTCAAGAACCATCTCTCTTTCGGCTTAGATGTCAATCCACAACACACCCTCGTTTGTGCCCAAAAACTACAAGTGAGAGCGTATTATTTTTATTTGAAGCCGAGACTTACTCTCGCACTCCGCATACCTTACCAGCAAATCTGGTAAGTGCCGGTAAAGGGCAACATATATCAGTGTACTACTCAGTATGTCAGATATGCCTGCTGATACGAGTGTAGACCTGAAGTTCTGAACTCCAAGATAGTTTGGCTGACCTGGAATATTCCTATAGTGTCTCTAAGTGACATTTGAGATTTCAAGAACTTCACGAATCCCAGCAGATTATGCAATGCTTATTCATGGTGAAAACACAAAGTTATTCTTGTAGACTTGAGGATTTCATTATACTTAGGACAGTTTGGATGACACTGAATGTCCTAAAGGTTTATAATAATATCAAGTAGACTTCAGATTGGTCCAATAACCGCAGTTAAATATGCAACGTTACTCAGTATAGCAGATATGGCTGCTGTTACGAATGTGGATCTTAAGTTCTGTACCTCAAGGTAACTACCTTGGGACTGATCTGGAATATACCTATAGTGTCTCTAAATGGCATTTAAGATTTCAAGCGCTTCACAGATCCCAGCAGATTATGAAATGTTATTATATTGGCGAAAACACATAGAGTTATTCTTGTATATTTGAAGGACTTCATTATTCGACAGTTTGGACTACCCTGAAGGCCCCAAAGGTTTATAATCATATCAAGTAGACTTCAAATTGGTCCAGTAACCGCGGTAGAGTATACAACGTTACTCAGTATAACAGATATGGCTACTGTTACGAGTACAGAACCTGATCTGATAACCGAGTCCGACCTGTACCTACAAAATACCAAAATTAGTTATTTTCAAAACCAAACTAACCAATCAATAGGTATGATACCTGACTTAGTTATGCTGTAGTTATGTGTCAGTTATTCGTTCCTGCTCGGGTACCAGTAGGCAGGCATCACCCAATCTCAACTTGGTGTTGCTGAATACCTGTGCATTCTCGTTCTGCTACACTCCTCCGCCTTTTCTCTCCATCAATCCATTTTGCTTTCAATTCAAAAGCAGAAATTTCGCAATGCTTCCATTGCATCCCGTTTGCTGGGCGATGACATTCCTACAACGAATGGCTCCGCACAGCAATCAACGATTCAACTTCCTGTTGTTGTCCAATCCCAGGAATCGCCTTTCGCAACTTAATTATCACTTCGTTTAACACCAGGCAGTCGGTGGTTTATGCGGAACTGAAACCAGACAGCAGCAAAAAAATGTTCAATTACCTACTCTGTTTGGCTGTTCGCCGACCTTGCAACCAGGATAAGATAATCATCGATTCAGGAATTGACCGCACCGCATTGCCAAAACGATAACGGGACCTATTTGGTGTTATGCGTTTAACTTTGAAGGCAATTTATTGTTGCGAAGCTTAGGGGAATTTCTTAGATTGGTCGATTTTATAGCTGCACTTAAGCCGCTATATCAGACATGTGAATGAATACCTATTTTTAACAGAAGAATAATACTGTTTTATCAAGCTTGGCCGCATTTCACAATGTAGTGTTACGTTGCCTTCAACCAGAATTGACATACATTGCGCTATTCGGATTTATGAACATAACTGATATTTACAGCCAACAAAATTGAATCGTTCCTTAACTAAACTAAACAAAATACAGAACTATCCTGATAAAAAACGCCTTGTGGAGACTTGGACCTTTAATAATCAAAAATGACGCTTGCAACGTCATTTTACACCTTACAATCAATAAGAATTTCGAAGCTGGAGAAACCCCTGTATTTCTAGTTTTAAGTTTTTTGTAAGTGCTTCAAGAAATAAAGATGTTGTTTGGTGGATAGGAAGGAATAGGAAAACAGATTGTATATTGTCAGGTGTATCTTGCGTGAGTTTATTTATAATGCTCCATAAAAATATCGAAACTAAGTTCTAAACGGTGGTTAATTTCATGAATATTGTAATAACCATTCATGCATATGTAGATATGCATAGAAATATGTCTTGAATGTGCAACACTGCAACCACAACATTTGACGTCGTAATATGCTAATGAGCGTCGGTAGTCAAAACCGAAAACAAAGCACCATGACCAATTCATTTACGATCGGAAGAGAACACCAAGAAACAGCTTTTGTGCAGCTTTGGTGGATCGAATATCCTCGAAAGCGCTTACTGTCTGGAAATTTTATGTATTTTGTCTGAGAATTACACATATGCAAAAATTTCATTTCATCATCGTGATTCGTGGTTTACCAAGACCTAGCAGATAGAGAGCGAGTGTTCCACGGTTCCCTGAACAACGAACGACCAACAACCGACAGACCGACCCGCCAACCGCCACCGGACCGGACAAGCCACGTTCAATGTCCCCGGAAATAAAAGCTCTATTGGTGAATATGCAAATTCACGATAATAACAATTCATTGTCATAAATGTGTACTCGGAAGGGGCCATGGACAAGGACTAGGGTAACTATTGGGAGTCAGTGTTATGAATACTCACTAGCGAAAAGTTATACTCACTTGCTTCTATCTCAGCCCAGAAGCATGCCATCAAAAAATGATGTTTGAAGGACTTTTAGATTGTTGTTTAATCTAAAAGTTTGCCGAATAAAGTAAAGGTCGCAAACGCATACTGAAGTTGTCAGAGAACTGTGAGCACAAGTTGAGTATAAATTACACGAATTTTACTCACCTCGTACTCACAGCTCTCTCACAACTTTGGTATGCGTTTGCGACCTTTACTTTATTCGGCAAACTTTTAGATTAAACAACAATCTAAAAGTCCTTCGAACATCATTTTTTGATAGCATGCTTCTGGACTGAGGTAGACGCAAGTGAGTATCACTCTTGCAAGTGAGTATTCCCAACACTGTTGGGAGTTTGAGACGCACTACAGCCATGTGTGTGTTTGCTACGGTGGAGTGATATTTTTGGTTCCATAATCCATAAGCTGATGAAAAAGTTGAAAAATATTCATCTTAGATGACTTTGTGGCTTTCGTTGTCTACAACTACGTTGTGGACTTTCCTAATTTAGTTCCTACTTGTGTTTGGTTCAATACTAAAAGTAGAAAATTCTTGACAGAGAAAATATCAATCACGGGAATTATTGACAACGTGTGTACATATTTTGAAAGCTTCATCTGTATTTCTACGCTAAATGTAGAACATTTCTCTAATGAATGTTATTCACTATAATATCTTGAATTCGTTCAGTACAGATGCTTGTCTTCATTCAAGATAGTACACTGCAAGTCTGCCCAAATCTGTAATCATATTTCCTATTGTAGTTTGTTTTATGTCCACCAAGCCATGAAAATGTCATGCAAATACATATCCTTACTTCATAACTCCAACGCCATCAGCCCATCACGGTCAACTAATTTTCCGACACAAATTAACTGTAGTCAATGCCATCCCACCTACTCTCAGCTCGTTGATGGTTGATGAAGGAGAGCACTCAAAGATATTCTATCACGAATAATCAACAACTGGGCAGCGCTGGTGATGGCCGATGGGTCGGGTCAGCGCCCATCAGTCTTCCGTTGGTTAAATTGTCCTCCTTGATTTTGATTTCGCCTACGTCGTCCACCCACATGAACGGGCAGAGCAAGCACTCTTACGGTAATTAATTCATCGACCCATCCAGGTGAAGGTGAATCGAACAGGATGTCTGCAAACAGTAAACTTGAACCGCCGCGCCGCGTCGTGGGTCTGTTTGATCTATCGTTTGGGGGGAATTTTGGTTGCCGTTTTGGTTATCAGATTCTGATAATTAAAATGCACAGCAAACATACGGACCACTTCCCACCATGACTGTTTGAACAGGTGCGAAGATATTTCCAAGTAAAATCTATCATCTGAAGGGTGTTCAAGGATGCTTTGTCATAGAACACCCGATGCCTCAGATTCTTTTTTTATACGGGCCATTTTTTGTAAAATTTATAACTCATACATACATTAATTTGTTCAACATCATTAAGGGGCGATTTCTTGTTTTTTTTTTTATACCCGCCACTATCCCCCACACCTAAGGACTCGTAGAGTGAGTCCCCTGGTAGTGGACGCTACTATCTCAGCTCTTTTCTGGCAACACTTAAACAAAAACTTAATATGAAATTGAAACGAACTGAGAAAAAACAACAACATGCTAAGTATAAAGCACTAAAATATAAAGATAACTATTATAAAAGTGTTGGGCGTGGCATCCCAGTGGTACATATTGTTCCTTTTAAGGGAGCCACTGTGAGCTTAAACTAATTTAAATAACAATAACAAAAACTTACTTCTGGTAGAGGTTGCAATAAAATATTAGCCTAGAATGTCGGTGAGACGCAATTTGTAGAAGTTCTTTAACTTGGCTTTGAAAATTGAACGATTTGTTATTTGCTTGATTTCTTCTGGTAATTGATGGTACTTGACAGGACCAATGATGGATATTCATTTTTTACCAAATGTAGTTGTGGCTCTATATTGGTGTAGGTTGTTAGGTCGTCTTAAAGTGTATCGATGAGGAATAGAGGACATTTGAATATTATGATGAAAATTATTTCTATGAAGTGTATCGTATACAAAGATTACAGTCTGCAGTTCACAAAGGCCGTTGATGGGTAGAATGTTATGAGAATTGTCGGAGTAAAGCTGTAAAGAAGGGTACACAAAAGGTTTCTTAAAAATTATTTTGAGGCATCTGTTTTGGAGAGTTTGGACTTTTTTAAGATGTGACTTACAGGTACGACCCCATGCAATTATAAGATAGCTTAAAATTGAATGAATATGGCCAAAGTAAAACTTAAGAAGTACGCTACGAGGTAAAAACCCACTAACCCTTCGCAAAATTCCACAAAGCGACGAGACTTTCTTCTCTACATGTTTGATGTGTTCAGACCAACTCAAAGTCGTGTCTAGAAATAGACCTAGATACTTAAACGACTGCACTTGTTAAATTGAGCATGAATTAAGAGAAACTATAAAACTATTACACAGCGCAACATTTTTTTGTCTCAAGAGCAAACTTATGTGTCTCCGAAGGATTTTGGGCCGCTGAATCCGAATCCGGGCTCAGATTTGCTCCAACACGTCACAATTTTGAGCTATACCTCAATTTGTAGGGCAAAATATGCGATTTTGGGCTTTTTTGACTGCAAGCCATTAAGCTTGGAAATATTTTTTTTAAGCAATCTAAAGGTTAATTGGTCAATCAACATCTAAATTAACGACTCATGCAAAATATTTCGTTTTACATAATCAAATTTGATAGATTTAAGCATTTTATGTTAGTATAAAAACTTGCATGCAACTTTTGGAGGATGACTTGTATGGGAAATATCGTTCCTAACATAAATCGCTTAAAACTATCAAATTCGGTTTGGTAAAACCAAATATTTTGCATGAGTCGTTAATTTAGATGTTAATTGACCAATTAACCTTTTGATTGCTTAAAAAAAATATTACCTTGCTTAATGGCTTTTAGTCAAAAAAGTCCAAAATCGCATATTTTGCCCTATAAATTGAGGTATACCTCAAAATTGTGACGTGTTAGAGCTAATCTGAGCCCGGATTCGGATTCAGCGGCCCAAAATCCTTCGGAGACACATAAGTTTGCTCTTGAGACAGACAAAAAGTTAATTTTTGTTACGCTGTGTTATCAACGTTTTTTCTAGGAGAACGGAAGACCATATACTTTGTTTTTGAAATATTTAATGAAAGTAAATTTGATGCCAAATATTTGGATAACACCTTCAAATCATCATTCATGTCGTTTGCTACTGCTTGAATGTCAAGACGCGGATAAAACAATGCTGTGTCATCAGCGAACAGACGTGGCACTCCTTTTAGCGGAAGCTTACTAAGGTCGTTGATATATAATAGGAATAATAAAGGGCCAATATTGCTGCCTTGAGGCACTCCTACCGAAATTGGCCTTAAAGAACTAACGACTTCTCCTATCGACACGAATTGTCTTCTACCTGTCAGATAACTGCGTATTATGTCATTGACCAATCCAAATTCCTGTGTGGTAGTGGTTTGTGTTCAGATTTCCTGTGTTAATCTTTCTGTAAGAACTTTGTAAACATCTTTTGTTCTCACGTATATGGATAGGCTTGCATTAGGTTTCGTGAGACATTTTTTGGACAACTCAATTAGCAATGCCTCGGATTCCGTACGCTTCAAGCTTTCTAAAAAGTATTGTGTGGTTTAACGTGTCAAACGCCTTCCGCAGATCTAAGAAGAGGGCTCCAACTAATTGTTTGTCATCGATTCCCTTGATAACATCATCAAGAAGCTCAGAAATAGCCGTTTCAGTACTACTACCCTGCCGAATACCGTACTGAAATTTATAAAGCACTTTATGTTGGTTTAAAAACGGAACAAGTCTATCAATAAGTAACTTTTCTATAATTTTGTTAAATGTGGATAGCGTTGATATAGGTCTATAATTACTCACATCATGGGCATCGCCAGATTTAAAAATTGGTATCACTCTAGCTACTTTCAGGCAATCGGGATAAACTCCTGTTTCTATAATCCTATTGAAGATCTGTGCCAAGATTCGGGAAAAACTAACAGAATTTTGCTTAAGATCATCGGCTGTGATACCATCGGGACTTCCACATTTTTTTGAAGCTAAATCATTAATGAGCAAAGTTACTTCATTAGGAGATGCTGGAGTTAAAAAAATTGAACCGGAAACTCTCTTCAAATACGACAACGGATTAGACGAGGTATCCACTACAATACCGTTAGCGAGCTCTTGACCTATGTTGGAAAAATATTTGTTAAAAATCTCACAAACATGTTGGCTATTATCAATTTTTATACCATTTTCATTGAGAGTAATCTCACTTGATTAAGAACTTTTCCCAAATATTTTATTAATATGTGTCCATAGTTTGGAGTGCGGAGTGTTATTTAGAAGGTTTTTTTTCGCTGCAGTTACTTTATTAGAGATATGTTGGAGCAAGCCTTGGAGGTGTTGATCATTGGGGTTTCTTTTGAGTCGCTTTCTGTAATTATTCTTTATTTTAATTAAATACCACAGATGAAGGTTCATCCATGGACAGAAACTTCCTTTTACATTGACATTTTTAGTTATAACTTTTGAGTATTTTTCATGTAAAGTTTTATAAGTAGATATGATGTTAGCTAGGCATACATTTGGATCCTGAACTTCACCAAGAGAATCCAAATAGGTTTTAAAATCATGGAGTGATCACTACGATCCGAAGAGATTGTATCGTTCCTAGTACGAGGCAGATCATCAATTCTACAGACTGCGTGATCTATCAAGTTTGCACTTATCGGCCTTGTAGGAAAAGTGTAGGAACAGACAAACCCGTTCGATTCTAATAGCGTTCTATATTTTACAACCATAATATTGCCAAAAGCATTCATAGGTATATTAACATCACCAACAAGAAAACAAGATCTATTAGAGGCACAATTATCAAATACATTTTCCAAAATATCTAAGAAGTTATTAACATCGAATGACGGGGGACGGTAAAAGCCATGAATATCAAAAGTACGATTATTTTGACAAATATTAACATGAATGTGATGAAAACCTTCGACATGTACGTTACACTGAACAGCAAAATGAAGGTCATTCCTGACGTACATAGCCAAACCACCATTGGAGCTTTCTCTACACGAAAATATTGCATTATATCCAGGTACATTATACAAAGCTACATTTTCTCTTTTGATCCAAGTGTCGCCTATGACAATTATGCCAATCGGTAGATTACAGTGCTCTAGCGTTTCAAGAATGTAATCAAATTTGTTAATAACATTCATTCCTCGAATGTTCCATTGCAAAATGCGCAGTTGATTTATATTATTTTTGTCAACAGCACAATGTTCATTCTATTCATCAATATGTATATGTGATTAGTTATTATGGTTAGCCATTGTGAATTAATATTAAAAAAATACAAAAAATAATAATAATAAACAAAACAAAAAAAAATTAGTGAATGGGCATTTGACAAATAAAAAGATAACATTTACACAGTCCTCTTGAAGTTTGTGAGCGACTGGGATGTAGAAGATCCTTGTACTAGCTTATTAAAATCATTTCTGTTTTTAATGATTATCGGTTTTGATGTTTCATCCTTCTTCACCAAAACTGCTCCATCCCTGCCAGCCCAAACGTATTTTAGATTCATGTCTTTCTGAAAGCTTCGTACTTCATGTAAAAGTTCCAATGAATATGAAGTTAGCTCATCTCTGATGGCGATATTTGAAGGCTTCCCATTTAAAACAATTGACTGGTCAATTAAAGCGGATGATAGCATTCCATACTTGCGTTTTTTAGCCAAAAATGATTCTTTTACAGCTTTACTCCTAAATACAATTCGTATTGGCACAAGTTTACCAATGGTAGAACTGACAGGATACACTCGAGAGACAGATATGAGAGATTCAGTAGGAAGTTCTGCACCTATACAATCAGCAACTTTGGCAACTATTTCAGTGACTTCTTCATTGGACTGGACTGGCACTCCGTGTATCATAGCATTATGGCCGATCGATTCTTTATTGGCTTTATCTACACTACATTCCAAATTATGAGTAAACGTTTTTAAAGCAGACAACTCACTTTTCAAAACATCCACTTCTGATCTAAGACGACAGTTTTCCGCTTTAAAAGCTTCAAAATCATGCACTATATCATCGAATTTAGAAGACAGAAACTGCTGCGAGTCTTCAATGGTCTTTGTGATCGAGCTGACTTCGTTTTTAATCTCACTCATTTGAGCGGAAACAATAACGTGTATCGATTTTTTTAGCTCTGAGCCTAAACTATCAACTATTAATGAACGTTTATTTTGCATATCAGTGATCCTTTTGTAGATGTCTGAGCATTTAGCGGTACAGAAATGTTTTGCTTGAGTTTACGAATTGAAGAGCCTGATATATTACGGCATTTAAAATGTACACTCGAAAAGCAGTACAAGCTATTCATAAGTTTATTTGGATCATTTTCCTCCTTCTGACAATCGGTACAAGAAAGAACATCATTCGTGTCGTCCACCGTCATTCTTGATTTATGCTACTTACCTTGAATTGAGTATGTAAACAATCCAAACAATTTAAAAGAATGGTGACAAAAATACTACAACACAAGCATAAACACGTGTAAAGGGCGTGTAGTGTATAAAGCTATAACAAAATACAACACATTGAACAAGTAAAAATCAAAATCAATTTTTAAAGTATTGCTCAATACAACAATCGATCTGTGAGATGTTATCGCTACATGAACTTACAAACAAACAAACTGTGACGTGTACAACTCAAGCTCATGATGTGAGTGGCGAGGTACTCAAAACTACAGGTTTAATACTTGCGCAATCGGTTTAACGCTGGCTCTTTCTATCCACTTTCGCCAAATACTGCAGTGTATCGCAACTGCAACCGCTTACATACGTATAGACTACTTTGTGGCAGTCACGGCCCTTGCCAGAGACCAGAGTAACCACTAGTGTGGGTCATCGGAAGCGTTTTCTCAGATCAAAGCTTGTTTGGTTCCATTTCGGGTCCTGAGTATCTGTGCAAAATTTGAGCACGATCGATTGCGTCTACACTTTGCGCATTGCAATTGAAATTTGTATGGGAAAACATACTTTTTTGCCTTTTAGCCATAAGTTGAAAAAGTTTGAAACTTTTTAACCGATACTTTAAAATGATAGCCTAGGATGTTCTGAAGAACTTTGTTGAAGACCGCAAAGCGATCCGATGCTTGTGAAAATAGCTATAACCAACGAACCACATGCATGTGTTTATGTTTTAACATGTAAAGGAATAACAATAGCAACAAAATCATGATGTTTCGCCAAGCAATGCCAACGCTATAACTTTTTTCATAAGCATCAGATCACTTCGCGGTCTTCGACAAAGTTTTTCAGGACACCCTAGGCTATGTTTTCACTTAATCGATGACACGGTTTTAGAAAAATTCGAGCCTGTTATGAGAGAAATGCAAAAAAGTATGTTTTCCCATGTAAAACCCCATACAAATTTCAAACGCGATGCGCAAAACGTAGACATAACCGTTCGTGCCCAAATTTTGCACAACTATTTGGGTCCTGAAATGGGATCAAAAAAGCTTTGATCTGATGGGATACCATTGAATTTTTCACTTTTCCATATAAACGATGACCCACTCTAGTAACCACTATTATTGTGTGCTACTAGTGGATGTACTCGACGTGTTTTCTGGATTCTTTCTTCTCAGCTTCGCCAAATTCTGCAGTATTACACCGCAACCACTTGCATACATACAAACTACTTGGTGGCAGTTGTACGCAGCGACGATGGCCCTTGTCAGAGACCAGAGAAACCACTGACGTGTGCTACTAGTGAGAATACTCGAACCACAGAAAAACAACCATCGATACAAACACGAATTGCCGTTCTACAGAACCTCGCAACACCTTTATGACGTCCTATGAGATGAATGTTGTTCGCCACAATACAGACACAAGACAAAAGCAACGATATACATACACAGATAATTGATTGCTGGAGCGAGGCAACTACTATTGATGACCAAGAAAATAACCCCTGGCTTAAGCGTTAAACCAGGTTTAACTATATGGGTAAGCCTGGCTTACCGGTTAAGCCGAGGTGAAGAAATCGGCCCTAAGACAAGACATAATCAACGATAGTACGCCACAATACTCGGTTTGTGGCTGCTGCTCTCCATCCTCGGTCACGCTCAATGCTCGCCAGGTCACGCTTCACTTGGTCCGCCCATCGTGCTCTCTGCGCTCCACGCCTTCTTGTGCCAAACACCAGCTTTGCAGGGTTGTTATCCGGCATTCTTGCAACATGCCCTGCCCACCGTATCCTTCCGGGTTTGCCCACCTTCGGGATGGTCGTCGTAAAGTGCAGCGAGCACGTGGTTCATCCTTCTCCGCCACACCCCGTTCTCTTGAACACCGCCGAAGATCGTCCTTAGCACGCGTGTCGCTCGAAAACTCCGAGTGCTTGCAGGTCCTTCTCGAGCATAATCCATGTCTCGTGGCCGTAGAGGACCACAGGTCTTATTGGCGTTTTGTACATGGTGCATTTGGTGCGTGGGTGAATCTTTTTCGATCGCAGTTTCTTCTGGAGCCCGTAGTGACTTCCGCCGATGATGCGCCTCCGAATTTCACGGCTCACGTTGTTGTCAGTCGTCAGTAAGGATCCGAGGTAGACGAATTACTCCACCACCTCGAAAGTATCCCCGTCTATCGTAACATTACTACCCAGACGGATCCGGTCGTATTCGGTTCCGCCTACCAGCATGTACTTTGTTTTTGAGGCATTCACCACCAGTCCGACCTTTGCTGCTTCGCGTTTCAGGCGGGTGTACAACTCTGCCACCGTTCCAAATGTTCTGGCAATAATGTCCATGTCGTTCGCAAAGCACATAAATTGTCCGAATTTTGTGAAAATCTTTCCCCGGCTGTTGAGCCCGGCTCGTCGCATCACACCTTCCAGAATGTTTCTGTGCTCCAGTCCACTTCCCGGCAAGCCAGCGCAGAAGCGGGCGAGGCATCCGTCAGGCGAGGAGCTGTCTGGCGGTGCCCTCAAGGCCAGGCGAATCATTACCCCGAAAGTCGGTAATAATGCCGGAAGGTCGGACCCCAGCCAGGAGTCCCGGAAAGCTGGGAAGGGTGGGCCTGAAAAGGCTGGCCCGTCCCGGAACGATGGGAACAAGGGGTTGCGATCGCTGGTGGGCCCTCAACAGCCACAGAGCAGGACGATCTAAGGGGAGGACCCCCCTTGGACGAAGGTAGAGCGGAAGAAGACGAAGAAGGCGAATCCGCAGGTAGTAGCGCAGGACGCCAAGCCAAGGCGTAGGAGGGCAGGTGCCAAGCGCGAGAAAGGCGACGCGATCGTCATCGAGACGGAACAGTACTCGGACGTCTTGAAGACGATGCGCACCCGTTCTTTTTTATATTAAGCTTTTTACAAATGAGCAAGAGCAAAATGAAAAAATACACTGTAGTTTGTAGCTTGCATCTTGAGATTTGTGCATTTGAAACCCTGGTGCACTGTTAAACCGGGAATCCAAGACGTTTGTCCTTAAAGCCACATGGACTGCACAATGCTGCATAGGTCTGCAAGAAATGATCGTTAAGATGCTATAAATGCTCAATTTTACGTACCGTGACAAAATTTCATTATCTTTTGTTTGGTTCCTAATTTCTCTTCCTTTTTCTTCCACTTCCTTTACCTCTCTTACAAAACCATATGTATAGGTACATACGACTAAATTAAGTACGTCCCTTTGCAAATTTTTCAATTGATAACACAGTGCAACATTTTTTTGTCTAAAGAGCAAACTAATGTGTCTCTGGCAGGTTTTGGGCCGCTGAATCCGAATCTGGGCTCAGATTTGCTCCAGCACGTAATAATTTTGAGCTATACCTCAATTTATAGGGCAAAATATGCGATTTTGGGCTTTTTTGACTGCAAGCCATAAGGCATAGAAATATGTATATTAGTGTGGGTCATCGGAATCGTTTTCTCAGATCAAAGTTTTTTTGGTTCCGTTTCGGTTCCTGAGTATCTGTGCAAAATTTGAGCACGATCGGTTGCGTCTACACTTTGCGCATTGCAATTGAAATTTGTATGGGATTTTGTATGGGAAAACGTACTTTTTTGCATTTTAGCCATAAGTTGAAAAAGTTTGTCTGAAACTTTTTAACCGATACTGTAAAATAATAGCCTAGGATGTTCTGAAAAACTTTGTTGAAGACCGCAAAGCGACCCGATGCTTGTGAAAATAGTTATAACCAACGAACCGCATGCATGTGTTTATGTTTTAACATGTAAAGGAATAACAATAGCAACAAAATCATGCTGTTTCGCCAAGCAATGCCAACGCTATAACTTTTTTCATAAGCATCAGATCACTTCGCGGTCTTCGACAAAGTTTTTCAGGGCACCCTAGGCTATGTTTTCACTTTATCGGTTACTCGGTTTTATAAAAATTCGAGCTTGTTATGAGAAAAATGCAAAAAAGTGTGTTTTCCCATGTAAAACCCCATACAAACTTCAAACGCGATGCGCAAAACGTAGACATAACCGATCGTGCCCAAATTTTGCACACTTATTTGGGTCCTGAAATGGGTTCAAAAAAGCTTTGATCTGATGGGATACCATTGAATTTTTCATTTTTCCATATAAACGATGACCCACTCTAATGTATATTGTTTAAGAAATCAACAGATTAATTGATCAATTAAGGACAAACGTCTTGAAATCCCGCTTCAACAGTGCATCAGAACTTCAGATGCACAAATCTCAAGAAACAAGCTTCAAACAACAGTGAATTTCATTATTCTGTTCTTGCTCACTTGTAATAAGCTTAAAATAAGAAGATCAGGTGCGCTGGTTTTGTTTATGAAGAGATTTGTGCCTTCGAAATCGTGAGTTGGTCCCAAAATAGGCCATTGTGGCGGCCGTTTTGGGATTCTAACAAGTCTGTCCTTAACATCTACATTAAGGTGAAACATCAAGTAAGCCCATTGCAATTTTGCATACAAACTTTAGAGGCACAAATCTGACGAACGAAGCATCGAATCATGCCGCACTTGATTATCCTGGCTTTGCTGACTTGCAAAAAGAGGCAGCTTTTCAAAATCGGCCGCATTATTTTGTTTACGAATTTTTAAGATTTGTGCTTTTGAAAACGTGAGTAGGGGTGCAAGTCGGCCATTGTGGCAGCCAATATGGTACTCTCTGAAGTTTCTCCTTAATGACTCATGCAAAATATTTCGTTTTACCAAATCAAATTTGATAGATTTAAGCATTTTATGTCAGTATGAAAACTTGCATGCAACTTTTGGAAGGTGACTTGTATGGGAAATATCATACCTAACATAAAACGTTTAAAACTATCTAGTTTGATTTGGTTAAACGAAATATTTTGCATGAGTCGTTAATTTAGATGTTAATTGACCAATTATCCTTTGATTGGTTAAAAAATATATGTCCATGCTTAATGACTTGCAGTCAAAAAAGCCCAAAATCGCATATTTTGCCCTATATATTGAGGTATAGCTCAAAATTGTGACATGCTGGAGTAAATCTGAGCCCGGATTCGAATTCAGCGGCCCAAAATCTGTCAGAGACACATAAGTTTGCTCTTGAGACAGACCAAAAGTTGATTTGTGTTTCGCTGTGTAATTTATGTACTTACTTGTCAAACGTTCCGGTAACATTTCAATCTTAAAAATCTTCCTATTACATCACATTCGGAATAGCTCGGTAACGTAGCTTACGGTTTGGATAAAAATGGCCCTACTGTAAAAGGAGGGGTAATTATAATATCAAACGCTTTTGCTTGCTGTACATCTAGTTCGAATGGAACGGAGGCAATGGCTATTTGATTTACGTGGAAATGTTTCTTCCACTTGAGAAGCACTTCCATCTTCCTTGTAAATTTTTTTGTAACTAGAACCCATCATGCTATGTAAGCAGCATCCACGAATCAATTCTCTTTCCTTGAATGTTTGCCAGCGATAATGTCCACCGAAGTAAAATGAACTTAGGAAGAATTCATATTTCGAATGGTTGAATATTTAATGTACTATGAACTCGATAGAACTAATTCAAATTTACAAAATTGGTGTTTATGCTCTCAACATTATCTTGCAGCAACGTACACATTTATTTCCACAAGATAATTTTTTTTTTCCTATCTTTCACAGGGCGAACCTCTCAAACACTTGAACGTTCTCTTCATCGACAAAGACTCAATCGCCATGAACAGTCACGTGCACTATCAACTGTTGAATGACTCTTACCAGTTGTTCGAACCAAAGTGCGTAACTTACGAAATCGACCACGACGGAACGAGACAAACGGTGTTCAGTTGCTGTAAGAACTTGCAAATTGTAATATCTGTAACAAAGATTTTCTAACCTCTACTCCATTTCAGCATTAATCGCTCGCAAGAGTGGAATCCTCCCGAAGGGACGCTACTGCGTAGTGCTGAAAGTAGTGGACGATACGGTCTCCAGTAGTGTAGATCCCAATCTATTCGACAATTCGACGATCTGTATCGATCCAAGCCACAACCACCTGTTGCTACCCCGACCGGAACCGCTCATCAGTGGTGATCATTCCGGTGCGGTGGTGGTGGACAGCAAACCGGCTCGTTCCGGCGGTAACGGCGGCAGTGGTGGTAAGAAAAGATCCAGCAATAAACTGGCAACGGCCTTGGCGAACTTTACCTACCCCAGGAAGGTAGAGTTGTACACCAGTGCGACCCAGTTTGCTCGCATAGCGCAACCGAGCAACATGTACGATCAAATTGCGGACGGTAAAACGGATTTGAAGTAAGTATTGTAGCTGTAGGTACATACATTGTAAAGGTTACGGTTGAAGAAAATGGTGAATTTCACTACTACTCATAGCGAGTGTTATAATCACCTAAGGAATTCTTACAGCTACCGTATTCTCATCAACCCGCTCGACGCTTTTGGTATCACCGAATCCGCGGGGATCATCTACCTCAACAATTCGGCAAACATTCAGAAGCAAATTTCGAACGTATCTCTGAATCTAGTGGTAGCGTGGTTGAACCACAACGCCACAATTCAAATTTCGATCAAAATTTCGTCGGGAATTTCCTGCAACGTTACTTCGGAAGATTTTTGCTCCGCCCATCCGAATCAGACGAGTTGCATCAATAGCTGCGGAGTTGGTAGTCGGGAGGGAACCTGTAAGTTCCGGATTTCCGATCCTGCCAGTGCGTTCGGTGGTTTGTTCAGTAAGCCGGAAGAGTCGACATTCGATGAGAACTATCCAACCTGTTCGCCGGATTTGGACTACTGCCCGGATAACGTGTGCGATCCTCTAGAAGATATGGGCCACAAGAGAAAAATCCAGATTTGCCCCCAAGATTGCGTTTACCCGGATGAAATCATCGGCGTTTTTGAGCGTTTGCATACCACAGCGAGAGGGATTCACATGTCCGGAGCTGGAACTTGCACTTGTCGACGAACTGGACAGTGCGACTGCGTCAGTCGGCTTGGTATCAAGAAAGAACACCGAAAGAATAACACCAAAACTAGGACGGGCAAAACCAGCACGACTACGGAACCGGTTGTACTCTTCAATGGGACGAACGGTGCATCCTCACCAGCCGCAGTACGCGATGGCGGTAATTACTATCAGAACGGACTGATCAATGGCCCGAATGCGCCGATGTTCCTGCTGGCCATTGTAGTTATTCCGATGATCGTAGCCGTGCTCTTGGTGTCCTATTGCTTCTCCCGGAAAACAGGTCTCAAGAAGAAACTGGCAGATGGCAACAACATTCCGATGCACATGGTCAGCAACGAAACAGAAGTGTTCAACGTGGATCTTCCGCTGAATTCGAGGATAAATGACATCAACTTCAAAATCGATGTGAGTAAATGAAAATACTTTGGGATTTTCGATTGCTACATCTATTACTCTGCTCTTTACTTTCAGTTTGACTCCAAGTGGGAATTTCCCCGTACTAATCTGATTCTGGACATAACCCTCGGCGAAGGAGAGTTCGGTAAGGTTTTGAAAGCGTACGCAACCGATCTACCGGATAAGCCGGGAATTACCACCGTGGCGGTAAAGATGTTGAAAACCGGCGCCAATTCGGTGGAGCTGTTGGCTCTGCTCTCCGAGTACCAACTGCTTCAGGAAGTGACGCATCCCAACGTGATCCGATTGCTCGGTGCTTGCACCAAAGGCGACTCTCCGTTGTTGATCATCGAGTATTGCCTGTACGGATCGTTGAAGTAAGTCTGAATGTTCACAATTTTTCTTAATAGGTTATGTTTTCAAAAAATATCCCATAGCCTAACATCATGTTCTCACCCGCTAGAAACTATCTTCGCTTGAGCCGCAAGCTGGAGGTTATGAACGCAACCGATTACGAAAACGCCATCGAACCTATCACGGTCAAGGACATCCTCTCATTTGCGTGGCAAATTAGCAAAGGCATGGCCTATCTTACCGAAATAAAACTAGTCCATCGAGATCTGGCCGCACGGAATGTGCTCCTTGCCGAGGGTAAGGTGTGCAAAATATCGGACTTTGGACTGACCCGCGACGTGTACGAGGACGATGCCTACCTGAAGAAGAGCAAAGATCGAGTGCCGGTCAAGTGGATGGCCCCGGAATCGCTGGCCGATCATATCTACACCACCAAAAGCGATGTGTGGGCTTTCGGAGTCGTGTGCTGGGAGCTGATCACACTGGGCGCCTCGCCATACCCTGGCATTCCGCCGCAGAATTTGTATACGCTGTTGAAGCAAGGGTACCGAATGGAATGTCCGAAAAACTGCTCGGAAGAAATGTAAGTTTCATTTTCCTCTACTCATTGAACAAGTCTTTAATCATTGTACTCTTTAATATTCTATTCTTTGCAGCTACAGCATAGTTCGCTCTTGCTGGGCCGATGATCCGAAGCTGCGACCCTCGTTCAAGTATTTGGCTGGCCAGTTTGAGCAACTGTTGGGACGGACCGCCAAGTACATCGATATGGAGCAGAACTCCATTTCTAATCCGGTGTACTGCGAGAATAGTGACGGTAAGTGTCTTACCTTGAGTGACATTGTAAAATGTCGAATCACAGCAAAACTAGAATTTTATATAATTCCCTTAAAAGAGATAACATAAATCTAATGCATAGTGTCTACTATTTGTAAAGCCTGGAATTCTTAGGGAACTTCTAGAATATTCAGGGAAATTCAATTATGATGAAAATGAGAATGTTGAAACATATTTAACCTTTCACTCCACAGGGATCACTTAGATTACTCTAGAAATTCCTCCGGCAATTTATTCAGGAATTCCTCCAGTGATTCCTCCAAGGATTCTTCCGGAGGGAGATTCCTCCAAGAATAGCTTCTGGGATTTCTTTCCTCCAGGAACTTCTACAGAAATTTCTCTAGGAATTCATCTGGGATTTGACTCGGAATTCTTCCAGGAATTCATCCAGGTTTTTTTAGGGATTTCCAAAAAATCATCCAGAGATTTTTTAAAGAATTCCTTCAGTGATTCCTCCAAGGATCCCTCTAGAGATCCCTCCAGAAATTCCTCCAAAAATACCTCAAAGGATTCTTCTACAAGTTTCTCCAGGAATTCATCGAAAGATTCATTCAGAAATTTGTCCAGAGATTCCTCTCGGAATTTCTCTAGAGCATCTTCCAGGAATTTCTCCAGAAATTCATCCAAGGATCCCTCCAGTAATTCATTCGAGGATTCTCAAGAGATTCCTCCAAGAATTGCTTCAGGGATTCATCCAGAAATTCCTCCGAAGATTCCTCCAGGAATTCTTTCAGAAATGCCTCCGAGGATTTCTCCATGAATTCATCCAGAAATTCATATAGGAATTCTTCCAGAACACTCCAGAAGAATCCTCCCTGGTTTTCTCTAGAGATTACTCAAAGAATTCTTCCTACAGTTAGTACTTCAAAAATTTCTCCAGGGATTTCTCCAAGAACTCCTCTAGGGATTTCTCCAGGAATTTCTTCACTTCAGGGATTCCTCCACGGCCTCCTTCTTAAATACCTCCAGGCATTCTTCCTCCAATAATCCTTTCAAAAATTCCTCCCGGAATTTCTCCAAGAATTTTCCCAGCGATTGCTCCGGGAACTCCTCTGGTGATTTCTTCAGATATTTCTCTCAGGATATTTATAAGAAAAATATTCCTTCAAAAATTTCGTAAATGTTTCCATCATCTTATCCAGGAATGCACCCAAGAACTTCTCCAGAATTACCTGAAGATTCCGAGGAACTCTTCCAGCGATTAGTATTGAAAATCTTTAAGATAGTTTTGGAGGAATACATACAGGTATGTACAAGAAATTATCTGCAAAAAGTCTTCTAGTAGTTCATCCACGGATTTGTTGAGAAATCCATCTTTGAACCTCTTCAAAAATACCCACTGCAACTCCTTTGAAGGTATTCCTACAGAAATTCGTCCTGCGATTCTTTCAGGAATATATAGTGATTTTCTCCAAGAAACCCGTCAAGAAGTTATCCATAGCTTTTTTCAGAAACTCCTCCAGAGATTCTTCTGAGATTTTTTCCAGGGATGTTTTAAAGGTTTTCCTTTAGGAAGTCCTTCGGGAGTTCTTCTAAAAAATTGTCAAGGGACTCCTTTACTTCAGAAATTCCCCCAGGAATTCCTCAAGGGTTTCCTCCAACGATTGTTTTAGGACTTATCGTAGGATTTCTGCAGGAATTTTATCAGAGATCTCCTTCCGAGTTTTGTGTCAGGATTCCTCCGGAAATTTCTCTTGGAATTTCATCAAGAAGTTGCCTAAAAATTTTCCCTACAGCATTTTCTTCAGGAGTTCATTCAGGAATTCCATCAGGAATTCTTACAATAAGTTCTCCAGCGCAGGTTTTGGTTGCGTAGAAGTCACTGAACAATTAAGTCCAGACAAGCTAAGCGCTTTCAAATATTTCATCAGGAAATCCTCAAGGAATTCACCTAAGGAAGACTCTTTCGGAATATTCCCAGGGTTTCCTCCCGGAATTTCTCTTGGGATTTCTGCAGGGGTAGATCCAGGGATTCTTCCAGAGATTCTTCCACGGATTTCTTCAAATATTACTCCAGGGTTTAATCGAAGAATTCCTCCAGAAATTCCTCCAGGAGTTGATCCAGGAATTCATCCTGGAATCTAGGGGTTCCTCTAGCAATTGCTTCAAGCATTCCTTCCAGAATTCCTAGATGAATTCAGGGTTTCATCTAGGAATGCTTCCAGGAGCTCCTTAAAGAATTCCTCCAGGAATTCTTCCAAGAATTTCTCTCTGACTCTTCCAGAGATTCTTCCAATAATTCCTTGAAGCACTCGCCCCCGCTGACCGAAATTCTGGCTACGCTCTTGCTCCTGTTCCGTGCGCCCCTCGTATGTGACGACGAACTGGCGGCTTCAGTGATCCGTGGACTCACTGGAAAAAGCCTGGGTTCGTCGGCGCGCTTAGTGGTCGTATCGGGATACAGGTCTGATGCGAGCACACTGCAAATCGGCTTGTAGGGTCTACGCTGCGGTTAAAGGGTCTCGAAACCACTAAGCTTGGGGTTAAAATAAAACCTGCGAGGTCCTATGGCACAATGGGAGATGCTTAATGGTGGGTTAGGAACTACTGTATAGATGGGCTAGGTTCGGGGTATTTTTATGGCAATTTACCTCCTTCAAGAATTATTTCTGGCATTACAAATTTCTCAAGAAATTCATTCACGAATTTCTTCATGATTCCTCTATGAATTTTTCCATAGATTCCTCTGGGAATTCTGGCAGGGATTTGTCTAAAAATTCCTCAAGGAATTCAACTAGAGATTCCTCCAAAAACTCCGCTAGAAATTCCTCTAGAGGTTTCTCCAGGACTTCCTCTGAAGATTATTTCAGAAATTCTTAAAGGCATTCCTCTAGGATATCCTCCAGGGATCCTTCCAAGAACTCCTACAAGATTCATCCAGAGTTTCCACAATGCATTCCTTCAGAACTTCCTCCAGGCATTCCTGCAGAGATTCCTCCAGTAATTGCTTCCGGGATGCTTCCAAGAATTGCATCAGGAATTCCTGCAAAAAATTATCCTGGAATTCTTTAACGGATTCCTTCAAAAAAAATCCAGATACTCATACAGGAATTCGTCCAAAGATTTCTCCATGAACTTTTTCAGGGAATTTTCCAAGAATTCCACCAGGAATTCTCCTAGGCATTCTTCCAGGAAATTTTCCAGGCATTCTTTCAGGGATTCCTCCTTGGATGCTTGCAGATATTTCTCCAGGAATTTCTTCAGGGATTCATCAAGGAACCTCACCAGGAATTAATCGAGGAATTTCATAATAAACTATGTCAGCAATCCATCCAGGAATTTCTTCAGGAAATCCTTCAGGGATTCCTTCAAAAGTTCTTCCAGAAATTTCTCTAGGAATACCTTTTGGAATTTTTTCAAGAATTCCTCCAAGAAATCATCCAGATTTTCCTCCAGGAATTGCTTCAGGAGTTTCGCTAAAAAATCCCCCAGGAACTTTTCCAGGGATTTCTCCACGAATTTCTCCAAAGATTCCCCCAAGGAATCCTTCAGAAATTCCTTCGGGATTTCTCCAGGAATTCCTCCAGAAATTTCTCAAGAAATTCCTCCGGGAATTTCTCAGGAGATTTTTTCAGAAATTTCTTCCAGGGCTCCTCTAGAGATTCCCCCAGAAATTCATCCAGTAATTGTTGCAAAAATTGCTCCAGATATTCCTCCCGGAATTTCTTCACGGATTCCTCCAGCAATTTCCAAAGGAAAACCTCCAGGAATTTCTCCAGAAATTCCTCTAGGATTTTATCCAGAAAATTTCTCAAGGAACTACCAGGACTTACTCCAAGAATTTCTTCAGGAATTCCTCCAGCGATTTCTCTAGGAATTGATCAAGGAATCGCTCCTGGACATCCTTCAGAAATTATGTCAACAAATTCTCCAGGATTTTTTCCAGAAAATCTTCTGAGGATTTTTTCAGAAATTCTTCTGAGGATTGTTTCAGAAATTCTTCCAGGAATCTTTTCAGGAATACACTCAGGATTTTTTCAGGGATTTCTCCAGGAATTTCTCCTGAGATTGCTCCAGGGGTTCCTCTAGGGATTACTCCACGCATTTCTCCAGGGATTCCTCCAGGAGATCCTCCAGCAGTTCCTCTAAGGATTCTTCCAGCAAATCCTCTTGAGATTTCTTCAGGGGGAAAATTTCAGGGGGAATACCTTAAGGAATTTTTCAGGGATTTCTCCGGGTATTCATCCAGAAATTTCTATCAAGATTCCTCCATGGACTTCTTTACAAATGAGGGGATTAGAAGCAAAGGGGTGTAAGTGACAAAAACCTACTTTCGAGTAAATGAGGTTTAAAGCTTTTCATCCATTTTTCATCCCCTACAAAATGTATGGAGTTTCAAAATTGACCCAATTTTCTACGATTTATTGTAATTTTTCCAATTATCGTAAAAATATTCTTAAAAAAGTTCCTTAAAGCTTAAAATCTGAACAATTTTTTGATATGCTCAGCTCAAAATCGACAAAATAGTCACTTACACCCCTTTGATTCTGGGCCCCTCAAAAGTCTTCAAGGTTTTTCCCCCACGGATTCTTTCATGGATTCCTTCGAGGATTTCCCCAGGAATTCCTCCAGAGTTTGCTCAAGGGATTTTTTTTTTCAGAAATAGATAAGGTACCCCGGGGCAAGTGAGAATCGGGGGTAAGTGAGACCTATAGCTAGTATTTTTATTATTATTTATTTTTAAGATTAACATTCTTCATGGAAAACATAGGTATCACACCTACGGTACGGATACTTTGAATACAAAAAATGTTATTGTTTCAACCATAAAGAGATCATATATGTTATTGTTGTTCATATGTAATTTTCAATTCACTAGGTGAGATTGACGTGCTCTACTACATTCGTCGTTTAAAAATAAATTTGTCATTATACAAATACTTTTTCGGTTTCAGGATAGTATTTGGAGTTCTTGCAAATGATTTCAAGCGAAAAAGCTGTATTTTATTTTCATTTATTACCTTTAGTTTATTGCTCTCACTTGCCCCAGTGCATTTCGCTATCTGAAGTAAGTGGGACCTATGAGAATAAACAAACACAATATTATGGATTCATCTCGCCTTGTCCAGCCTAAGATGAAATTAGGCCGAAAGTCAATAAAAATTGACGCGTTAAGTAATCTACTGTTGAATTATACTTTATTACCTCTATTTAGATGATGAAATTCTTGTTAAAAATGGTTAAGGTGAAGATATGACGAAGCCTCACCTCGAATTATCAAGAGCACAAATCTGAAGAACCGAATGCCGGTTTGCGCTGAAAAGTTGATCGATTGGTCACCCTCAGCTGGTAACCAATCGATCAACTTTTCAGGTCAAACCGACATTCGGTTCTTCAGATTTGTGCTCTTGAAAATTTGGGGTGTGGCTTCGTCATATCTTCACCTTAAAACCTTGGGTAAAACAAAAAAAAATCAAAAGCATGTATTTTTTTATGTTTTTCTCCAAATGCTGCATAATGAATTCTTTTGAGCATTCAGGAACCGTCCATAAAAATTTAAAATAGGGAAATGACCTTTTCATTATGTGTTACGTACTTTATTACTTTATTACATGATTTAAAAAAAAACATTATTCAATGATCGTAAGATTATGTAAAGGAGAAGATATTACTGAAAATCTCGAAACCCCAGATTTACTTTTGGCGAGATTCATCAACTATATAATATTGATGCCAAGTTTCGAAATATTTTGTCTCTGCACTTTTTGTTAAAAAAAATTCAATTTATTTTGCATGAGCTGCTAGAGTTGATTCAAGTATTTTTTCCCCAGCGATTTTTTATGTGTTACGTACTTTATGCACGATACCATAAACCTCTTCTTATTTTAATCTCTAAAGATAGTCATTCATATAAGAGATTTGTGATTTATGTTACCTTATTTGTTGCATCTTATATTAAGCCCTTTGAACAAAAACTCTGAATAGGTCCCACTTGCCCCGTGAAACGCAGTAAATGTAGTGATTCCTCCAAAAAATCCATCATTGCTGCCTCCAGCAATTCCCACAGGAATACCTCTAGGAATTCTCTCAGGCATACATCCAGGATTTTATCGAGGAATTTCTTCAGGAATTATCCCAGAAATTCCTTTAGAAATTCCTCCAGGAATTGCTACTGAACATCCTTCAAAAAATTATGTCAGGAATTCCTTTAGGCATTTCTCCAGTAATTTCTCCTGAGATTCCATCAGGAATTGCTTCAGGGATTCCTCCAGAGATTTCTCCATGAATTTCTTCAGGGATTTTTTAAAAGACACGGACACGTTTAGTACTTCCAGTGAGCTATTCGCTCTTTGAAGGAAGCACGACACTAGACAACGGACTAGCATGCAACGCCCAGTGGCGCAGCCGAAAACTTTTCTTGACAGCTGCGGCGGGAATCGAACCCACGCTCCTAGCACGATGCGACTAAATGCTTGGTGACACTAGCCGCACGACCACGAAGCCACAAGAGAGAATCCAGCAGTTCCTCTAAGGATTCCCCCAGGAAATTCTCTAGGGATTTCTTCAGAAATTCTCCAGGAATACCTTCGGGAATTCTTTAGGAATTCCATCAGGTATTCCTGCAGGAATTCCTCTAAAGATTTCTCCAGGGATTTCTTTACAAATTTCTTCAAGGATTCCCCCAGGGATTCCTTCAGGAATTCCTTCGAGGATTTCTCCAGAAATGACTTCAGAAATTCCGCTACAAATTCCTCCAGGAATTTCTCAAGGGATTTTTTTTTCAGAAATAGAAAGATGACAGAAATCTCACAGAATTACACCGGAGATTCCTTTAGATATTCATTCAGCAATTGTTTCAAGAATTCCTCTAGGCTCTAGAGATATCTCCAGCAATTCCAACAGGAATACATCTAGGAATCCCTTCATTCATTACTCCAAAACTGCTTTAAAATGTTTGATGATGACGATGATTTCAATGACGAAAAGTTCAAATTCAAAGAATTTAACTTTGTTTCTTGGGTAGACACTAGTCCTGTTTAACGACGTAGGTTGAACTTGCTCGAAGTTGCTGCATCCTACTCTTACCCATTTGTCAACAAACGGGAAAGAGCGGGATGGAGCAAGTGCGAGCAAGTTCAACCTACGTCGTTGAACAGGATTACTATGTAATGTAAGCTTGTAATAATAAAAAAATGTAATCGAATACTCTATAAAGATGTCTTCAATCTATATTCCATTCCTAGAAACCGATTGTTCCAAAGTATCCTTCGTCAAGGAGGAACAGGAACGTCTCGAAAGCCTCTGGACGCCACCACAGTACGAGCCGGCCACGGACAGCAGTACCCTGGAAAGCATCCGCTATTTATCGCCCATAACGGACAAAAAATCCCTTATTCTACAAAGTTACGATACACCTCGTCCGTTGATCGAAACCGCCACCATCGAGCAGAAGTTACGCTACGAAAACGACGTCCGATTGCGGCCCAGGAAAATCCATAACGGCGTATATCCGCCTTCGTCCACACCTACCATCTACATCAACTCGTCCAGCCATCCGAACCTGTTCTCCAACCGGATGGATGAAACTTCATTTTCCGTGGTGAACGCCACCGGCGGAGATTACGATTCACCCAGCAGGCAACCTCGGCCCGTGTCCTATCTGGACATGAACAAGAACAGCGTCAACCTGAACCTGGAGATCAACAACATCGTGGACAAGAAGCAATCGAAGGATATCGCTTTTCGATTTTCGAGCGTCGATAACGATTTGCAAACAGTGGGCGACGCACTGACGACCCCCACGCAGTCGACGGCCATTCCGATCATCGGGAGGGTGCAGAGCGATCCCAAGCTGGACAACAACGTTGGCGGAGGAAGAGACGAGGTGGACTTTATGCCTGGGAAGCTGCAAAATAAGCCGGAAGTTCCGCCGGTAACCGTAACCTCGACTGTTTAAGCTTAGGACGCCATGATAGGAAATTTTTCGTTTCTTTTAACAGGTAGGTATTTATTTCCGAAGCGAGATTTTTGGCATAAAGTGTTCTGGCATAGAGTCGTTTGGCATAACTGAAATACGCCTTTCTGTTTATGATAACTGTACAAGTTTCAGATCGAAGGCAAATCGCATAAAGCCGATTCGCATAAACATGTTTCAATCGGATGGTCAACTCATTGCGGAACAAGAAACTTTCTGCCAATTGTTCTCGACACAGTTACATTATTTTTGTTTTAAGTTTTTTCCTTGATTCCTAAGAGCAAAATCAATAGTCAGAACGACACAGTAACCATAAGAAAAAAAATAAGTGATCTTATGTGCAGTGGAACCAAAGTAGTACCAAACCAACATACAACTAGTAGAGCAAACCAACCGAATATTTGATATCAATATTACCGTAGTTAGGTGCTAAGACAAACAGATTAGCGGAGCTTACCAAAGTGTTTTCTCTCGTTGTAACGACATTTTATGTTTATTTATTTCACGTGTTCGAACTCTATGTTTGCTTGTGCGAAGCAATGATCTCATTTATGTTTGTACCTAATCGATATTTATACTTCTCTCAGTATGATCAGCAGGAGCTGATTGGCTTACGTTCCTAAGTTATTTATTCCTAATTGTATGTTCTAGAGACAGGAAAAAAATGTGCCATAAATTGTTAATCTATTGATACACGCGCGTACAGACATTTTAGATAATAAGATGTTTATTACTCTATTGATATTCATTCACTAGAATACCGACGACATTCCTTGACACTATTGCACAGTGGTCCAGTAAGCATGCTTAATTTTCACTTAAAAACTTAACTTAAAAACACACAAATTTTCCGGAAAACTTTTCTTAATTCATTCTTAATTGCTAAAATGAAAATAGTAATCTTCAATACTGACGAAACCCTAAAACCTAGATTTAAATTTTAACAACAATGATTGTCGATTTTATAAAATGTTTGTTGCATTGACAAAAAAGCGACACGAGGAGAATAACAATTACCGTTGTAAATCCAACAAACATTTTGGGTCGAATTCAACAAAAAATGCTTGTAAGCGCTAAGTTTACAATCATGTTTGTTTGACCCTACATTTGGTTGGATTTACAATTTTGTTTCTGCTTGTAATCATTTGAAACAACTGAATTGTAAATACTTAGGTTGCAATTTTCCTCATACAATGTTTACTGTACCATTGCGTGCATTTTTGATATGGTACAATAGGAACTGTCACATCCCGGATCTGCATGTTACTCGATACGATCTGTCCGTTGGTGAAGCTTGCCTACTAAATCATCATCAGCAGAAGCAAGGCTCACCGCGGTGTAATAAAACAGTGCGATAAGCAAATAAAACGATGGAAATCACAATGTCCATTGAGTAAAACAAGCGCCCACTTGGAATAATCCGAAAATCCGATAACAGACTTTCTAGTTCAGGCTGCGGCTGCGTGCGCACTTTACCTTTGGCAGATTTACTGCTGCATATCGCTCAATTAGCTAGTACCCCCTTTAGAATTAACATACTTGTTCTTTGAAACTTATTATTGCCCCACTGATCGATGATGGATCGACTTATCGGGTGCTGCTGTATACACGCATTGGTACCTAACTATACCTATTGTAGATGATCAAAAGCCACTGGGGCTTTCCTTAACTTGGCTTAACGTTGGTGTGCGATTGCAAAAAAAAAATCGATATCGGCAAGCAAGCAAGAGCAGCTCTTGCCTTCTTCATCCGAGCAGCTATGATGATTCTGCGACTATCCCATTTGGAATATTGCCATTTGTCATAACGTGAAGAGCGACCGATTTGAGCCGTTATGGGTAACATCATTATGTTAAATGGGAATATCCAGATAGTCTCACTTGTTTTTCTTCTTCGAGAAATCCCTCATCAATTGATTTGGTCTTAACCGACTTTACCCTTTGAAGCCGGAATTTTTCCAAGCGTTATTATGGAGTTTTATCTACGTTTTTCTGTAGTTTTGGTGGTCAATAACATAAAAACGGTAAAATATCATGGAGAATATTTTCTCTGGATATCCTAGGTCATCCAAACTATTCTTGAGTTTAGATTCTCAAGTCTGCGGGTGTAACGGTAACTTCTATCATTATACAAAGCTATGATTTGTAATCTTTCATGCCCAGTAAGTCTTCTGGAAGGTTAACAGACAATATCAGATCAATTGAGATATCCTAGGTAATCCAAACTATTCTTGAGTGCCTCTTGAGCCGACCTACTGATAGTTTCATGTGGTAGTTTTTTACTTTGAACCTTTGGCGTTCCATAAAACTATCATATAACTTCTGCTATAAACATCTTCAATTAAAGACTTGCAAGTAGACATGAATTGGTAATTGGTTTTCACAGAAATTTACTCATAAATCCTGAAAATTGCTCCGGAAGGGTGCCGAAAATACCGTTAAGATATAGTTAGTACAATACTCTACAACTTTGCCGAAGATACTACGGTGTTTAAATTCCTAATTTCGAAGCTATTCAATCATTTTAGTTGAAAAATCACGAAAAAACACGATATTTTTAAAACTTCACATATAAAAGTCATGTAATTTTACATTATTTTACGTGACTAAATTAATTAGCTATTTCTCCTTTGTGTAACGAACATTTCGTCCATACATTGTTTTTGTGTTGGAATTCGTTTTCAATGACTAATTATCAAAAGTATGTCACGTTGATACTAAAAATCGCGTAGAGTTGCCAGCACGAATTAAATCAAAGTTACCCATGATTAAGACGTCATGCCATCGTATTCTAATGTCACTCGATTCAAGTATCAGAAATGGCGCAGATGATAAGGCTCGAGCTTGCGGATCAGAAGGTCCCAGGTTCAAGCTCAAATACATAATAAACTTTTTTTCCTTTCTTTGTAGCAGTTAGGATGATGAATCTGCCGTGAGCCATGGCCCATGACTTACACGCAATCTCCCAAATAATGATGATCGGGACCTGCCAATTAAGCCCATTCCAGGACTAGCTAGATATTTAGTTTACTTGTTGACAAGAAATCGTGTCGACGAGATCAGCTGGACGAAATATTGGACATCTGTTTGATACCGATTAATTTAGCTAAAACAATTCAATACGATGATGGAACCGCTTCTGGATGCAATATTAATCATACAACTGTGGAGATTTCTTGCATCTATCTAACCACAAGCTACACAACTACACGATAAAGGGAAACTTCATTCTTACTATGCACTCTACGGTTTCGAAACAAGGCTATGATGCCAAATTGCAATGAGATGCAGAGCGTAGTCTCATTAACCTATTGCTGGATAGAGACGCAAAAAATCCTATTCCAGGGCTCGAACCTTGAATCTTCGAATCGGCAGTCTCATGCTCAACCATCTACACCAAATTGACACTGATGCAGATGCGACAAAGAAATGTAATGGCGTTTTAATCATGAGTAACTTTGTTCAATTTTGTGCTGGCAACTCTATGCGATTTTTAGTATCAACGTGACATACTTTTGATAATTAGTCAATGAAAACGAATTCCTACACTAAAATGATGTATGGACGAAATGTTCGTAACACATAGGAGCAGTGCTGAAAAATTCATTTCGTCATATCTAAATTCAATCCCCTACAGCTCATTTAAGAAGCCGAACCTGAGAATATGGTATATGAAAAACTGGTGCGGCTAGACCAGTTCTGCAAGAAAGTCACGGAAAACCCGTTATTTTTCGTATATTTAAGGTAAATGTCACGGACTACCTTCGAAAAATCCCAATGATATTCACGGTGAATATCATTTGGCATTTTTCAAAGGTAGTCCGTGACATTTACTATAAATATTCGAAAAATAGTGGTTTTTTCGTGACTTTCTTGCAGAGCTGGTTTAGCCGCACAAGTTTTTCATATACCGTTTTCTCAGATTCGGCTTCTTAAATGAGCTGTAGGTAATCGAATTTAGATATGACGAAATGAATTTTTCAGCGCTTTGGTATTATCACTTATTATATACCATTTCAATAAAACTTGCATTTGCAATTATTGTTGGAGAGATTTTTCTTGTAAACAAATACAAAAAACTGTGAGGCAATGCATAAAACCAACAAAAGATTTCGTAGCCGTAACATAAACCAAAAAAATTCTGTGATAAAACCGCTAGTTCTATCATGAGCTCAGTTATGACTACCTCAGGAGGGTTGGCCCTATTGGAAGAATCATCAGGAACACAGAGTTTTATCAGAAAAATATGTCGCCTAGCCGGGATAATTCATGTAAATACGAAAAAAATATTACTCAATTTTATGACTTCACGTACAGCTTAAGATCAAATTAAACCATACAACACGTTTCCGTCATTTTATTTTGTCAGAAAAATTACATAATGTCTTTTATGCAATTCAGTATCATAAATTACATTTTATATAACTCATTTTGGAATCATAATGGCCGATTTTTCCGAACTGGCTCATTATGCAACTGAAATGAGTTGCATAATGAAAAATAGTTGTATAATGTTCATAATGCAACTCATTTGAGTTGCATTATGAATATTATGCAACTCAAATGGGTTGCATTATGAAAAAATCATTGCATAAAATTTTGTATGGAACTCGTTGCAAAACTCGATTTTTTCAGCACTCTTCATATTTATCCAACTCGGCAAGCCTCGTTGGATAAATGTACGACTCGTGCTGAAAAAATCAACTTTTTTGCAACTCGTTACATAAATAACTATTAAACTCCGCTGTTTTGAAAAAACCTTTTTTACACTCAATTCCACCGCGTAAATTAAATGCATTTAACTTCCAAATTATGCATAGTTTGTGTGGCGCACTTAGTTTTTGTCATTATCACAATCACATTCGCCACAAATTTTCCGTGGTATGTCTTCTGACACGTGTTAAATAGGAAAACAAATCTGAATTCCATATCTGCATCTTTCCAATTGATGGCTGGATAAACAACCAAGCATAATTTATTCTGACGATCGAACATTGAGAGTGAAAAATAATCAAAACAATTGTTTGACAAGTCAGAAGATGGGTTTATTTAGAAGATTGATAAATCTATGATACAACCCGAAAACCTAAGCCGGTTTGCATACGAAGTCCTGTAGACCCTAATAAGACTGGGCCGACTAGCCAGAACATGGGCTTATTGAGGCATACAAGAACTCGAGAGCATTTTCAAGTCGGCATCAATGGTTTTATGTTTAGGATTTTTGAATCGCTAAAAAACTTTGATAAAATTAAAATTGTTACTTGGGTTGTTTTGGCCGCAATGAGAATATATGATTATTTTTACAATCCTGTATGTTTGTTTTTACAATACCATTTTATTGTTCCTCAATCGGAAATCTGATTGAAATAACAATAGTTTCAGGCTTTTGACGTGGGCTGTCAAGCTTGAAATCTACAAAATTATGGTAGTTTCAAAAATAGTTTTCTTTTACTTTCAATAATACAGTGGTGACCCGATTTTTTCAGCCCCCGATTTTGTCAGCTTTTTGACCCGATTTTGTCAGCCTTTTTTGAAGAAGATAAATAAATGTGTTTTTCATTCAGCATTTCAATTTTATTATCAATATTAATGAAGTTTATGTAAAAAAAATTAAAATAAACAAAGCTCGTGTAACTTTTAAAAATGGTCAAATTATTTTTGCAAACAAACATTTATGCCATTTTAGCACCCAACCCTAGCCAATGTTTTAAACCAATATTGTTTTAAATTGCTAAAAGATTTCAGCACTCTCTCTTCTTGGTGTAACATTCCAACTGGGACACAGCCTGTTCCTTACCTTTTTTTATTCCTTGGTGGGTATATAAGTCACTGCGACCAGCTTTTAGATCGATTGCGACAAATGCCCCAGTTTTATTTGGCTATGTCAAGTTGACGTATCGCCATTGGTAGTAGCAATAATCGAACCTCGACTGCACTAGTTTACAAAATAAAACGAAAGTCGTGAACTTTTGTCAACGACCAAAATTTTTGTAGCACAATTTTGCTCTGATTTCGAAACCGTGCTTCAAAAAATTTTAAGTGGAGCAGTTTTTGAGTTTTAGCCTAATATCGAGTTTTACAACTTTTAAAAATATGGAATTTACTAAAATTCAAATATCTTGCGTTTTGTTCAACCAACTTCAAATCTTTTTCCATAAATTAAAAGCTGAATACAATACCATTAGATCATCTGAACGCAGGTTTTGCGTCAGATTGATGAAATTCGAGATATTGGCGAGTTTTAGGGATGATCTCCTTAAATTTTAGCCAAATTTCCAAAAATATATGAAGAAATGTATTTTTTTCAATAAGAGAAAAACAATCTAAAAATTCTTTCTCAACGTTTATTTGACATACCATATGTAAGCGAGTTACAGTAAAAAATTCAGCTTAATCGGAGTATTGATTACGGAGAATGAGATGTGTGAAGTGAGCGACGTTGCTTAAAAATAGAACAAAAATCGATTTCAAATCATCAACCTTGTATGGAAAGTCGAAAAAATTTCCGCTCTACTGTAATTTTTTTCCTTCGCGTTTTCGAACTCAGGGCATGATTCTACACCAAAAATGATCATCAGCTTACCGAGTTAAAAAATGCTGTAAACTAGTGCTGTTAGCGTGATCCCAACACGGTGCTACAGTTCGAATGAAATGTACTACCGCATCGGGGTTTGTTCTCCAGACATCAAAGGGTTCTATCAGCCCCTTGTCGAAGAACCTAATTCTTTTAGCTGCAATTGCCGGACAACGGCACAACAAATGCTCCGAGTGTTCTGTATCTATGCCGCAAAAGCGACACATATCATCTTGAAGCCTTCCAATCAGCTTCAGATGATACCGGCTCGGACAATGACCTGTTAATAGGCCAGTAAAAGAACTGAAATCTTTTTTAGATAGTTCTAAAATTTTGCGAGTGCTTGAAACGTTCGGCTTTATGAAACGTTTCGACTGCCTCGCAGAAGTGGTGTTTTCCCAGTTGGATTTTATTTTCTCATGTTCCCATGTTTTAAACTCCATTCTGAGAGAACAACCAGACACACCACAAAATGGTTCTGGTCCTATGAATTGATGAGACGATCCAAGTCTTGCTAACATATCAGCTTGTTCGTTTCCTTCAATTCCACAGTGCCCTGAACCCAAAATAGCTTTACCTGATTGCGACAAAGAAGAAATTTAAAATTTTCCTCAGCTTATTATTTTATATGAACTTTCACAACTTTTAACTGCGGTTCCCCACTGCCATTGTTTATTTTGAATATGTATATCGTGTGGTAGTCATGAAGATAATCTATACACAAGGTAGGACACAAGGAAATGTCGATTATGGAACGGATTGTAGGCTAACCGGGAATCAAACTCGCCACCCTCAGCATGGTTTTGCTGATTGGACGTGCGCTTACCACATCGCTATAAACTTAAATACTATTCTTCTTAATATTCTCTGGAACAGAACAAACAATAAAAGCTGCCTGTTGTTGTGATTACAAGTCAACCAATTTACTTCTTCTTTCCGGCATCTCTGGGATTCCTCCAGGATTACTTGTTAGGGTTGCTCCATATATTTATTATGAGATTTGTGTTGTAGATTTCCTGCTTGGAGTGCTTCAAAAAATTCTGTCGGAATTTTTCCAGGGATTTATCCATTAGAAACCCTTAAGAAATTCGAGGTGGGATTCCACCAGAAATTCTTGCCCAGTAGTTTCTCCAAGGATTTCTCCAGTAATTCCTCCAGCAATTGCTATGTGGATTTCTCTAGGGATTTTTCTAGCATTTCTTTCAAGATATCCTGCTGGGATTTCTCCATACATATCTGCTTTGATACACCAGGAACTTCTGCTGTTCCTCCAAGAACTTTTCAGGAAATTTCTATAGGAACCTTTTTAAATATTTCCCTAAGAATTGTTCATACATTCTTCCTATAATACCCCCATGGATGCCTTCAGTAACTCCTGCTGAGATTCATCCAGAAATTCTTGCTGGTATTCCTGTAGAACTTAATCCAGTGATATCTACAGGAGCTCCTCTAGTGATGTATTCAGAGAATTCTGTAGATATATCTGCAATAATTCCTATAGGAATTACTCCGTGCATTAGTTCATCAATAAATCTACGGAAAGCACAAATTTCCCAAATGCAGGAGAACGTGCCCTGATGGAGCCAACCTACTAATGAATAAATCTACCGATTTTCCTAGGGATTTTTTTAAGAATTCCTCTTATGACTCCTTCAGGGATCCCTCTAGAAGCTTCCTAAAAAGTTCCTGTATTGATAATGCTTTCTGTTATTACTCATATAGGAATTTCTCTAGAGATTCCACTATGATTCGTCTGTTAGATTTCCTCAATTGGAAATCCTCTATGGATTTTCCGGGGATCCCTCTTGAGATTTTTCCAGGGTTGCCTCTTGATATTCCTATACGAAAATTTCTTGGTGTTGCTTCTGAAAGCCCTTTAGAAAATTGTTTGAAATTCTGAGTTTATCAACCCATTTTTGCTGTGATTTCTCCTTAAACTGCTCCAGATAATTCTCCAGTACTTTTTTCAGGAATTCTTCCTTGGATTTCTCAAAGAGGTTTTTTTTATAGATTGCAGTAGGGATTTCTTCAAAAAATTTTCAGATAATGTTCCAGGAATTCCTTCAGGGATGCTTCTAGAGATTTCTACGGAGAATGCAGTAAGGATTCTTTCAGAAATTACTTAAAGTATTTATTCGGAGCTCCTGTAAAGGTTTTTGCAGTAACAATTTACGATTGATTGATTGATTTGTCTTTATTAAAGAGACTTTCAGCCCTTGGCTGGTTCGTCTTTAGGACAATTTACGAGATTCCTTTGGAGCCTCGTAGCCGTGCGGTTAGGGTCACCAAGCTTCTAATCGCACCATGCTGTGGGGTGAGGGTTCGATTCCCGCTCCGGGCGATGAAACTTTTCGTGAGAATAGTTTCTTCTCCGTATCCACTGGTGCATGCCCCGTGTGTCTAGTGTTATGTTTCGTTCAGTCTGTACAGCCTCTGGCTGAAGACGGTGTCCGTGTCTTTTTTTTTTTTAGAAATGTCTTGAGGGTTACGTTCCGTAATTCCTCGGGTGATTTCTCCATAAATTCCCTCGAATAAGGTGTAACAAAAAAAAAGTTTTGCGGAACACTACAAATGCATTGTGCTCCCGATGGGTATGTATTAGTATGGGACACACATCAAATTCTCGCTCCAGTCGACTTTTTTGATTCCATTTAGGTCCCATATGAACTGTGCAAAATTTCAGCGCAATCGGTGAAACTATAATTTAGCGCAAGCGGTTCAAAGTTTGCATAGGATTTACTATGGGAAAAGTTAAACTTTCAGATAAAAAATCCCAGAGGTCGCCCCTTGTCTCCTTAATTCAAATCGATCAACGTTTCTTGTAGAAAAATCATTTATGAAACTTTCCTTCGAAGACCGCAAAACAATTGGATGCTTGTGAAAAAAGTTATTGATTTATGACTGATTAGTGATCCAACGAACGGCTTTTTGTTTTGTTTTATTAGTAGCACTGTAGCTGCTGCCTTGGCTGCTGCTGTTTCTGGGGGTGGTGATGCCTCCCGCCACCTCATGCAACAACGGCAGCAGCAGTGCTGCTGATAAAACAAAACAAAAAGCCGTTCGTTGGATCACTAATCGGTAATAAATCAATAACTTTTTCCACAAGCATCCAATTGTTTTGCGGTCTTCGAAGGAAAGTTTCATAAATGATTTTTCCACAAGAAACGTTGATCGATTTGAATTAAGGAGACAAGGGGCGACCTCTGGGATTTTTTATCTGAAAGTGTAACTTTTCCCATAGTAAATCCTATGCAAACTTTAAACCACTTGCGCTAAATTATAGTTTCACCGATTGCGCTGAAATTTTGTACAGCTCATATGGAACCTAAATGGGATCTAAAAAGTCCACTGGAGCGAGGATTTATTTTTTCCATACAAGCGTGTCCCATACTAGTATGTATACCACAATGTAGACAACTGCTAATAGAACCCTACAAATGTGCATTTTATTTTCCGCATCGAGCCCCACATTTTGAAACTAGTGGGATACGAAAAGTAAAATGGAACATTACAAATGCACAAAACACAAACATGCAACACATAACATAAATTGTGCCCAGTTATCCAAATAGATAACTAGTCCGAACCCAGAATGACAAGGTTTCATTTTTGTTCTTGGTCCATCAGTCAATCCTGTAATCGTATTTCTTCTGGCGGATTGCCTTTCGTTTGCAGCGTTAAGCATCCAGTACACGCTTTGCCAATATGCGCAAATATTTGGCTATTTGACGTATCAGACGTTTGCCGTTTGGCTATTATTTGTCAATGGACAGTACACGTATGACAAACAATTGGCAAACACACATTTGCACATGTTTGCCACTCGAGTTCTGTTCGGAGTTGCAAACATGACCAAATATTTGCTATATTGCCTTACTTGAAAAGTGCTCAATTTGTAATATTAGCAAATATTCTCCGTGACAAAGTTTGGCAAATATTTGCACTACAATGTTATTGCAAATTTATTTGGTCAGCACACGCATTACAAATAAATTTGTCAAATTTTGCCAAATATTTGCACACTTGGCAAAGCGTGTACTGAAGGCTTTACTTGCTAACATAGCTTGTTTTGGTCTAGGAATTTCTAATCCTAAGGGGGCACCCTGATTTAGGCAACAACACAAGACCGTCTTCAATTTGATGTCCGTGTTAGGAGACGGCTTGCGTGTTTTGTACTGGATCACTCCTAAAATGTTTGGAGCACAAATTTCGATTTTGTCTAATGTCACCCCCTGTAAAGTTTTGCGTTTTTTTAGTTAAATTTAATGGAATAAATAAAATAAATAGAATAAAAGTAATTTAAATTTATGTTGTATTAATGTTGACGATAAAGAAATATTTTATTTGTTCGTAAAATTGGTCCATGCCTGTTATGTATGCTCATGTATGTCGTAGCGTTTGTAAAAGCTTTCGTGATTTGAACTTTTATAGCATAATGCGAATGGCGCGTATCTACTTTCTGGCGAATTACAGTCATACTGCAAATTTGTCGCCATGTATGAAAATCGCCATGCAGAAAATGTTGGCGCGATTTTTAATAATAGTCATCTAATTCAATAGTGGGACTTTTGAAAAGCGGCACAGTTTCTTAGTGCAACGATTACTTCAAATCGATCATTTCGCTACAAGATCGGCTGGAAGACAGAAGTGCGCGAATTTAATTCGAAGTATCAAGATCAAGTTTTTGAGTTTGAGTTGAGTTTAAGTCAGTTAAAGTGAATTGAAGTCTAGTTGAGTTTTTGGTGAAAGTTATTCTCGAATTTTAAAGGTAGAAGTAGTGAGTGAGTTTTAAAAAGTTATAAGTGATGTTAAACGTATTTCTATGTAATTTCTTTCCTGTTTAGAGAACGGACCGTGGTCCGCAAATTCGCGATTTCTGCAGTATATTTATTGGAATTGAACTACGAAAAAAGGTAATTAAATCTAAAGTGCTTAAAAGTAACATAAATTCCTGTTGGACGTGTAGCGCCTAGCGCTTTTTTCGTACGGCTGGTTTTTTCGTCGTCGTTCGGCGGTATCGCTCGCCGAATCGGGGTTTCGTAGGCGGATTGAACCGCCAGTTTCGTCCGTGAGTCATCGTTTCTGACCCGTGTGCCCAGCAAAGGCCCGCCTTTCAGAAGGCAGTCAAACGGAGGCGCGAGTGAAGTCGCTCAATCATCTGCGTAGCGAAGTATTCCCGTCGGCCGCCAATCACCGACGGTAAGGCCCTTTTCCGTTACACCCCGTGGGCCGGAAATCACGAGAGTCGGTTCGTAGCAGCGTGTCGCCAATTGCACGTCACGAACCCGGTCCGTATCCAGGAAGATAGAGGTCGCGGCATTCCCCGCTCGGTCATAGCTGGAAGCATAGTACGCGAAGCCGGGTCGCTGGGCTCTGTTTGCGCCTTTATTGACCGGAGAAAGACCTTCCCGGGAATCGCACGGCATCCGCCGAAGACCTCTCGTTCGTCCAACAATCGGAAGCTTCCGTCCAGCCGCCACTCCCTCCGCACCGGTAGTTCGGCCATACCGCACACGGGTCCCTTTATCGACGCTGCGCGCCAAATCGCAGCACAGACTCGTCGGCAGCCGCCATTCTGCTGTCGCCATTGTCGAACATCGAGGTAGTCGTCATCGTCGAGTCGTCGAGCATCGCAACACCAAAACCTGCGCAGGTATGTGAAGAGCTTTTAGTTACATGGTCATGTTTGCTCTTTTCCATTCCGTTACGAATTTCCTGTCCAATACGAATGAAGTTGCTAAAATAAATAGTTAAAGTTTTGAAATTAGTTCAGCTCCGTTACGTTTCACATTACTTTTGAATAAACATACTCACTACAGTCCGTTACGTTTTGATTCCGTTTTCGCTCGTATGAGTAAGCATCCCTTCCGGTTTTCCATAAGTTCTTCTAACCTGTGAAAGAGTTGGAGTTTAGTTTGCGTTTTCGAAGAAATTCTGCCGTTATTTCCATGAACCGTTCAAAACCGTCCCTGAGTGAGAAAGTCTCTAGCAAAGTCGGGCAAAATTAAACACGACCGGTGGTCTCTCTTTGAGAGTGGCGCTTAAGCCACCGAGCTTTTATAATTCCTCGTGAACAGTTTACGAACGGTTACACCCCCCCCCCCCCACGAATTTTTTTGTCGGAATTCGACATTTTGAGGGGGGGGGGGGTACAAATAAATTATTCAAGAAATTTAAAAATTTTTAAGTTAAATTAGAGTCGTCGAGAAAATTTCTTAACAAATCCGATAAGTTCGACGATTTTTTTTTTTTACCACAAAATGTCCGTTCCAATATTACGTAACGCAAAACTTAGCAATATTATACCCTATCCGCTATGACTCCCCGTGTAAGCGGTCATCCATTAAGTATGTCACGATCTTAGGGGCAGGGATGGGAACACTCACTTTGAAAGAGTTACACTCACTTGCTGTTTTCTCATCTCAGAAGCATGCTATCAAAAAACAGTGTATGGAGCACTTTTACCTTGTGGTTTTATCTCAAACTTTCCCGAATAACGTAAGGGTCGCACACGCATTCCAAAGTCGTGGCAGAGCGTTGAAGGCAACTCTCCACGAGGTGAGTGTAATTTACATTCACCTCGTGGAGACTCGCCTTCATAGCCCTCTCACGACTTTGGAATGCGTGTGCGATCCTTAATGTATTCAGCAAAGTTTTAGATAAAACCACAAGGTAAAAGTGCTCCATACATTGTTTTTTGATAGCATGCTTCTGAGCTGAGAAAATACCAAGTGAATGTAACTCTTTCCAAGTGAGTGTTCCCATCCCTGCTTAGGGGGAAGGGGTGGTGGTGGGTGTTGTGAAAGTGTGACAAGCAATGCATTAGGTATAGGAAAACCCCGTACGAAGGGGGGTCTAAAATTTCCAATTTTAGCGTGACGTACGTAATGGAAATAGGGCCCATATAGCCGAGGCGGTAAACGCACGGGTATTCAGCATGACCATGCTGAGGGTGACGGGTTCGATTCCCGGTCGGTCCAGGATCTTTTCGTAAAGGAAATTTCCTTGACTTCCTTGGGCATAGCGTATCTTCGTGCCTGCCACACGATATACACATGCAAAATGGTCATTGGCAGAGGAAGCTCTCAGTTAATAACTGTGGAAGTGCTCATAGAACACTAAGCTGAGAAGCAGGCTTTGTCCCAGTGAGGACGTTACGCCAAGAAGGGGAGAGGACATAATGGAAATATTGAAATTGTGTATGAAGCGTAACACAGCGCTGTAGATCTCAAGCGCTGCACGGATCCCAGTTGGTTATGCAATGCTATTATTTGTGGCGAGAATACATAATAGTTATTTATGTAAGGAGTTGCAAAAAGTTGATTTTTTCATTATACAACTCATTTGAGTTTCATAATGTTATGCAATGATTTTTTCATTAATGAACATTATGCAACTATTTTTCATTATGCAACTCATTTCAGTTACGGTACGGAAAAGTAAGGCATTATGATACTGAAATGAGTAGTATAAAATAGAAATTATAATACTGAATTGCATAAATTAATTTTACCAAATTTGGATGATAGAGTGTAATTGCGGTGTAACTATACACAGAACACCTAGTGTGTGATGAATGTAAAAAAAAAAACAACCAGTAATAACTTGTGGAAACTTGTCATAACCCGGCAGAGCATGAAATGGAACAATACAGACAGAAGCGGAGTGCGAGGAATCACAGCTGTTGTGGCGATTTTAGGAAAGTTTAAGATGAATTGGTTGCAATCAACATAGTGCCAGAAACATGGAAGTTATTCACAAGTCTTTTTCAAGGTCTTTTTTGTTTTGTTGAGCAACGTGCTTTATTGAACGCTTACAACATCAGCTACATGTGCAGTTTCTGTAGTATTGATTATTTTTTTTTGATAGTTTATCTCGGGGGTTTTTATTCTATATCTGCACATTCTTTTGAAGTCTTCAGAATATGATCAAAAACGTCCTGTTGAGAGGTAAACTTATGAGTCAAACATTCAGAATAGGCAGTAAGTATCTCGTTCAAAGCGTTTTCAAAAACAGCTAGATCGTCGTCAAACTCCGGGATGTCCTTTGTGATACCAAAGTCCATCGAAGCAATATTGTTTCCGATGGCTTCTGGATTGCTGATGATGTTCCTCTTCCGGAAGAGCGTGAATACATGGTACTGACTTAGATCCACCTCCTGATCGTGATTACGACTGTTTACTTCAGCAAGTAATTCGGCGACCGATGTGTCCAGCTTGTCCAAACACACGCTGTAACCCACTCCAATCCACCTTACGGTGCTTTCCAGCGCTAAGGCGTTGTTTTCCCAACACCAGTAGTCGATGCTTTCGCCGAAGGCCGTCAATTCGGCTTCGATGTCCAAGACCTTTTGGACTGCCTCAGTTTGTGTTGTCAGAACGTTGCGGTAGAAATTATTGAGCACATCTTCGGCGGTCTGCTGGCTGGATCTACTCCGTTTGCTGGGAATTGCTGATTGCACCTGAGCTAGTACATTCAATGAGCTTTGTCTTTTATGTTGGACTTTTGCGGCCTTGAATATAAATTAAATCGATATCGTTATTAAAATTCGTATCGAACGTAAACCTTCTACTTACAATAACTGCCACGAACAGCAATACCAGAACAACTTGTAACAGTTTCATAATGAACAGTCGACGAGTAGAATACACAGGTTTATGTGCCATAAACCATTTGTTGGGTCTTTTATATTGGAAATAACTCGGATATCAGCTTTGCATTTCATCTTATCTTATTTGTTTCCTTGTTGTGTGTACCAAAATGGTAATACAGGTGAGTGAAATTTCTTCTCAGATAAAGTAACGATTATGCAGTATCGCTGAATTGGTGTGTCTATCGAACCCACTTCTTTAATTTATTGATAACCAGATTAGATTGTATTAGCTCGACTGAATTCGGTCTATAAAATCCGGAACAATTCAGGAGTTGCTTCATTTCGTAAACCGCAAATTCGCGCGCGTAGTACATTTGGCAAACCTTCATCATGAAAATATTGCTGTTTCTTGGTTTATTGGCTGTTGCCGTAAGTATCACTACACATGCGGAAGAAGTACGTATAGACATTCAGATTTTTCTTCTATCATTTCGTTTAGAATGCGCAATACTCTGAAGTGCGCCACATTGCTTTAGACGCTGTCGACAAGCTCCGTGAAATTTTGCCCGACTATCAGAGCGCGCATGATATCACGATCAACAAACTGTACGAATCAAAGCAAAAGGCCTTGGGAGAGCTGAACTCATTCTACAATCAAACACTGACGCTGAAGACGAACTCTCTCAAGGTGGTGATGGACGCAGAACTGGGCTTACTCAACTATGGCAACACTATCGAGGATTGGTGTTTCGACAATAACATTTGGGGTCTAATGAGTATCACGGGTTGGGCTGGCAACAAGTACAGCGAATGCATCAAGAAGCTGGATGACTCCATCGAGAAGGACGTTGCTGGAATGTACGAACAATTCGCTGAAGGCGAGGCTAAAATCCAGAAGTATAGTATTTTCGAGGTATTCTTCAAGCCGAGCAATATCATCTCTAGACCGGAATCGCTGGCGGACACCATCAGCAAATTGAAAATTGATATAATGGACGACATTCCGGACTTTGACGACATCATTCGTACATTCATAATTGATCTCAGAGAAAAACAGTTACAGTACACGAATTGCTTGGATGAGCTTCAAACAGTTTTCGACGATGAAATTGAAAGACTGCGCAAGTTTTCGGAAGAGTGTGTCGAAGAACAAAATAATCAATAAACTTCAATAAACTATCATAAATGCTGCCAAGACCAATTTTAATTGTGTGGGGATTAAAGCTGCGAAGATTTTCATCTTCGTCCGTCAATGTGCAGGGTTCCAATAATGTTTACGATACTTACACCCTTTTCCACACGTCATGCATGTAACCCCATTTATTGCTTCTCCAGTATTCGCACGATATGATCAGCCAGCTCTCAGCAGACTGACGACCCATACGAGTTCTTGGAATAATCCGGCTAGTCTAGTCTAGTCTAGTCTACACATACACAGCCATTCATTGAAAGATTTCTGGAAAATGATAGGTTCGACTAATTCTATCATTTTTCTTGTCATTATCGATGCTTGCAGTACATTGCAGAAGAGTTGAAACGACCAGGCCTTCTGACGATACTGATACTCGAACTACGCACATCACTCGATTCATCGTCGCTTTGATCAAGCGTATCAGTCTATGCGGGAATCTGTATTCGTGCATAATCTGCCATAGCTGTTCTTGATCGATTGTATCATACGCTGAATTGAAATCGATGAACAAGTTATGTGTGGGCACGTTGTATTCGCGGCATTTGTGCAACACCTGGCGGATGGCGAACATCTGATCCGTTGTAGTGCGTTCACCCATGAATCCAGTCTGTTATTGCCCCACAAACACTCTTGCAATCAGTGATAGACGACGGCATCAAATTTGAAATTGATCGCGTGGTAGTTCCCGCAATGTAACTTGTCGCCCTTTTTTGTAGGTGGGACACACGATACCTTCCATCCATTCCTACGGTAATACTGCTTCCTCCCAAATCTTGGTAATGACCCAGTGTAGTGCTCTCACCAGTGCTTCTCCACCGTATTTAAAAAGCTCGCTTGGTAATTGATTTGCTCCAGCGGCTTTGTTGTTTTTCAACCGGCCAACCTCCTCCTCAATCTCTTGGAGGTCAGGGGCCGGAAGTCTTTCGTCCTGTGCACATACACCAAGATCTGTTACCACGCCACCTTCGGTACTTGCAACGTCACCATTGAGGTGCTCATCGTAATGCTGCAGCCACTTCTCAACCACCTCACGCTCGCTTGTGAGAAGATTCCCGTGATTGTCTCGGCAATAGAGGTAATAAACTATAGAGGGAGAATGTCGCTGGCGTCGCCGCCGCAACATCTCTTGCTGGCGAAGATAGGGAGGGATATAAGTGTCAAAGCGAAAAAGTATGCAGTTTGACAGATAGATACCCGGGATGTTTGCGAACGAGAACAAAGGGAACAGCAGCGACATTCGTCCTCTATAGTTTATTAACTCTATTGTCTCGGCACATGTCGGCTTGTGGCACAAAACCTCTGAGAGAGTGGTTCAGCTTATAGTAGAACTTTCGTGTGTCCTTAGCGCGGTACACTGGCGGTACAGCTCTTCCATCGCTTCGCGATCTCGTTCTTCCTGCTGGCGCTTCTTCCTTCGGAAGACTGAGTTATACCTGTTCCGCGTCTGTCCATAACGTGCCTCATTCGCCCTTGTACGGTGTTGCAACATTCTCGCACATGCTAAATTCTTCTCGGTTTTCAACTGTTCACATTCGCCGTCCTATCAGTTTTTTCTGTGATTCGGAGTCGCGAAACCTAGCGCTGCAGCCGAGGTACAGCCTACACTCCCGATCAAAAGTTTATTATCACCTCCTCAAAAACATGTCATTTTTTAGGCCCATATATCCGCTAATGTGTCCGATTTCGAAACCCTAGGTCTCATTCAAAAGATAATAAGTCAAAGTGACTTTGAACATGATATAGGCACAGAGAACAGACATCCAAGTCCAGTTCCGAAACTGTGTAAGGAATTTAACGACCATTTGAAATCGGCAACACAAGTGGCAATAGCGTGGCGCTGCAATCGGTTAAATTCCCATACTAATTTAATTCACCACTTGAAAGGTTTCAATTCATCACTGACTGTGGCAATATGGTGTTAGAGTGGGTCATCGTTTATATGGAAAAATTAAATATTCAATGGTATCCCATCAGATCAAAGCTTTTTTGATCCCATTTCAGGACCTAAATAAGTGTGCAAAATTTGGGCACGATCAGTTATTTCTACGTTTTGCGCATCGCGTTTGAAGTTTGAATGGGGTTTTACATGGGAAAACACACTTTTTTGCATTTTTTTCATAACAAGCTCGAATTATTCTGAAACCATGTAACCGATTAAGTGAAAACATAGCCTAGGGTGTCCTGAAAAACTTTGTCGAAGATCGCGAAGTGATCTGATGCTTATGAAAAAAGTTATAGCGTTGGCATTGCTTGGCGAAACAGCATGATTTTGTTGCTATTGTTATTCCTTTACATGTTAAAACATAAACACATGCATGCGGTTCGTTAGTTATAACTATTTTCACAAGCATCGGATCGCTTTGCGGTCTTCAACAAAGTTTTTCAGAACATCCTAGGCTATCATTTTACAGTATCGGTTAAAAAGTTTTAGACAAACTTTTTCAACTTACGGCAAAAATGCAAAAAAGTATGTTTTCCCATACAAAATCCCATACAAATTTCAATTGCAATGCGCAATTTGTAGACGCAACCGATCGTGCTCAAATTTTGCACAGATACTCAGGATCCGAAACGGAACCAAAAAAGCTTTGATCTGAGAAAACGGTTCCGATGACCCACACTGGTGTTTGGCGGCGTTAGTGTTTTCATCGTGTATTGGTTTGCAACCTTACTCAAGTAAAGATTCAAATCCTTACACAACTTTCCGAATGAAATTTGTTCTAGCCTGGATGTCTGTTCTCTGTGATATAGGTTAAACATTTACATAAATATGTATGTGTCCTTTACCCAAAGCTGCCAAATTTTCTAAAAAAAATGAATATAAACTTACGGCAGTGTCGCTGGAAATTGGGTCGACCAAATTTTAATACCTACCTTGATACCTTGTTGGCTACAAAGTAACTTTACTCCAATGCCGAGCGTATAGTAGAGCACCATCTTCGTCGGTCTTGGGCTCCTCCAGTTTCCCCGAACGTGTAGGGATCGTAGATCTTCTTCAACCGCGTGCAGCCAGCGAGTTCGCGGCCGCCCACGAAGTCGCCTACCTCTACCGGGTTCTCTGCTGAATATTGTTTTTGCTATTCTTTCTTCCGACATTCGCACTACGTGTCCAGCCCACTGAAGTCTGCCGTATTTTATACGTTTCACAATATTCGCATCTTCGTACACTTGGTACAACTCGTGATTCATGCGTCTGCGCCACACTCCATTTTCTTGTTTCCCACCGAGAATTGTCCGCAGCACTTTGCGCTCAAAAACTCTAAAAGCTTTTCGGTCTACCTCCTTTAACGTCCACGCTTCGTGACCGTAGAGGGCAACCGGAAGAATCAGCGTCTTATACAGAGCGAATTTTGTTTGCGTTTGCAAGTTACGGGACCTAAGCTGGCTACGCAATCCGCAAAAGGCCCTATTCGCAGCTGCAATACGCCTTTTCACTTCACGGGAAACGTCATTGTCACATGTCGCAAGTGTTCCAAGATAAACAAATTCTTCAACAACTTCAAACACTTCCCCATCAATCACTACCTCAGCACTAACACCACTAGGCCTGCTACTGTCTCTACCCGCTATCATGTACTTCGTCTTGGTAGAGTTAATCGTCAAGCCTATCCTCGCTGTCTCTCTCTTCAGAGGAGCATAAGCTTCCTCCACTGCCCTACGATCGATGCCGATGAGATCAATATCGTCCGCAAAACCGAGGAGCATGTGCGACCGTGTGATGATAGAGCCATTCCTCTGCACGCCTGACCTCCTAATCGCTCCTTCGAGTGCAATGTTGAACAATAAATTTGAAAGAGCATCCCCCTGCTTCAACCCATCCAAGGTCACAAACGACGTAGACACTTCGTCCGCGATCCGAATACTTGATTTTGATCCATCCAGCGTTGCGCGTATCAGCCTAATTAGTTTCGCCGGAAAACCATGTTCTGACATTATCTGCCAAAGCTCATTTCTTTTCACTGAATCGTACGCTGCTTTAAAATCAATGAACAGATGGTGAGTCTGCAAGTTATATTCCCGAAATTTATCTAGGATCGTCCGCAGGGTAAACATTTGATCCGTCGTTGATCGGCCCTCACGAAAACCAGCCTGGTATTTGCCGACGAAGGACTCCTCAAGAGGTCGCAGTCTGTTGAACAGGACACGCGACAGTATCTTATACGCCGAATTTAAAAGGGTAATCCCTCTGTAATTGGCACACTCCAGTCTGTGCCCTTTCTTGTAGATTGGGCATATGAGGACTGCAAAACGGTGAGTCGATAAGGAGAGCGTCCAACATAGCTCTGGTCCTCACAAGTTCCTACCTCATGCTTTCACGGGTCAAACGATGACAAAGACCGCCAGCTAAGAGTTGTGTGCTTAGCTGGTAGTGCAGCCTGGGCACTGTTGTCCTTCTGACTTCAGCTAGATTGAGGAGGTACGATCCGAGCGTCTGTTCACCAAAGAGGGGGGGGGCTCAAATAGCGTCTGTTCTGGCATCCAGCGGCTGAGTATGAAATGCTGTATTGCGTCAGCTATACCTAAGAAGGCAGCCCCTTCAACGCAATGTAGGCAACGCGGCCCCGGTAAGGTAGCCTGCTGAAAACCTTCAAACACCCAGAAAAGCAATAGTAGAGAGAGTAAACCAAATTTTAATATGAGAGCGTTAATATTGTGCGTTGCAAGAAAAACACAATTAGGTATGGCGACTACTTTCCAAGGCTTTCAATGATGGACAAAATGTAATCGCAGTGCAAATGCCACGTGCAGTCGCAGCAGTCATCATATCACTCGGCCATGTGGCAACATTTTTTCAAGAATTTTCAACCCAAGTAACACACTTGTCACCGAAGAGTCACCGCGGCGCAGGTTTTTGTTGCGCATAAGTTATTGTGACTTACTTTTAAGGACAAGGTATTTGGAGTACGTAGATCATAATTTCTAGAGCACCGTTTTATAGAACCGTTGAACGGATTTGGATGAAAATGCATCACGCTAATTATTCAGTGGTTGTCAATAGCGTGATGCATTTTAATCCGAATCCGTTCAACGGTTCTAAAAAACGGTGCTCTAGAAATTTTGAGCAATGTACTCCGAATACCTTGTCCTTAACAAATAAACACTTACTTGCTAGAAGTAAGTCACGGTAACTTCTGCGCAACAAAAACCTGCGCCGCCGTGACTCTTCGGTGACAAGTGTGTTACTTGGGAAAGAGCGCTATGATGGGAAATTTGAAAACAGGTCTGTTTTCTTAGGCGACTGTCTCGCGCGTATCTCTGACTGCGGGTAAAAGTAGTCGCGAAAGTAGATTTTGTTTTGATTCGTATGATATAACCTGTTTTCTATTAGCTTTCAATTGCTTTTTATCGATCTTGGCTAAAAAATCTAGGAAAAAAAGTTACTAATTAAATTAACTCTTGATGTCATCAACCAAAAGTTTGGGGTCGGTCACCCCTCAATATGATGTATCAGCCAAAAGTTTGGGGTCACTGTCCTGTCGTAAAACATGGAAGAGTGATTTGTGATATTGCTGACTGCACCCCAAATTAGACTGACACAATAGTGTGCATACATCTTCAAAGTGGCCGCATCGGATCAAGTTGGGGTCTCCGGTGCACTTATTCCTTGTAAATCAAGGAATAAGTGCAACGAAGACGTCGAGACGATCCGAGGTAAATGTACACTTTTATCACATTTTTTATGCGTACCAAAAACAGGGTGGCCACAGACTCGGGAAATTCGGGAAATGCGGGAAAAAGTCGGGAATTTTGTTTATGATCGGGAATTTTCAAAATGATGTGTAGCGCCTTCAGAATGTAAACCCAAACCTAGATTTGACATACTTTGGATAAAGATTCTTACACAGTTTCAGGAGTTTCACGCAGTAATATCAAAAACCAAATGATGCAGATGAGCATTGGATTCAGAATTACGAGTGATTTCTTGTTTTTTGATAGATATTATCCGGGTGACATGTTTTGATTGTCCGGATGCTTGAATCAACGATTAGACCTTAAATTTAGGCAAAACATATTTTAAATCACAATTTTTAAAAAATAAAAAAAACCTAATCTACAAAAAGTGAAAAAAGTATCGCAAAAAAATATTTGTGGTGGCCAAATTTTAATAAATTTTATCAAAATTGCCATAAATACTTCTCCAACATTCGTTTAATAACATAATAACAGAATAATACTTCTCATTTACTTACATTTTCTTAGAAAGTTTTTAGCCTGTTACTTGGTACAAACTTCCTAAATGGAGGAGAACGTGCCTCTGAAGCAGACCTACCGATACATGTTTAATCATAGCTTAATACAATAATGACGTTAACCAGAAATCATCAAAATCATGGACAAATAAACTATTATTTTTACTAGAAAAGTATGAAATGTTTTCAATGATTTTCTACAGAATATTTCACAAAGCTATTTGTCAACAGTGAAGAAAAACAGTGAGTATAATCGAGGAATCACGTAGTTTGCCGAGTTTCGACTGTCTACTGCCAGGAATAACTAAGCAAATTTATTTTGGTTCAAACCCCTGGAATTCTGGTGGTAATCAGAGAATTCTTATCGATGGGATTTTGTATGTTGACGAAGTGATTTTCTGATTGAGACCATGGAGAAATTATTGACATAATTTTAGAGATTCTTTCCAGATTTTTCTTAGTAGTTTCTTGTAATAGTTAGTTTTTTTGCCGAGCTTTGGGACAAATTTCAATTTATGTTTTCATTGAAACTTTAAAATTATTTATGCAATTCAGTATCATAATTTACATTTTATATAACTCATTTGTGTATCATAATGGCCAATTTTTCCGAACTGGCTCATTATGCAACTAAAATGAGTTGCATAATGAAAAATAGTTGTATAATGTTCATAATGCAACTCATTTGAGTTGCATTATGAACATTATGCAACTCAAATGGGTTGCATTATGAAAAAAATCATTGCATAAAACTTTGTATGGAACTCGTTGCAAAACTCGATTTTTTCAGCACTCTTCGTATTTATCCAACTCGGCAAGCCTCGTTGGATAAATGTACGACTCGTGCTGAAAAAATCAACTTTTTGCAACTCGTTACATAAATAACTATTCTTGATTTGCTAGTGAAGGACTTCCTGAAATTATTACTTCGCAGGAGTATTTAACAATAGTTTTAGAAATTTCGGAATGAGTTCATAAAAAAGATCCCTGCAATTACCAAAGGTATCATAACAATTTCGTATAGTGGCATTTTATTTTATATTTTTGAAAAATTACTAAAACATTGAAAAATCAGTCGTCGCGGAAGAATTTCTGGTGGATTTTATATGGAATTATGAATTGATGACGAAATACTGGGAGGAACTCTCAAAGTGTTTTCTGCGTAACGATTTGTAGAATTAGTGGATTAATTTATAAATAAATACCTAGAATTCATGACATTAAAAAGGAAGCAAAATTGCAAGTTGATAACCAGAAGACATGATTCTCTAGATTTTTTTATGAATTCTTTTAATGTATGGCCTGCCTACTGAAAGAATTCTTGATGTTACCAATGAAAAACATTAAAAGGTTCTTGCAGGAATTTCTTAGGATAGACATATGAACATTGTAGAAGAGTTTTTAACGATAATTCCTAATGCAAATCTGAACAACTCATTTTTGAGCTGTCATATCTCGGAACAGTGTTGGTAAACTCACACTCAAAGCTCACTCATGAACCGCTCCTGCGTGAGCAAGCTCGCTCGCGATTCTGAATCATTTTCTCACGCGCGAGATTTTCATGCAAAATCTCGCTCTTACGAGTCAAGGGCCGAATTCTCATTAGCTTGTAAAACGAATCCAAATCAATTTATACGTCAATCTTTTTTGTTGTATGCAAGGTTTGATCTTGTTCTATCATACAATCCTCAAAACTTCGTTGTAAATAATAAGACTACCAAGAAATTAAGGAATGAGTAAAATCACGAGTCAACTCATGCATGATTTTTTCGACGGTGAGTTTGGCGAGTCATGAATCGCGCGTGAATCAACTCAACCATGAGATTTGAGAATTCGAGTTTTTACCAACACTGTCTCGGAAACTAGTGAACCGAATTGAAAGAAATTTTGAACGTACACTAACACTGACGTTCTCGTTAAGGGATCCGATTTTGACTGAAAAAGGAGCGTGTTAAAAGCGGAACCTATCAATCAGAATCCTTCCTTGCGATTATGTTGAAAATGACTACTGTAACAAAACCGAATACTTTATAACTTCTCAATGGTGATAAAGTAATACGACATGCACTATACAAAGGACACGGGGTATACCACAATAGATCAAAATATTGGTCGCAGTGGTTATGTCCCGAACAGGGGGAAAAAAAACACTATGAAAATGCTTCCCAAACTTTTAAAACATAGGTACTTTTTGAACGTTGAAAAAAGTTATCATGGATTGACATTTTTAGGTGTTTTTTTTTGGAAAATATGTAACTTTTAAATCAATGTCAATAAATTTTAGTGTTGATATCCAAAGATTTTCCACTTCTGTTCTCAAGTTAGGTCTTATCAGATATATTAGAGCCTATTTAGATTGATGGAAAAATACATTTAGTATTTTTTGTGTGATATTGTAAATTTGACTTATTTTCCTCTATATGGGTAAAAATTTCAACCCGGTGTAACTCAATTCGCCGTGAGAAAATATTACATTTTGTAACGTCGTATTAAGTATCAATATATTGTTGATGTAGAGTCGTACCTTGTGAGAAAGTGTATACCATCCATGAATCTATCTCCCTTGATGAAAGCGCACAGCTCTGTTAGGTAGACCTGAAAATGACACGATGAACGAGCATGCAGGCAGGTAGAATGGGTAGAATGTGTTGAGCAACGGCGGCGAAAGCACGCACAGTGACGGTGAAGGATAAATATAAGAAATGTAACGAGAAGAATAATAAACGAGTATTATTTGTAACAGTGAGATTTTGTGTCATCATTTTCCGGAATATTACAGTTGATGAACGTTAAAAAAATCATTCAATTCAATTCACTGGTTTCCGAGATATGACAGTTCAAAAATTAGTTGTCTCAAAATAGTGTTTCCCACGAACGGTTCTTACTTCGCGAAAAATTATTCAATAGAGCCCAAATTTGTACCAAAGATGCACATATAATAGGTTGACAAACAGTCAAATTTTGAGATTTTTTGATGCACTCTATGGAAAGTTACAGCATGTTGAATATTTTTGTTGGCGAAAAAAAGTTGCCTATCCCAAACATTTTGGCCATCCCCTGTACATCTCATTTTAAATCCTAGATTAATTTTCCTATCGTAGATGAATTTGACTAAAATTGGACAAAGTAGGGTATTGGTTCCCTTATTAAGCATGTGGCTCCCATTTTCATCCCACGAAAAACAAAGGATTGAAGCGCTTTTTGTTTTGTTTCTTATTTTTGTATTTTTTGTTAGAAGTGAGCACCCATGAAAACAAAAAGAACGGAGTCAATCGGTGCCGTAATCGCTTGTTTTCGAATAGGATGAAAACAGTGTTGCGAATACTCACTAGCAAAAAATTATACTCACCTGCTTCTATCTCAGTCCAGAAGCATGCTATCAAAAAATAATGTTTGAAGGGGTTTTAGATTGTAGTTTAATCTAAAAGTTTGCCGAATAAAGTAAAGGTCGCAGACGCATACCAAAACCGTGAGAGAGCTGTGAGTACAAGGTGAGTATAAATTACACGAATTTTACTCACCTTGTACTCACAGCTCTCTCACAACTTTGGTATGCGTCTGCGACCTTTACTTTATTCGGCAAACTTTTAGATTAAACAACAATCTAAAAGCCCTTCTAACATCATTTTCTGATAGCATGCTTCTGGACTGAGATAGAAGCAAATGAGTATCACTCTTGCAAGTGAGTATTCGCAACACTGGATGAAAATGGGAGCATGAGATTACTGATGGCACACATACCCTACTTTAAAAAAAAAAAAGATGTGCGCTCTACGCAACAGTTTCATAAAAAATATTCACGAGTTTCCAAGTAAGTTCTTTATAAAGGGGATTAGAAATTAAGCCCAGAATATCGATTTTTTTTAAATATCTAAAAAGAGTTACAAATTTCATCAGAAATGTCAAAGTTTAGTTTTTCAGGTTTTGAGAATTTCTCTATAAATTCAGCTAGAAATTGTTTATGAAAAGAAAACCTTTTTTTATGGCAATCCCCAGGTATTTTCAAAATTTGAGGAAAAAATCCGCTAAAGAATTCATCGCTAGTGCTCTCATAGCACAACTAATATCTTCATTATCTTTTTTGAATATTTTCAATGGATTTCGGATAATTTTGAATCTGGTGGTTTGTATATGAACCTGTTAGCATGACGGAATTTAATTTTCTTAATAATGTTTTGTTTACTCAATTATTGAATTGATTTCCTGATTTGCCACCAGCAGAGTATGTGAGAAAATATCACAAGCATTTATTCAGTATTTTTGCAATAAAATTCTTCTTCCAGGAAGTTTGCTAGCAAATTCATCGAAGAATTTCACCAGAAAACACTCCCATAATTCTGGCTATAGGAATCAAAACAGAGTTATGCCAATAATGCCGTCTTTCATACCTAAGCAATTCCTGGGATAGCGTAGAAAACTCCTTTAAAGAATTCACCAAAGAGTATTTCAGTTAGCCAACTAGATTTTTTTTATTGGAACTTCATCAAGGATTTATTACAGAGTTTACAAAAATCGTTTGGTAATTCCGACACAAACATTTTCAAGTATAGGTTTACGTTACAAGACATCAGAATTAGAAGCAAATTTCAAGCATATGTTACATGTAAATTTCTTTCGATGTTAACGTCTTCAAAATATTGTAAATCTGTCACAGCATCACAATGACATTGTAAATATTCTATTAAGTTTCAGAGATCCACTTAGAAGCTAGGATTCTTGGATGTTTTACATGCTCCACAGGTATATAAAGAAAAGTCGGGAAATTTCAAAATCAGTGCGGGAAAAATGCGGGAATTTTAATTTTGATTTTGTGTGGCCACTCTGCAAAAATAGTGTGATAGTCCAATTTGGGGTGAAGTCTGCAATATATTCGTCATCTATACAGGTTTTTTTTTACGCGGGGGATACGTACCGCGTAAAAAAAACTCAGTTCAAAATTTAAAAAACCGCGTAAAAAAGTCTCACCATTTCTCGACGAATCATGCAAAAATAATTCGATGATTTTTTTTTTTTGTATGGAGTTTTCATTTACGCGGCCGTGTAAATCAAAACCGCGTAAAAAAAGACCTGACTGTAGTTCAATTTTGATTCTTCTTGGATGGCCATCTTGTTAGCTACAGTATCCGGTATCTCGACCGTCCAGACCCGGAGCCTTGTTCAACTTAAGCGGCTTCGCCAGGGCCGGATCTAAGGGGGGCCGGGGGGGCCCGGGCCCCGGGCCCCCACATTTTAGGGGCCCCCACAAAAACCTTTTTTGGTTGCTAACATTAGTTTTATTTTTCATATTACTCAAGTACTGTACTGAAAATAAGGAAAAACATTTTCGATCATCTCTCCGAGGGGCCTCCACATTCGCTCGGGCCCCGGGCCCCCACAATCCTTAATCCGGGCCTGGGCTTCGCTATGACGATGGGCTGGTCGTTCGTTACCGGGCGACCTCGCTGACTAATCTGTATGCATCACCCCAAGGGGTCGTGTTAGCTGCCTGGGCAGAGATTTTAGAAGCACGCCCGCTTACGTGCCTTAATCTCTTTGTTCAGTATCAGTTTAGCCGCCCTGTAGGCCTCACTTTGTTTCATTCTATCATCATCGGTGAGAGCTCTTTGTATTCTCCTCCTAGCTCTTAGGCAGAATGCGCGGAGCTCTGCGATTTCTGGTCACCACCAGTATACCGGTTTGCGTCCATTTCTTAGTATGGATCGCCTTGGCATTGCGGCGTCGCGTGCACGGCTTAGGGTTCCAACTAGATCACAAATGCCGGCTTATCGAAGCGCGAGGTCAGCCCTCCCCGATGGTCGATGACCTTCGGCTGTAACCTTTTTCCTATATAGAAACTGTAACATCCCGGATCTGCGTGTTACTCGATAAGATATGTCCGTTGGAGAAGGTTGCCTACTAAATCATCATCAGCAGAAGCAAAGATCACCGGTGTAATAAAACAGAACGATAGGCAAATAAAATGATGGTAATCACAATGTTCATTGAGTAAAACAACCGCCCACTTGAAATAATCCGAAAATTCGATAACAGACTTTCTAATTCAGGCTGAGGCTGCGTTCGCACCGAAGTACGCACTTTACCTTTATCAGATTTACTGCTGCCTATCGCTCAATTAGCTAGTACCCCCTTTAGAATTATCAAACTTGTTCTTTGAAACTTATTATTACCGCACTTATCGGGTACGTGTACACACTCATAGGTACCTAAATATAAATATTCCAGATGATCAAAAGCCACTGGGGTTTTCCTATGGTTGACCTATAATATGAACGAGCGATTACGAAAACAACGCCATCAAAAGCCATCCACTAATCTGGTACATCTGTTTCTTCAACTCCGCAAGAACAGCTCTCGTCTTCTTCATCCGAGCAGTTATGATGATTTTGGGATTAGGAGTATTGGAATAATGCCACGTGAAGAGAGTAGAATAACTAGCCACAGAATGTCAATGTCGCAAGTGTTCGTGTGACCATCATCTAGTTTGCCACGCCCTTACAGCATCAGTACCGGTCCTACAAGTGTCAAACCAATTTTTATAGTTAAAACAAAACATTCACAAGACCATGTATATTTAAAAATACTGGATAAATATATCTGCGGTATGTAATAAAATAAATTTAATTACACAGCGCAACATTGTTTTGTCTCAAGAGCAAACTTATGTGTCTTCGAAGGATTTTGTTCCGCTGAACCCGAATCCGGGCTCAGATTTGCTCCAACACGTCACAATTTTGAGCTATACCTCAATTTATAGGGCAAAATATGCGATTTTGGGCTTCTTTGGCTGCAAGCCATTAAGCATGGAAATATTTTTTATGCAATCAAAAGGTTAATTGGTCAATTAACATCTAAATTAACGACTCAAGCAAAATATTTCGTTTTACCCAAGTAACAATGGTAGCTGAACAGTGAGAGTCAAAGCTGAACAATGGTTGGTTAAGGGTGCCAGTATCTGAATAAGCCGGAAGCTGAACATCTAGTTGAAAAGTAGCTTGTTGAGTTTACAAAGTATCTTTTGTTCAGCTTATCATCGTATGCTGAATATGATACTCAATAGAAGATTATCCAACTTCTCTACATCCGTTTATCCAGCCTTTCTACAATAATGAATATTATGCGCTAGGACTCTGTTATTCAGCCTTTAATGATAATAACAAATCATCAGTGAGAAAGTTGTGCGGATCATAATAATTGACAAAAATGGATTGTAAATCTAAAATAACATTCAAAAAGAATGATACTTATTACCGCAATTTGAAAAAAAAGACGTGAGAAATGTGAAAAGGTGTTGAAGACCATATTATCTGAAAATAAAGAAAGGGATTTCGTCGCCTTTGATCACCGAACGATGGTTTGCGAATCTGCTGCAGAAGTTACACTATCGAAAGGTAATCTGTACAGAATTTATAAATGATAAAGTATTGCTTCAGCCAAGGGCTTTAATAAAAACAAATCAATCAATCAAAGTATTGCTTGATCAAATATTACATTTGTTCATTTAAAAGGCAACAACGGTATTCCTGATGTTGAACAATTACCAGGGGAAAGAGAATCGGTTGGTCCCAGTGACGCGGTCAGTGATGAGGACTATGGTGTTGAAGGTGACGGTATAAATGATTCACTATCTTATGAACCGGCGGAAGAGGAAATCTATCGTATGGCAGAGGCGCTCGACTGTGAATCAAACCTCTACAATGAAGAACCAAGAGAATCATTACGGAAATGGGCAATTGAACATAACATAAGGCATAAAGCCTTAAAAGATCTCTTACGGATTGTAAAACATCAATATCGAGCAAATGAATATTACTGGCCACGCCTCAGAACACGAGCAATTTCATCAAGGACATTCCAGGTGGAAGATACTGGTATCAATGCTTGGAGGTTTGTTTGAAAAACCGGTTCAAAGACATTTCGGAGGACATCTCTTTGAGGCACGATAGAGATGAGGGTTTTTTCGCGTTCTACCGTTTTGATAACGGCGAAACAACCAGCGTTCTCTAAAAATAGATAACAGATACTTGTTATCCGCACCGTGGAATATCAATTATGAATATTTACCTGTATTTCTGTTCATTTTCTCTGACTGCCGCGTGCCGCGGTGTTTCACGATAACCAAACCGAGAAGCACTGAACTGTAAACAAAACAATGATGTTTTGACAGCTAATCCATGCATTCGTAACAAAGCACTTCCACCGCTTATTCAACCTCAACACAGCCTTTGTTCAAAATTGTTCAACCTTTATTCAGAAACGACGGTATCTAGCTTGTTCTTTCACAAATCACTAAGCTCGTACCATTTCAGGTGGAGCAGATGCAAAGGTAAGTAACTATGAATCAATGCACCGAAGTTCGATTCTCAATAGGACAGATCGGCGAAGTACTAGATTTGTAGTAATGAGCTGAATTTTTGTATGGTGAGAAGGTCAATTCTCCGTTTCTGCAATGAAATGGTGCGAAAAGCGTAGGTATTATGATTCCTTGCCTAATTTGATGCTGTTTGAGCAAAACTTTGGATAACTATGTTGTTTATGTTGCAAGAAATGGAGAAAACAACAACACTGTTGAACAAAGTTTTGCTCAAACAGCATCAAATTAGACAAGGAACCATAATACCCACGCTTTTTGCACCATTTCTTTGCAGAAACGGAGAATTGACCTTCTCACCATACAAAAATTCAGCTCATCACTACAAATCTAGTACTACACCGAACGTGCCCCATTATAATCATCATTTATATATTTCAATTTCAGCAACTATGAACTACTTTTCTTCATCTAGACCAAGAGTCCTGGCAATTATGGCTTAAATTGTGTGGGACTAATGCTGTTTTTTTTTTTATTTGATAGTGCTGCATAAGTGATGATGAATTGCTGAACTAAAGATGATTAAGCTACTCTAAAGCTTCACCTGATCCTTATCTTTTTTTTTTTTGGTTTTTATTTTTGTGTATTTTAACTTATGCTAATTCTACACTCTGATCCTTATCTGTTCTATAAATATAATCAATAATCATTCCCATTTGCTGAAGAATTGATGGATAAAGGCTGAAAAGCGTTCATCGCTCGGATATAAGCGTTTCTTCAACCTTAATCCAGCTTCATGGATAGCTCAAATCAACCTTTGGCTGGATAAAATCACCAAAATTGGGTGTTTAAGAGCTGAACAAATGTTTACAGTTCTTTTGTACATCTTTTGTTCAAATTAAGGCTGATTAGCATAAGTTAGAGAAGCGCTTAATCAACATCAAATTGTTACCTGGGTACCTAATCAAATTTGATAGATTTAAGCATTTTATGTAAGTATGAAAACTTGCATGCAACTTTTGGAGGGTGACTTGTATGGGAAATATCGTACCTAACATAAATCGCTTAAAACTATCAAATTCGATTTTGTAAAACGCAATATTTTGCATGAGTCGTTAATTTAGATGTTAATTGACCACTTTATCCTTTGATTGGTTAAAAAATATATTTCCATGCCTAATGGATTACAGTCAAAAATGCCCGAAATCACATATTTTGCCCTATAAATTGAGGTATATCTCAAAATTGTGACGATTTGGAGCAAATCTGAGCCCGGATTCGGACTCAGCGGCCCAAAATCTGTCAGAGACACATAAGTTTGCTCTTGAGACAGACCAAAAGTTAATTTTTGTTACGCTGTGTTATTGACTACAGCGCCATTACTGATCTAATATCTCATACATCTACTGTGAAGAGGAACCTAATTGACGTTATGCCAAATATAATCATTTCCAACAGAGTTATGCCAAATGGGATAGGTGTCCACGATAAGGAAGAAAAAAAGAAAACAATTCGGAGCACTTCAAAGTGCTTGATCTAGAAACAACTTTATCGAAGGCACAAACCGTAACAACGGCAACTCACAATAAGCATTTGTAAGGTTCAGTAACGACTTTGAATTCGATCACTCCTTTTTATACAGTTTTGTTAACGCATTTCTATTGTTTTGGTGCCCAAAAACCACTAAATCAAACTTCAACCATCGCACAACAATAATGACAATGTCGCAACCTGCATTTGCTGCGACAATCCACCCAATGCGACATAGATTTGTGCCAACTTGAACTTGGATAGAGATCGTACACCACAAGCACAGACCAACAGATGTAGCGAGCTATCAAACTTTTAAATAGACCGTTGAATTGATGTACGATGGGAATTGTCAGAGTGATACGTCTGTTTGTCTGTGCTACATGTTTAGAGAAAGTTAAGCCTTGCATCGCGATTTTCGATGAATATCTTCGAGTCGGTAAACACTGCAACGCTGTTGAAGATCTACCATCAAAAAGTTTCGATTTTGGGTTAGTATAATCGATTATTTACGAGTCCAAAAGTACGCAACAAATTTAGCTTCTGTTTTGTCATTAATTATACAAACTATTAATGAAATAGGATACAAATAGGATCTACAGCGGCTAGAGTTTATTGTTTAGCATAGAGTTATGTCACACGAAGGACTGCAAAACAGTGAGACGATAAGGAGAGCGTCCAACATAGCTCTGTCCTCACAAGTTCCTACCTCATGCTTCCACGGACAAGCGAGAGCGAAGACCACCGCAACTAAGAGTTGTGTGCTTAGCTGATAGTGCAGCCTGGGCACTGCTGGCCTTCGAACTTCAGCTAGATTGAGGAGGTACGTCCCGAGCGTTTGTTCACCAAGGAGGTGCGGCTCAAACAGTGTCTTTTCTGGTATCAAGCGGCTGAGTATGAAATGCTCCCCCACCGGAAGCTATATCTAAGGTAGCAGCCCCACCACTGTGGATAGGGGACCTTAGGCTAACAACCTACTGCTCTCGAAATAAAAAAAAATCGTTACAGAAACCGAAAATGAGAGATTACGAACTGATTCAACGGCATCGACTTTAAGTGCGAAGCAACGGACAAGAATTTGAACTTGGAATGTATTAACCCTAGCCACAAGTTCGACGCATTACCCGTGCCAACACCGAAGTTTCATAATTGCAGGAGATTTAAACAGCCATCCGTAGCATGAAATCGAACAGGGCCCTGGGGGTCGATCGCATATCAGTCGAGATGCTCAAAGTTGACCCCATAGTAACTGCCCGACTGCCGAACTGCATGCAGTACAGGATATTTTCCAATTCCATCCGGGTCGTTTCTGGAGTGAGGTAAGGATGTATTCTATCACCGCTACTGTTTCTCATCGTAATCGACGAGATCCTGGTAGGTGCGATTGATCGTGAACCAACTCGTGAGTTGCTGTGGGAGCCCATTACCATGGAGCACCTAAATGACTTCTAATCGGCTGATGACGTTGCTCTCCTAGCCTAACGGCGCTCTGATATACAGAGCAAGCTCGATGATCTTGCCAATCGCTCATCGGCGGCTGGTCTTACCATCAACGTCAACATGATCAAATCGTTAGATGTAAACACGGTCAACCCTTTCAGCTTTAAGGTAGATGGGCAACCAGTGAATAATGTTGAAAGCTTCCAATATCTTGGTAGCCAATTGGCGGCGGATGGCGGTATCAAGATCGACATAGGTGCACAGATCAATAAGGCAAGGGCTGCTTTTGCGAGCTAAGGAAATGTATGAAAAAATAACAAGTTTGCTCGACGCTCCAAATTCCGAATGTTCAACTCGAACCTGAAACCTGTGCTACTGTACGCCAATGAAACATGGTGTGTATCAGTGGAGACCACTCAACGGCTGCAGGTCTTCATTCATTATGTGTCTGCGGTATATAATTCGTACATGGTGGCCTCACAATTGGATCTCCAATGTAGAGCTCCAGCGTCGATGTAATCAAAAGTCAATAGCAACAGAAATTCGGGAGCAAAAGTGGAGGTGGGTCGGCCACACTCTACGTAGAAGTGGGAACGAAATATGCAAGCAAGCGTTAGATTGGAACCCACTAGCACATCGCAGTAGCGGCAGGCCCAGAGGCTCATGGCGGCGCAGCCTCAACAACGAAAAAAAGCAAATCGGCAGCAAGTTTGCCACAAGTCAAGGCGATGGCGGGCAATCGCCCAGCATGGAGATCATACAATTCGGCCCTTTGTACTTCAGAAAGAGCCACCAAGTGTTAAGATTTGTTCACCATTTTGTGTTTGTGTCGTTTTCCGAGTTCACATAGGAAGCTCCAAGCCTCGCTGTAGAGACTAACATTAGAGTAAGCTATGATTAACCCATTAACGCCCGAATTATGCCACAATCACAGTAGATGTCTGATTTTTTCTGGAGTACCTCAACCACATAAAAGAAAGTTATTGCAGTCATTTAAACGGAAATCTACGGTGAAATTTTCGTTTTAATACACAGTGGGGCATATGCACGTGAAACGTTGAAAAAATATTTTTCTATTTTTTTTTTGCGCAGCTACTTTCTATGAGCTCTGTAAATCTATTTGAGATGACTGATCATGATGCAAGGAATAGTTGATATTCTCCTAAAAAAAATTTACAGTTTGAAATGTTCCAGAATGGGTTTACTTTAGTGATAACTAAAAAAAATCTACTATAAGTTTATCAATGGATAGTTTTCAACAGTTTTGAGGCATTCCAATATGCATCATTCTAATAAATTCTATACAAAATAAGTTGATTTTCGGCATTCTTGTAATATATCCTGCCCACCTTATCCTTCTGGCTTTGGCAACTGCAGAGCGTAGCGAGCACGTGGCTCACCCTCTGCCACCACACAACGTTATCTTGTACAGCGACAAAGATTATCATTAGCACTCGTCATTCGTAAACTCCAAATGTTTGCAAGTGTTCTTTGAGCTTGGTTTATGTTTCATTTTATAAAGGACCCCCTTGTTAGAAACCTTAGTAGAAACGATTTCCGCTGATGATGCGTGATCGTATTTCACGGCTCACGTAAATTACAGCTGTGGTTATATGGACCAGAGGTCTTTATGTAGTTCTGTTCTCGAGATACACAAGTTCAAAATTTCTATGTGTTGCGGCGAAAATCAGCCATTTTACCCTCGCGCAAACAGTGAGAGTAGTTATATGCTATTAGCTTTACTGTAGGTGATACAAATAAAACGAGTAGGAAGTAGCGATAGTATCAAGTGCTACTAGTCGATCACAGTAAGAATTTGTAATAAAAGGAAACTAGATCCGGGTTGAACCGAGGCCGATAATTATTGTTGTCAAGTGGCTGAAGAAATTGTTGTAAAATGAAAAATGAACAATAAAATGAAACAAACTATTCTAGTTTTAGCTGATTCAAGCAACCACCAGTGTGCTCCATCTGCTCAAAGAACTCCAGTAAAATTCTTCCTCGGCAACACTATGAATCATTGTAATAGCCTGACGGGCTAACCAAAAACCAATCAGTTCATCATAGGATAACAACTCTCCTGAACGTGCACGAAAAAGTGAAAAGAATGGAAGACGGTGCAAAATGCTTCATTTTCCACAACATTAGCAAAACTTACTAATCTGTGAATAGACTATTGGACATTCAAGTCTTTTGGGCTCTAACCAAATTGCAGGGCGGTAATTAATCAAATTACGTTAAATTTATCTATCTACAGCAATTTTGCATAAAGCTGATCAATCAGTAGGTCGGCTCCAGAGGCACGTTCGATCCAAACGAATGCCTTTGAGATGAGAGTCACAATGAACCTGAGTAAAGATAACAAATTGATACCACATAGCACGTTATCGAAAATTACGTTATCATTGAGTTCAAGTTGATAACTAATTATACTATACTATATTTTTTTCAATATTATATTTAATTATCAATATGAAATATGACGGCTGTTTGATACCTAGCTGGTTTTGTTATCAATCAGTAGCCATGCAGTTCTATTTTATCGAAAAAACTACTTTACCACTATTAGTTCAGAATTTTTAAACTCCACTTTCGCCATTATCATTCACTATCAGATAGCTCTTGATCGACCTTGTCGAAGTCAAAAATTTTCTATGTAGTCCGATTCTCGAGATACAGACGTTCAGAATTTTCAGAGCTCACTTGCGCAACCTACCGGATAAACCCAGAACCAACTAGGTCACTATCCATTAGCCCTTGGTTTACTGATCAACTTTGCTGAAGACGAAATTTTTCTATGAAGCCTGATTTTCGAGAATCAGCTGCTGAGAATTTCTGAAATTCACTAGCGCTACCTAGCGGATAAACCTTTAATCAACTAGTTCACTATCGGAGAGATTGTGATGTTCTGATCGACCTTACCGAAGACGAAATTTTTCTATGTAGCCTGATTTTTTAGATACAGAAGTTCAGAGCTTTTAGGGCTCACTAGCACATCCTAGCAGGTTTGCCTTGAACCAACTAGTGCACTATCGGGTAGCTCTTGATGTCCTGATCGAACTTGCCGAAGATGAAATTCAGCAGAAACGGAGTCTGGAATTTTCAGGGCTCACTAACGCCTCTTAACGGATATACCTTGAACCAAGTAGTGTGCTATCGGGTAGCTCTTGATGCCCTGATCAACTTTGTCGAAGGCGAAATTTTTCTATGTAGTCTGATTCTCGAGATACAGAAGTTCAAATTTTTGAGAGCCCGCTTGCGCCACCTTACGGATAAACCTAGAACCAACTAGTTCACTATCGGAAAGGCTCTTGATGTCCTAATCAACTCTGCTGAAGACAAACAATTTCTATGTAATCTGGTTGTTGAAAAACGAAAGTAATGAATTTCTATGACTCACTAGCGCCACCTAGTGGATAAGCCTAGAACCAACTAGTTAAATATCGGATAGCTCAAGATGTCCTGATGGACCTTGTCGAAGATGAAATTATTATATGTAGTCTGATTCTCGAGATATAGATGTTTATTTTTTTTGGAACTCACTAACGCCAGCCAGCGGATAAACATCTTGATGCCCTGATCAACTTTGCCGAAGACGAAATTCTTCTATGTTGTCTGATTCTCGAGATACAGAAGTTCACAATTTTTAGAGCTCACTTGCGCCACCTAGCGGACAAGCCTACAATCAACTAGTTCATTATCGGCTGGCTGTTGATGTCGTGATCAACCTTGCCGAAGATGGAATTCTTCTATGTTGTCTGGTTGTTAAGAAACAGAAGTTAAGAATTTGACTCAGTAGCGCCACCTAGTGGATAACCCTAGAACCAACTAGTTCAATATCGGTTAGCTCTTGATATCCTGATCGACCTTGTCGAAGACGAAATTCTGAAATTCTTCTATGTAGTCGGATTCTCGAGATACAGAGATATAAATTTTTTAGGACTCACTAGCGCCACCTAACGGACAAACCCAGAATCAACTAGTTCATTATCGGATAGCTATTGATGTCCTGATCAATCTTGCCGAAGATGAAATTCTTCTATGTACATAGTCGGATTCTCGAGACACAGAGGTTTAATTTTTTAGGACTCACTAGTGCTACCTAACGGATGAACCCAGAACCAACTAGTTCACTAGCGGATAGCTAACGATGTCCTGATCAACCTTGCCGAAGACGGAATTCTTCTATGTAGTCGGATTCTCGAGATACAGAGGTTTAAAATTTTGAGGACTCACTAGTGCCACCTAACGGATAAACCTAGAATCAATTAGTTCATTATCGAATAGCTATTGATGTCCTGATCAACCTTGCCGAAAACGAAATTCTTCTATGTAGTCGGATTCTCGAGATACAGAGTTTTTTTAGGATTCACTATCGCCACCTTAGGGATGAACCTAGAACCCACTAGTTCACTAGCGGATAGCTATTGATGTCCTGATAAACCTTGCCGAAGACGAAATCCTTCTATGTAGTCGGATTCTCAAGATACTGAGGTTTAAATTTTTTGGGACTCACTAGCGCCACCTAACGGATAAACTTAGAACCAACTAGTTCATTATGGGATAGCAATTGATGTCCTGATCAATCTTGCCGAAAACGAAATTATTCTATTTAGTCGGATTCTCGAGATAGAGGTTTAAATTTTTGAAAACTCATTAACGCCACCTTACGGATGAACCTAGAACCAACTAGTTCACTATCGGATAGCTATTGATGTCCTGATCAACCTTGCCGAAGACGAAATTATTCTATTTAGTCGGGTTCTCAAGATACAGAGATTTAATTTTTCTATGACTCACTAGCGCCACCTAACGGATAAACTTAGAACCAACTAGTTCACTATCGGATAGCTCTTGATGTCCTGATCAACATTGCCGAAGACGAAATTCTTCTATGTTGTCAGATTCTTGAGATACAAAGGTTTTTTTCTTGGACTCACTAGCGCCACCTAACGGATAAACCTAGAACCAACTAGTTCACTATCAGATAGCTCTTGATGTCCTGATAAACTTTGCTGAAGACAAAAGTTTTCTATGTAGTTAGATTCTCAAGGTACGAGCGCGACGATATTAGCAATGGCTGTTGACGAAACATCTATCAAAGCACAATGTTTCATGATCACTAGCGCCACCTACTGGAGCGAATACGTACTAAATTACTTGCTATCGGAGAGTCCTTGATCTCCTCAACAACTTTGCTGAAGACACCAGTCTTCCAAAATGCTTCATTTCTCCGCAGTTATCGCAAAAGTTACTGATCTATAAATAGATCACTGGGCGTTCGAGGCATCTGATCTATAAATAGATCACTGGGCGGAAATGGGTTAAAGAGAGAACTTAGCAACCGACAATAAACAGGACACTTTTGCTCTGACAGTACTGGTGAACGGTTGTCAATAAACTCAGTGTAAGTGTATTACTATATCCGGATTTGCCCCCTAATTCCGATCCCTTGGAAATCCCTCGGAACTCCCGTGCTTCTGATCCCTACAATCTGGCGACGAGGTGAAAGCCGAAGGTAATTTTATTATATTTTATGATCATTTTAGTATTGAATGAATTCAAAATTTTGTTGGTGAAAAATGGAGTTTCTACCATTTTGGGTAGCGTTTTGATCTCGGATCTAATATGGAGTTTCTATCATTTGATAGCGATTGGAGTGATCCATAGCTTGGAGATACTACCATTTTTGGTAGCGATAGGATCTTGGATCCATAAAAGGAGTTTCTACCATTTTGGTAGCGGCGGGATCTTGGATCCAGAAAATGGAGTTTCTACTGAGTCAGTAGCGTTCGGATTTTCAATCCATCGAATGGAGTTTTGATTTCAATGGTGGTGATCAGATTTATCGATTTTTGAATACATTTGGTAGTACATATTATGTTTTTGATTGATTTGTGGAAAGTAGAAATTTATTTATAAACGAAAGCGGAATCTGTAAAAGCAGGAAAAAAATGTTTTGAAGGTTACTATGGTAACGGCAAACGAACTATTTGAATTCATTTGATAAAGCAAAATCATCAGAAAAGGATGATAGTAAAATGATGTGTTTACACGTTACAGATGGAAACGGATATTTGAGCTATACCGCCGTTTTGTTGTGAGCAAATCGAGCGCTCTCGGTTGGCTAGAGAATGGAAATCATGGAAAGGCACACTTGAGTGTTATTTTGAAGCTCATAATATTCAAGAACAGAAGATTATGAGAGCTAAAATGCTGCATCTTGGCGGCCCGCAATTGCAACGGGTTTTGCCAATTTACCAGACACGGAGAAGTTTCCTTTGGTATCGATTGAGAAGCAGTGGTATGATGTTGCGGTAGAAAGATTGGATGATTATTTTAAACCTGTTCGACAAGATACTCTTGAAAGACATCGTTTACGCGAAATGAGGCAAAAGAAGGATGAACGATTTGCGCAGTTCGTGCTTCGTCTACGCCAACAGGTAGCTGAATGCGGGTTTGAGAAGTATTCATCAGATATCGCGAAGGTACCATATTCTATTTATTTAAGCATATGTGAATTTTAATTTATTAAATGTTGAAGGTTTTAACTGAAATCACACTGATAGACGTAATCGCTCAAGGTTGTACGTCTAATGAGTTGCGAAGCCGGATTTTGAAGGAGGATCAAACGCTTCCGCAGATAGAAGCTTTGGGAGCTATGATCGAAAGTGTAGAAGAACAAGTGAGAGGCCTCTCCAGTTTTTCAACATCCGAAGAGAAGATTTACCGTATTGAAGAACGCAAGGCTGATGGATCAAATGTGCAGACTTCCGGCGGCAAGATAAACCACATTGTGAGAAGTTCAACGGGTAATCATAATCCAAATGTGCGAGATCGTGTGGCATGTTTCAGCTGTGGAAGACACGGTCATTTTTCCAACTCACCTCACTGTCCAGCACGAAATCAAGAATGTAGAAACTGCAAAATGCGTGGCCATTTCGAAACGGTTTGTCGAAAAGGAAAGAAACGAGGTGCATTCAATCAAAGCGGACAGAAGGAGTCAAAGAAAATACGGCTAGTGGAATCCACTGAGACGAATTCGGAAATGCAGGCAGAAAATGTGGAAGCGGAAAAAACATACTACGCGTTTTACTAGAAGAATGCGAACCGATACCAATGGCGACGACCACAGCGACGAAAAGGGACTTGCGATTGGAAGCTCGGTACGTGGAACTGCAGATCTCTCAACTTCATCGGGAGCACCCGCATACTCGCCGATATACTGAAGGACCGCGGGTTCGGAATCGTAGCGCTGCAGGAGGTGTGTTGGACAGGATCCATGGTGCGAACGTTTAGAGGTAATCATACCATCTACCAGAGTTGCGGCAACACACGTGAGCTGGGAACAGCTTTTATAGTGATGGGCGACATGCAGAGGCGCGTGATCGGTTGGTGGCCGATCGACGAAAGAATGTGCAGGTTGAGAATCAAGGGCCGATTCTTCAACATTAGCATAATAAACGTGCACAGCCCTCATTCCGGAAACACTGATGATGACAAAAACGCATTTTACGCGCAGCTCGAACGCGAGTACGACCGCTGCCCAAACCACGACGTCAAGATCATCATAGGGGATCTAAACGCTCAGGTAGGCCAGGAGGAGGAATTCAGACCGACTATTGGAAAGTTCAGCGCCCACCAGCTGACGAACGAAAATGGCCTACGCCTCATCGATTTCGCCGCCTCCAAGAACATGGCCATTCGTAGCACCTTCTTCCAGCACAGCCTCCCTTATCGTTACACCTGGAGATCACCACAACAAACGGAATCGCAAATCGACCACGTTCTGATTGATGGACGGCACTTCTCCGACATTATCGACGTCAGGACCTATCGTGGCGCTAATATCGACTCCGATCACTACCTGGTGATGGTTAAACTGCGCCCAAAACTCTCCGTTATTAACAACGTACATTACCGGCGGCCGCCCCGGTACGATCTAGAGCGACTGAAGCAACCGAATGTCGCCACCGCATACGCGCAGAATCTCGAGGCAGCGTTGCCGGACGAGGGTGTGCTCGATGTGGCCCCTCTAGAGGACTGCTGGAGTACAATCAAAGCAGCCATCAACAACGCAGCTGAGAGCACTATCGGGTACGTAGAACGGAGTCGACGAAACGATTGGTTCGACGAGGAGTGCAGAGCGGTTCTGGAGGAGAAGGATGCAGCGCGGGCGGTAATGCTGCAGCATGGAACCCGACAGAATGTGGAGCGATACAGACAGAAACGGAAGCAGCAGACCCGTCTCTTCCGGGAGAAAAAGCGCCGCCTGGAAGAAGCGGAGTGCGAGGAAATGGAACTGCTGTGCCGTTCACAGGAAACACGCAAGTTCTACCAGAAGCTCAACGCATCCCGCAAAGGCTACGTGCCGCAAGCCGAAATCTGCAGGGATAAGGACGGGAGCCTCCTGACGGACAAACGTGAGGTGATCGAAAGGTGGAAGCAGCACTTCGACGAGCACCTGAATGGCGAAGAGAATGTAGGCACGGAGGACCAAGGCAGCGGAGGAAATGACTATGTTGGTGCAGCAGAGGACGGGAACGAACCAACTCCCACGCTGAGGGAAGTTATGGATGCCATCCACCAGCTCAAAAACAACAAAGCGGCTGGTAAGGACGGTATCGCAGCGGAACTCATCAAGATGGGCCCGGAAAAGTTGGCCACCTGTCTGCACCAGTTAGTTGTCAAGATCTGGGAAACCGAACAGCTACCGGAGGAGTGGAAGGAAGGGATAATCTGTCCCATCCACAAGAAAGGCGACAAGTTAATGTGTGAGAACTTTCGAGCGATCACCATTTTGAATGCCGCCTACAAAGTGCTATCCCAGATCATCTTCCGTCGTCTCTCACCTAAAGTAAATGAGTTCGTGGGAAGTTACCAAGCCGGTTTCATCGACGGCCGGTCGACAACGGACCAGATCTTCACCGTACGGCAAATCCTCCAGAAATGCCGTGAATACCAGGTCCCAACGCATCACCTGTTCATCGATTTCAAAGCGGCATACGACAGTATCGACCGCACAGAGCTATGGAAAATTATGGACGAGAACAGCTTTCCCGGGAAGCTGACTAGACTGATAAGAGCAACGATGGACGGTGTGCAGAACAGCGTAAGGATTTCGGGTGAACTATCCAGTTCATTTGAATCTCGACGGGGACTACGACAAGGTGATGGATTTTCCTGCCTACTATTCAACATCGCCCTGGAAGGTGTTATGCGACGAGCCGGGCTCAACAGCCGGGGTACGATCTTCACGAAATCCAGCCAATTTGTATGTTTTGCGGATGACATGGATATTATTGCTAGGACATTTGGAACGGTGGCAGAACAGTACACCCGCCTGAAACGTGAAGCAGCAAAGGTCGGACTGGTGGTGAATGCGGCTAAGACAAAGTACATGCTGGTAGGTGGGACTGAGCGAGACAGGACAAGCCTTGACAGCAATGTTACGATAGACGGGGATACTTTCGAGGTGGTAGAAGAATTCGTCTACCTCGGTTCCTTGCTAACGGCTGACAATAACGTGAGCCGTGATATACGAAGGCGCATCATCAGTGGAAGTCGTGCCTATTATGGGCTCCAGAAGAAACTGCGGTCAAAAAAGATTCACCGTCGCACCAAATGTACCATGTACAAGACGTTAATAAGACCGGTGGTTCTCTACGGGCACGAGACGTGGACGATGCTCGAGGAGGACATGCAAGCACTCGGAGTTTTCGAGCGACGGGTGCTAAGGACGATCTTCGGCGGCGTGCAGGAGAACGGTGTGTGGCGGAGAAGGATGAACCACGAGCTCGCTGCACTTTATGGCGAACCCAGCATCCAGAAGGTAGCCAAAGCCGGAAGGATACGGTGGGCAGGGCATGTTGCAAGAATGCCGGACAACAACCCTGCAAAGTTGGTGTTTGCTAACCATCCGGTTGGTACAAGAAGGCGTGGAGCGCAGAAAGCACGATGGGCGGACCAGGTGGAGCGTGATCTGGCGAGTGTTGGGCGTGACCGACGTTGGAGAGCTGCAGCTGCAAATCGAGTATTTTGGCGGCAAATTGTCGATTCAGTATTATCATGAATTTGATGTTAACTAAATAAATGAAAAATGAAATGCGTTTTACTCTGGAAACAAAGCGAATATGATTACGTGTTGCATCGGTGGTGTGAGTTGGGATATGCTGGTGGATTCGGGAGCAGATTGTAATTTGGTTACACCGGAAGCATGGAACAAGTTCAAGGAAGCTGGCATTAAGGTATACTCGTCAACGAAAGGATGTGATCGAAAGCTCAAGGCATACGGAAGTGAGAATTTGCTTAATGTGTCCGGATCATTTGTTGCTGATATTCGTGTAGGCCAAAAATGCGTAAAGGCTGAATTTTTCGTTGTGACTGGTGGCCAACAATGCTTGTTGGGTGACGAAACTTCGAAGCTGTTGGGAATACTCAATGTTGGATTGGATGTCAATAAGGTAACGGAGGAAGTCAAGCCATTTTCCAAAATCTCTGGTGTGCAAGTCAAAATTCACACGGATCCTGAAATCAAACCTGTTTTCCAACCTCTGAGAAGAGTTCCTATTCCGCTAGAATCTGCTGTCAAGTCTAAGCTGGAACAACTACTTGCAAGAGATATAATTGAAGTCAAGACTGGACCAACGAGTTGGGTATCGCCGCTGGTGGTTGTCGGAAAAGCGAATGGTGATGTAAGACTGTGTTTGGATTTACGTCGAGTTAATGAAGCGGTTTTGAGAGAACGCCATCCAATGCCGGTAGTGGACGAATATTTGGCTCGTTTGGGAAAAGATATGATTCGAAGCAAGTTAGACATCCGTGAAGCATTCTTGCAAGTAGAGTTGGACCCGGAGTCGAGAGATGTGACCACCTTCATAACAAGCCTCGGGCTGTTCAGATTCAAGCGATTACCGTTTGGTTTAGTGACTGCTCCGGAAGCGTTTCAGCGGACAATGGACGAGATTCTCACTGGCTGCGAGGGAACGCATTGGTATCTAGATGACGTCATTATCGAAGGATCTACCGAGGAAGAGCATGATCGTCGTGTAGATAAGGTAGTTTAATTTATTGATCTAGTTTTTGTTGATATTTTGAATAATGAATTATCATTAAATTAAACAATTTGCTGTGTTTAGGTTCTAAATCGATTAAAGGAACGAAATGTGGAACTGAATTGGGATAAGTGCATGTTCAAGGTCAAAGAGCTAGAATTCCTAGGTCATACCGTCTCCGCTGATGGTATTTTTCCTTCAAAAGTTAAGACTGACGCTGTTCTTTCTTTCCGTGAGCCGAAGAATGAAGCTGAAGTACGTAGTTTCCTGGGTCTCGCTAATTACATGAACAAGTTCATTCCTAACTTGGCGACTATTGATGAGCCTCTTCGAAAATTAACGCAAAAAGGAGTACCTTTTGAGTGGAGATCGGAACACGCCAAGGCGTTTGAGGAAATCAAAAAGATCATGAGTCAGGTTGGGCAACTTGGGTATTATGACGTGAAAGATCGCACGGCTGTAATGGCCGATGCAAGCCCCGTAGGTCTAGGAGCTATCCTTGCTCAATATGATACCCAAGGACAAGTCCGTATTGTTAGTTATGCCTCAAAATCGTTAACTGATACTGAATCAAGATATTGCCAGACAGAGAAGGAAGCACTAGCACTTGTTTGGGCAGTTGAAGGATTTCAAGTGTATCTGTTGGGAAGACAGTTCGATTTAGTAACCGACTGTAAAGCATTGCAATTCCTGTTTACTCCTAGATCCAAAGCATGTGCTAGAATTGGGAGGTAGGTGCTTCGTTTACAAGCTTTCGAGTACAATGTGGTGCATATTTCTGGAGAAACTAATGCAGCTGATGCGTTGTCCAGACTGGCAGTTCTGGATCCAAAACCTTTCGATAGCAGTGCCCGAATAAAAAATACAGTAGAAAAACCGAACGTTGTATTGTAACAGTACTATTTAAAACCATATTTTTACAATAGACACTACTGTAAAAATAAAAATACAAAAACAATAAAATGTAATGTACAGTACCATACAGTAAATTGTAAATAAGATTTTTACAATATACTATACGGGTGGTTAAGTATCGTAACAATATAAAAAAATATTTTTCTCCATATATATTTTTTTGCAAAACCATACATTATATTGTAAATGAATTATTATAAATACTGATACGTGGGTTTTAATAAACCGTACATTGTATGATACACATATGGTTTCAAACAATAAAATGTACCGTAAATATATTGTTTTTAACTGTAGTTTCAGTACTGGTTATACATTTAATTAAATGGTTTTGGAATGGTTCTCTTTTGTTATGTTGTGTTGGTTTACATTACATAAACCAAATAATGTTATATTATCTTGTCATTTTCCTCCTATTAATGGCATCTCAGGCTTACTAGCATTATGAGATACGCTTTGGGAATTCTCCAGAGCATTTTGGATAACCCTTCATATATTGGATTGCCCACGTCCAAGTCTGAGTCGAGGTCAGAGTAGTCTCTGATTGCATTAACAGTTGAAGCTTAGGCTCCCATGCCCCACCAGCCAGATAACTGGGTTTCGCAAACTAAGCATTATTTGTGGCAACACTTTGAGCGGCATGATGGAACTATGCCGAGCGCGCTAAGTATTATTAGACCACTAATGTAGTTGCATGAAGTGGGTGACGAGGTACATAAGTATCATTACAGCGTGCTTAACCGTTATTGCAATATTGAGGCTCCAGTTTGACTAAAGTTCGAAATACACGGAAATACATAACAACTCATGAGAAAACTGTCAAGTTCGATTCAAGTATAAGTTAGGTTAAAAAACGAACCCGCAGACGAACCTATATTAAAAGTCATTTCAGTGTTCAGTCCAGTCCATGTGTTAAAGATGGCTCTACGTCAAAGATAAAGTTTGTCAATCGCATTTGATTCGATTGTGGTCGAAGGCAAGTTCACATGAGAGAAGAGGAGGAAATTCCCCTAAATGCAAATACAGAAATAATAGTGTTGATGATGAACTCATCCACTGATTCACGGTAATCTGACCTGCATCATTCCGGGTTGGCCTACATTCGTATTTCTCTCATCGCACTCTACACACCTAGCCCGCCATATCTCTTGGACCCCTGCTTGGACCTGCAGTTCTTAGGATAGGACATTTGGTTTACCACTGATTTAAACATGTTATTGATTTTCAATTGATGTTTCAACTTATTCAGTTTTTCCTCTTTCCTATGAAAGCTTTCCTTTGCATCAAAAAAGTCACAAACATCAACAAAACAAAGCACGGAAAAATGTTAAACTGAATAAATTCTGGTGTTCGATTTGAATAGGTCGAATCTGCATATGAATCACAGCAAACATACGACCTATTCAAATCGAACATCAGAAATAATAAAAAATTCACGGTAAAATAATGTTTCGGAAAAGTGAATGGTTCAAACGTAAGAAAAACAGTATAATATATTGTTACATAAAAATTCAATGTAAATGTATAGTATAGCGAACCATTTCATCACAATACACTTTATTGTAGCTGGTACACTGTATGGTGCAGAAATGGTTTTCACCATAGACCCTATGGTTAGTTTTTATCCGGGTGAGGAATTGCTGATCCGAGAAATTGTAACATCTGCAGCCAACTCGATTGCGTTAAGCTGGGATGAAATCAAACAGGCGTCGATGGTGGATGAAGAAATTAGAAATATACAAGACTTGATCAAAGTGAATCGGGAGGCGGAACTTCCAATTGCATACAGAGTTATCGCTAAAGAACTGTGCCAAGTTGGAGATGTTTTGCTCAGAACGGACCGGCTGATCATTCCACAGAAGCTTCGAAGTAGGGTTCTAGCATTGGCGCATGAAGGCCATCCAGGGAGCAGAATGATGAAAACTCATCTTCGAACAAATGTCTGGTGGCCGAAACTTGATCAAGATGTTGATAAATTTGTAAAAGAATGTCGGGGTTGCTGTTTGGTATCTGCACCTGATGCTCCGGAACCAATGATAAGAAAGGAGTTGCCTTCAGCACCTTGGCAAGATGTTGCAGTTGATTTCCTTGGCCCGCTACCTGACGGGCAATACTTACTTGTAGTAGTGGATTACTACAGTCGGTACGTGGAAGTTAAGGAGATGACAACGATAAATGTTCAAGCTGTAATTGAAGAACTGAGCGTTATTTTCGGTCGGTACGGGCTTCCAGTTTCGTTGAGAGCTGATAATGGGCCCCAGTTGAGTGAAAACTGTAACGAATTGAAAAGTTTTTGCTTGGAAAACGGGATTCAATTGGTTAATACAATACCATATTGGCCTCAACAAAATGGAGAAGTAGAACGGCAAAACAGAACAATTCTCAAAAGGCTTCGGATTGCTCAAGAACTAGGAAAGAACTGGAAGCAGGAATTAAGTCAATATTTGCTTGTTTATCATGCAACGAATCATCCCACGACTGGTAAATCACCATCTGAATTGATGTTTGGAAGACGTATTCGAAGTAAGCTACCGCAGGTACCATTATATCAATTGAATGATGAAGAGGTGAGAGATATGGATCGATAACAAAAGGAAAAAGGAAAAGAATATAGCGATAGGAAGCGTAGAGCGAATCAAAGTCAGATTGAAGTTGGCGACAAAGTTCTGATGAAAAGGATGAAGAAGAACAACAAGCTGGATGCTGACTATATCAACGAGGAATTCACAGTGACGCGTAAAATTGGAGCAGACTGTACAGTGAAATCTTGTGAAACCGGAAGAGAGTATAGGCGTAATGTTGCTCACCTAAAGAAAATAGTGACTGTTATTGAGGACGGAGATGAATTGGAATTGCAATCTGATTCTGAAGATGTTGATAATAATTCAAGCAAAAGATCACGAAGAGAACCACAACATTTTAAGGATTATGTACCATATTAATGTTAGAAATTAATACTATTATGTTTAAATATAAGGAATATTAGAGGTAACAATATTTCAATAAAAACAAGGGGAGATTGTAGAGACTAACATTAGAGTAAGCTATGATTAAAGAGAGAACTTAGCAACCGACAATAAACAGGACACTTTTGCTCTGACAGTACTGGTGAACGGTTGTCAATAAACTCAGTGTAAGTGTATTACTATATCCGGATTTGCCCCCTAATTCCGATCCCTTGGAAATCCCTCGGAACTCCCGTGCTTCTGATCCCTACACTCGCTTTTCCTATCCAATATCCATAAGTCTTTTAAGTTTTGTTATAAAAATGCTTTATTGAACGCTAACAACATATTTTACTTTGACAGTTTCTGTGATATTGATATTCAGTGTTTTCCGTCAATATCTGCACACAATGTTGAGGTCTTCAGAATATTATCAAAAACGCCCTGTTGAGAGGTAAACTTATGAGTCAAACATTCAGAATAGGCAGTAAGTATCTCGTTCAAATCGTTTTCAAAAGCAGACAGATCGCCGTCAAGCTCCGGGATGTCCTTTGTGATGCCAAAGTCGATCGAAGCAATATGGTTTCCGATGGCTTCTGGATTGCTGATGATGTTCCTCTTCCGGAAGAGCGTGAATACATGGTACTGACTTAGATCCCCCTCTTGATCATGATTACGACTGTTTACTTCAGCAAGTAATTCGGCGACCGATGTGTCCAGCTTGTCCAAACACACGCTGTAACCCACTCCAATCCACCTTACGGTGCTTTCCAGCGCTAAGGCGTTGTTTTCCCAACACCAGTAGTCGATGCTTTCGCCGAAGGCCGTCAATTCGGCTTCGATGTCCAAGACCTTTTGGACTGCCTCAGTTTGTGTTGTCAGAACGTTGCGGTAGAAATTATTGAGCACATCTTCGGCGGTCTGCTGGCTGGATCTACTCCGTTTGCTGGGAATTGCGGATTGCACCTGAGCTAGCACATTCAATGAGCTTTGTCTTTTATGTTGGACTTTTGCGGCCTTGAATGTAAATTAAATCGATATCGTTATTAAAATTCGTATCGAACGTAAACCTTCTACTTACAATAACTGCCACGAACAGCAATACCAGAACAACTTGTAACAGTTTCATAATGAACAGTCGACGAGTAGAATACACAGGTTTATGTGCCATAAACCATTTCTTGGGTCTTTTATATTGGAAATAACTCGGATATCAGTTTTGCATTTCATCTTATCTTATTGTGTGTACCAAAATGGTAATCGGTGATTTGAACTACCTCTCAATGAAAAAGTAGGGATTATGCAGTATCGCTGAATATCGTTTCATGTGTCAACCGGACCCACTTCTTGAATTTATTGATAACCAGATTAGATTAATATCTCGACTAAATTCGTTCTATAAAATCCGGAACAAATCATGAATAGCATCATTTCAGGCGTATACTTCTGACAAACTGCATCATGAAAACTTTGCTTTTCCTTGGTTTATTGGTTGTTGCCGTAAGTATCACTACACATTCGCAAGAAGTACGTGTGGATATTCAGATTTTTCTTCTATCATCTCGTTTAGAATGCGCAATACTCTGAAGTGCGCCACATTGCTTTAGACGCTGTCGACAAGCTCCGTGAAATTTTGCCCGACTATCAGAGCGCGCATGATATCACGATCAACAAACTGTACGAATCGAAGCAAAAGGTCTTGGGAGAGCTGAACTCTTTCTACAATCAAACACTGACGCTGAAGACGAACTCTCTTAAGGTGGTGATGGACGCGGAACTGAGCTTACTCAACTATGGCAACACTATCGAGGATTGGTGTTTCGAAAATAACATTTGGGGTCTAATGAGTATCACGGGTTGGGCTGGCAACAAGTACAGCGAATGCATCAAGAAGCTGGATGACTCCATCGATAAGGACGTTGCTGAAATGTACGAACAATTCGCTGAAGGCGAGGCTAAAATCCAGAAGTATAGTATTTTCGAGGTATTCTTCAAGCCGAGCAATATCATCTCTAGACCGGAATCGATGGCGGACACCATCAGCAAATTGAAAATCGATATAACGGACGACATTCCGGACTTTGAAGACATCATTCGTAGTTTCATAATTGATCTCAGTGATAAACAGTCACAGTATACGAATTGCTTGGATGAACTTCAAACAGTGTTCGACGGTGAAATTGAAAGACTGCGCAAGTTTTCGGAAGAATGTGTCGAAGAACAAAATAATTAATTAACTTCAATAAAATAATGAACTATCATAAATGCTGCCAAGACCAATTTCAATTGTGCGGAGATTAAAGCTGTCAAGATTTTCATCTTCGTCCGTCTATATGCAGGGTTCCAATAATGTTTAGGGTACTTACAACCTTTTCCACACGTCACGCATGTAACCCCATTTATTGCTTCTCTAGTATTCGCACAATAGGATCAGCCAGTCATCAGCAGAATGTCGACCCTCACGAATCTTTGGAATAGTCCGATAAGTCTAGTATAGTCTAGTCTTCACATACACAGCCATTCATTGAAAGAATCGACTACTAACTTCTATCATTTTTCTTGTCATTATCAATGCTTGCAGCACATCGAAGATGCAATACAAAAATTGAAGCGGCCAGGCCTATTGTGCAGCGTCTTGTTGTGGAAATTGATGCCACAATATAGCTATAGAACGGGCCAAGTTCGCAGGGGTTGACGGTATTAAAGTGAAGGAGTTTCATTTTGATTATTGTAATGTAGTGTTCTTTAGTGAAACATATCACCTTTTTAACACTTTAATGCGCCTCCAACGGTTCATCACGAACCGGCTGCTGCAGATGGAGTATGGCTGATCATATGCATCAGACATGCTCGATAAACATGGAGGATCCGCCAGGGCTCATTAGAGTCTATTCCCAAGCAATAGTTCCAAGTCGGTTGGATTTAAGAAGGTTTTGATGATCGTTACAAATCCTAATAAAAGTATTGTAGGATTTGTGACAGGTTTTGGAACCTTTTACAGCCAGCTGACTTCAAAATATTGTTTGGGCTCTATTTCTCACGTTTCTCGGTTGATTTTGATTAGTAATTCATTAATGTCATAGTCGCTTTTTCGAATTTTTAGAATGTTATTTGGTCATATTTTTTTAAATAAAGCAATTAAAATCGACCGAAGAATTAATAGTGGGAAGGAGATTTGCAGCACTTAATTGTGCTGATAGATTCGAAGCTAACGTGCGAACACTTAAACGCATTGTTGACGTCAATGCGTTCGACGTGACATTTTGGACAAAAACTGACTGCTTTTTATTAACTGAACAACGTTACTTGTGTATGACTAGGTTGACATTTCTAGGCTACGCTTGAGAAAATGACATGGTTTATCTAGGTAGGACCGATAGGATGAACAAATTTGAACATTTTTCATAGTATTTGTAGGGGGATGAATACATAATAGTTGACAAGCAATCTTTATTATTTCAAAATTTTATTGCAATTAAGTGACCAACTTGACGTATTTTTGTTTATCTCTTAGATGGTATTTTGAAACCAACAGAAAAATATCAGAAGTTCAGTTGCATGTTTCTGTGGGTTTTGGACCGATGACAATTTAAGGACACAAAAGATGAACACAGAGAAGTAGAAAACGATTAGCGAAATCAAGAAAACAATTTGACACAGGATCGACTATATTTTAACATACAGGGTTTGATTGATTCGATGAAAAAAAAAACAAACATACGACAACTGACTTAACGAGAAGAAAAACATATTGAACCATACTACAAAATCGAACCAGACGACAAACACAAACCGTGTGACCATACCACTACATAGGCAAATCCTGACTGACTGACCAATTGAAAACTTTCCAACCTTCTACCGTAACTTTCTGAGTCAGTAGGCAACAGTGTCTTAATGGATATCATTTTCCGCGTACGGCTGGCAAACTGCTTCTGAAAGATTGCGTACTCTTTTCTATCTTCGGGTCTAGTGTAGAGGTTTCAACTCTATTCAGAGTGCAGCTAGAAACCTAGCAAAAAAAAAAAAAAAAAAAAAAAATATAGCTATAGAACGGGGACGTTTCGTACCAACCGTTCAGCATGGTATGTAGTATAAAAGTGAAGTATATACGATGGGAGTGAGAGTGACTTTGCTAAGAAGGTTAATGTCACTCCATCGATGCTCTTCTTCCTGAGATGAGACATAGGAATTTAACCCTTATTATGTCCAGTCTGAAAAGTCTTGACTTAAGGCGAAACTGGAAGCATTTTCTCATTTTTTCGGTTTTTGATTTTTTATTAAATAACGAAGCAATATTTTCAAAATCGGTTTTCGTGCACATGTAGAGTATGGATCAAGGCATCTTCTGAATTTTTTTGAGGTGGAAAATGTTTTCCGTTTTTGTAGAAACCATTTTTATGTGAAATTTTGTTCAAAAATGGTTTCTGCAAAAACGAAAAACATTTTCCACTACAAAAAAAATTCAGAAGATACCTTGATCCATACTCTACATGTGCACGAAAACCGATTTTGAAAATATTGCTTCGTTATTTAATAAAAAATCAAAAACCAAAAAGTGAGGAAATGCTTCCAGTTTCGCCTTAAACGCCATTACTCGCTCTCTGAAACTAGAAAAAAGGCAGAGTGATCCCTTTCTCAAATAAACATTATTAAATCTATATCTATAAAAGTCAATGTATACATCTATCTATCTATCTATTAGTCTGGTACATGGTTTATATGGGAAAATACAAAAAATGGAAAAACTCAAGTTCCTGTATACTTTTTGAGTTCCACTTTGGTCCCATATCAACTGTGCAAAATTTCAGATCGATCAAAGAAACTATATTTTAGCGCCCGCCATTCTTAGTTTTTCATACGATTTACTATGGGGAAACTTTACTCCTGCAAAGAAAAATCGCTAGGAGTCACCCCTAGATCCCTAAAAATAAATCGACGAATGATGTCTGTAGAAAACTTCACTAGGAAGCAGACCTCTGAAGACATAAAATCGATGCGATGTTCCTGGAAAAAGTTATTAGGCCTCACGTGATCGATAAAATAACGAGATTTTATTATTTATTGTTATTCCTTACATGTTAAACAGTGTTTGCATGCCATTCGATTTTCAATCAATAACTTTTTACACATGCCTCAGATCGCTTTGCGGTCTTCGGAGGGTTGGTTCCTCGTAAAATTTCCAACAGAAATCATTCATCGATTCATTTTTAGCGGTTGAGGGGCAACCTGTGACGATTTTTCTTTGAAAAAGTGATTTTCCTCATACTAAATCGTATGAAAACTTAAAATGGCTGGCGCTAAAATATAGTTTCTCCGATCGATCTGAAATTTTGCACAGTTGATATGGGACCAAAATGGAACTCAAAAAGTGTACAGGAGTAAAATGTCTTTTTGTGTCCCACGCTAATATCTATATCTATATATATATATATATATATATATATATATATATATATATATATATATATATATATATATATATATATATATATAAATGCAGTGGCATACGTGGGACCGCGCATAACTTGCGAACGGAAGGTCCGATTTTGATCGTCTTAGTTTTGTTCTGTTAGTTTTCACCCAAGAAAGGTTTATGAGGCAAAAAAACATCGAAAAATTGAGAGTTCTAGAAAATCGATCTTCCATACATTTTGACCGGGGACTTGGTCTTGGGTAGAAACATGAAACGTCAAAAAACGCAGTAGGCAAGACAAAGTTTGCCGGGTACAGCTAGTGTATATATATAAAATGTAGTGGCATAAGAAGTCAAGAATAGATATTCAACGCTATTTTGGAATCCAAGATGGCGGTCATGGAATGGTGGTTTGAGCTAGGTACTATGCATTATGGGTATCTATTCATTGGGCTTGATGAGTAGAAGTCAAAAATCAATATCCGACGCCATTTTGGAAACCAAGATGGCGGACTATAATTCAAGATGGCAGAACATATTCCAAGATGGCGGTCATGGAATGGTGAATTGTGCTATGCTACCATGTAATATAAGTATCTATCGAGCCTGGTGAGTAGAAGACAAAAATCAATATCTGACGCTATTTTGGAATCCAAGATGGCGGACTATAATCCAAGATGGCGGACCATATCCCAATATGGCGGCCATGGAATGGTGGTTTGAGCTATGATACTATGCAATGTAGGTATCGATCGGGCTTGATGAGTAAACATCTATTGCAAGTTTATACACGACAGAAAGGCTTTAAATTATTGTTCTAGGTTTCAAAACTGTGTTTTATGGAGGCATGTCTTATGATGTATTTTTCAAAAAAGGGTGACACTTAATCCCCTGGTGAGCAAATGGTTCATTTAAAGAAAAAAATAATTCCAGGGGCTTCCTATTCATTTTCTTTTCAAGTTTTCTGGTATTTTCGATGAATATGATGTATTTCAAATTGTTAGAATACCACACATTTTTAAGGATATACCGTATTTTCAAAATGGGGAGACTTGATCTCCATTGTCATGGTGTGTACTGAAATAAAACTTATTTGACACATTCTATCCTTGAATATAATAGAATTCCAAGTAAATAGAGGCTTCCGAATAGAATTTTATTTTTCACATGTATAATGTGTGTCTCCCCATGTCACTGTTGTGTATACTAATCTGTAATAATTAGAGTACCTTATTCGGATAAATACGTTTGATAGTATTTTATTTAACCTTTGTGCGATAAAAATTTGACACGATTTGGATCAATTTTTCGGAATCGCCTAAAAGATTTCTGATGGACTGAAAACAAATCATCAGCTGTAAAAAATGATGTAATATTATATCTACCGTAATCACTTGTAGCCAAAACATAGTCGTTTGTCCAGGAGTAGTTTTTGAAAAAATATGCTAGAAGAAAACTGTTTTTGATTCCATCAAAAAAAAGGGGGGAACAAGTCTTCCCAGGGATCAAGTCTCCTCAGTCTCCCCTACATTCATTGAGCTCCGTCTTTAAGGTGGGGCTTTCGCGGTCTTCTAATTAAATTGATGTCGTTATTAACATTCGTATCGATTGTAAACGAAAGGTCAGAACAACTTGTAACAATAGAGTTAATAAACTATAGAGGAAGAATCCCAGGTAACAATTTGATGTTGATTAAGCGCTTCTCTAACTTATGCTAATCAGCCTTAATTTGAACAAAAGATGTACAAAAGAACTGTAAACATTTGTTCAGCTCTTAAACACCCAATTTTGGTGATTTTATCCAGCCAAAGGTTGATTTGAGCTATCCATGAAGCTGGATTAAGGTTGAAGAAACGCTTATATCCGAGCGATGAACGCTTTTCAGCCTTTATCCATCAATTCTTCAGCAAATGGGAATGATTATTGATTATATTTATAGAACAGATAAGGATCAGAGTGTAGAATTAGCATAAGTTAAAATACACAAAAATAAAAACCAAAAAAAAAAAAGATAAGGATCAGGTGAAGCTTTAGAGTAGCTTAATCATCTTTAGTTCAGCAATTCATCATCACTTATGCAGCACTATCAAATAAAAAAAAAAACAGCATTAGTCCCACACAATTTAAGCCATAATTGCCAGGACTCTTGGTCTAGATGAAGAAAAGTAGTTCATAGTTGCTGAAATTGAAATATATAAATGATGATTATAATTGAGAATCGAACTTCGGTGCATTGATTCATAGTTACTTACCTTTGCATCTGCTCCACCTGAAATGGTACGAGCTTAGTGATTTGTGAAAGAACAAGCTAGATACCGTCGTTTCTGAATAAAGGTTGAACAATTTTGAACAAAGGCTGTGTTGAGGTTGAATAAGCGGTGGAAGTGCTTTGTTACGAATGCATGGATTAGCTGTCAAAACATCATTGTTTTGTTTACAGTTCAGTGCTTCTCGGTTTGGTTATCGTGAAACACCGCGGCACGCGGCAGTCAGCGAAAATGAACAGAAATACAGGTAAATATTCATAATTGATATTCCACGGTGCGGATAACAAGTATCTGTTATCTATTTTTAGAGAACGCTGGTTGTTTCGCCGTTATCAAAACGGTAGAACGCGAAAAAACCCTCATCTCTATCGTGCCTCAAAGAGATGTCCTCCGAAATGTCTTTGAACCGGTTTTTCAAACAAACCTCCAAGCATTGATACCAGTATCTTCCACCTGGAATGTCCTTGATGAAATTGCTCGTGTTCTGAGGCGTGGCCAGTAATATTCATTTGCTCGATATTGATGTTTTACAATCCGTAAGAGATCTTTTAAGGCTTTATGCCTTATGTTATGTTCAATTGCCCATTTCCGTAATGATTCTCTTGGTTCTTCATTGTAGAGGTTTGATTCACAGTCGAGCGCCTCTGCCATACGATAGATTTCCTCTTCCGCCGGTTCATAAGATAGTGAATCACTTATACCGTCACCTTCAACACCATAGTCCTCATCACTGACCGCGTCACTGGGACCAACCGATTCTCTTTCCCCTGGTAATTGTTCAACATCAGGAATACCGTTGTTGCCTTTTAAATGAACAAATGTAATATTTGATCAAGCAATACTTTGATTGATTGATTTGTTTTTATTAAAGCCCTTGGCTGAAGCAATACTTTATCATTTATAAATTCTGTACAGATTACCTTTCGATAGTGTAACTTCTGCAGCAGATTCGCAAACCATCGTTCGGTGATCAAAGGCGACGAAATCCCTTTCTTTATTTTCAGATAATATGGTCTTCAACACCTTTTCACATTTCTCACGTCTTTTTTTTTTCAAATTGCGGTAATAAGTATCATTCTTTTTGAATGTTATTTTAGATTTACAATCCATTTTTGTCAATTATTATGATCCGCACAACTTTCTCACTGATGATTTGTTATTATCATTAAAGGCTGAATAACAGAGTCCTAGCGCATAATATTCATTATTGTAGAAAGGCTGGATAAACGGATGTAGAGAAGTTGGATAATCTTCTATTGAGTATCATATTCAGCATACGATGATAAGCTGAACAAAAGATACTTTGTAAACTCAACAAGCTACTTTTCAACTAGATGTTCAGCTTCCGGCTTATTCAGATACTGGCACCCTTAACCAACCATTGTTCAGCTTTGACTCTCACTGTTCAGCTACCATTGTTACTTGGGATGTCGCTGGCGTCGCTGCCGCAACATCTTTTGCTGGTGGAGATAGGCAGGGATATAAGTGTCATAGCGAAAAAGTATGGAGTTTGACAGTTAGATACCCGACATGTTTCCGAACGAGAACAAAGGGAACAGCAGCGACATTCGTCCTCTATAGTTTTTTAACTCTATTCTTGTAACAGTTTGATATTGAACTGTCGACGAACAGAATACGCAGGTTTATGTATCATAAACCATTCCTTGAGCCGAAGGTGAATTTTGGATTCCATCTTATCTTATGTGTTTCCTAATTGTGTGTATCAAAATAGTAATACAGGTCAGTAAAATTTCTTGTAAGATAAAAAGTATAGATTATAGAGTATTGTTGGATACCATAAACTAACGTCAATCGGACCCACTTCTTGGATTTATTGATAATCAGATTAGATTAATAGCTGGAATAATTTTGTTCTATAAAACCCGGAACACTCGACGAGTTGTTTCATTTCGCAAACCGTACAGTAGTCGCACGCGCATATATTTGACAATCCTTCATCATGAAAATTCTGTTGTTTCTTGGTTTATTGGCTTTTGCCGTAAGTATAAATTCGCATTCAGAATAAAGTACGAGCTGATATTAAACAATCTCATACATGAATCTCGTTTAGAATGCGCAATATTCTGAAGTGCGCCACATTGCTTTAGACGCTGTCGACAAACTCCGTGAAGTTTTACCCGACTATCAGAACGCGCAAGATGTCACGATCAACAAGCTATACGAATCAAAGCGAAAGGCCTTGGGCGAGCTGAACTCTTTCTACAATCGAACGTTGGACCTGAAGGCGAACTCTCTGAAGTCACTGATGAACGCCGAACTGGACATACTCAGCTATGGTGACAGTATCGAGGTTTGGTGTTGGGAGAACAACATTCCGAGCCTACAAGGTGACATGGGCTGGGCGGGCAACAAGTACAGCGAATGCATCAAGCAGCTGGATGACTCCATCGAGAAGGACGTTGCTGAAATCTATGGACAATTCACAGAAAGTGAAGCTAAAATCCAGAAGTATAAGCTGCTCCAAGTATTCTTCAAGCCGAGCAATATCATCTCTAAACCGGAACCGATGGCGGACACCATCAGCAAATTGAAGATCGATATAACGAACGACATCCCGCACTTTGAAGACATTATTATCAGATTCGTAGAAGATCTACACGCTAAGCAGTTTGAGTACACGTGCTGCTTGAACGATCTTCTGAAGGAATTCAACAATAGAATGGAAACTCTGAGGTCTCGTTCGGAAATTTGTCTCAAGTCACAAAAGTAATAAGATAGTTTTATTGAAAGTTTTTGGTGCATACAAAGGTTAATAAACGATTAAAATTATCTCCATAGCCTAATATAAATATGTGATGATATTCTGGGTAAGAGTGTATTGGTGCGAGTATGAAGATTTTCTCATACTATCATGAATAGTGCCACCTTTTTCGCTCGCTTTTTCGTGGTGGCGCCACCAACAGTGACTCCTGATTTTCAGCAGTATTGTTAGTGTTCTTGATAAAGTTGTCTTCGGTTTTGTCTTCGCTGATTGTGGACGATGATCTGGGAGGTTTGTGGGTTTTACCGGGATTTTTCGTCTTTTTTCGGCTTTTGTGGGATATTACGGCTTAGCAAAATTAGTGTCGCTCCCCTTAGTGATGATCACTAGCGTGTGCAGCATTTTCCCCCTTTTCCTCGATAATCTTTCGATAACGATAACCAAACAATGAACCAATGCGAAGATCAACGTAGCTTCGATGATTTTGCGATAAATCTAGTTACCCTAGTGACGGCATCAACAACGGTTCAGATCGCGAAGAATTTGAGGAGACGTTATCGAGTCGATAATCGACACAGTTAACTGTATCGCCGATGACATTTCCGCCTAAAGACGTTATCGTTATCGACGATAAACGATAAGTCAGTCATTCCATTTATTCATTCGGTCAGACTAAGGCCTGAGCGACCTCTGCTTTACATAGTAGTCGTCCTCATTCTCTTCGATCCATGGCTGTGTGTTGCCAGTTCCGCACTCTGCGAAGGGTCCGCAAATCGTCCTCCACTTGATCGCTGCGAACCACGTCTTCTTGTACCGGTCGGATGAATCTAGAGAACCATTTTAGCCGGATTGCTATCCGACATCCTGATGACGTGATCCGCTCACTAGCCTCCCAATTTTTGCGGTGTGGATGATGGTTATTTCTCTCAGCAGCTGATGCGCTTCGTGATTCATTCGCCTTCTCCAAGTCCCGTCTCCCATCTGCAATCCGCCGTAGATGGTACGCAACACCTTTCGTTCGGAAACTCCAAGGGCGCTTTGGTCCTCTGTATGTAGAGTGCCCTTAATGACTACCGGACTAATCAACGTTTTGTAGATAGTTAACTTCATGTGACGACGCTTTGTTCGATCGTAGAGTTGTGCAGAGTCCAAAGTAAGCTCTGCTGGTGTCGATGTCAACGGTCACCATTGAACCCAAGTACACGAAATCCACAATCGCCTCGATTTCATCACCGTCGATAGAAATTCGGGGTGGCGGGTGCGGTTATTCCTCCCTGGAGCCCTTTGCCATCATGTACTTTGTCTTTGACACATCAATGACTAATCCGATTCGTCTGGCTTCATTCTTTACTCGTTTCCGCCATCGTCTCAAATTTCCGAGGTATAATATCAATATCAACAGCAGCTGAACGGACTTCGTGAAAATCGTTCCACTCGCGTTTATCGAGAGCTCTCCTTATTACACCCTCTCAAGCAATGTTGAACAGCAAGCACGAAAGATCACCACCTTACCGTAACCCTCTGCGAGATTCGAAGGGACTCGAGAGTGTCCCTGGTACTCGAACTACGCACATCACTCGATCCATCGTCGCCATGATCAATCGTATCAGCTTATCCGGAAATCCGTATTCGTGCATAATCTGCCATAGCTGTTCTTGATCGATTGTATCATACGCTGAATTGAAATCGATGAACAAGTGATGTGTGGGCGCGTTGTATTCGCGGCATTTCTGCAACACCAGGTGAATGGCAAACATCTGATCAGTTGTAGCGCGTTTACCCATGAATCCAGTCTGTTATTGCCCCACGAACTCTATTGGAATCGGTGATAGACGACGGCATAAAATTTGAGAGAATAATTTGTAGTAAATATGATCGCGCGGTAGTTCTCGCAATCCAACTTGTCGCCCTTTTTGTAGATGGGACACACGATACCATCCATCTATTCCAACGGTAATACTGCTTCCTCACAAATCTTGGTGTTGATCCAGTGTAGTGCTTCTCCACCGTATTTTAGGGGCTCGCTTGGTAGTTGATTTGCTCCAGCGACTTTGTTGTTTTCAACTGATCAACCTCCTCCTCAATGTCTTGGAGGTTAGGAGCTGGAAATCTTTCGTCCTGCGCACGTACTTCTAGATCTGTTACCACGCCACCTTCGGTGCTTTCGACGTCGCCATTGAGGTGCTCATCGAAGTGCTGCAACCACCTCTTGACCACCACACGCTCGCTTGTGAGAAGATTCCCGTGATTGTCTCGGCACATGTCGGCTTGTGGCACAAAGCCTCTGCGAGAGTAGTTCAGCTTATCGTAGAACTTCCGTGTGTCCTTAGCGCGGTACAGCTTTTCCATCGCTTCGCGATTTCGTTCTTCCTGCTGGCGGAAGACTGAGTTCTACCTGTTCCGCGCCTGTCCATAACATTCCTCATTCGCCCTTGTACGGTGTTGCAACATTCTCGCCCATGCTGAATTCTTCTCGTTTTTCAACTGTTCACATTCGCCATCCTATCAGTTTTATTCTGTGATTCGGAGTCGCGAAGCCTAGTGCTGCAGCCGAGGTACTACCTACACTCCCGATCAAACATTTGGAGTCACCCTCTCAAAAATCATGTCACTTTTAGGCCCATATATCCGTTAATTTACGTCCGATTTCGAAACCCTAGGTCTCATTCAAATTTGCCTAATTTTCTAAAAAAAATGAATATAAACTTACAGCAGTGTCGCTGGAAATTGGGTCGACCAAATTTTAATATGAGAGCGGTAATATAACCTGTTTTCTATTAGCTTTCAATTGCTTTTTACCGAACTTGGCTAAAAAATCTAGGAAAATAGTAACTAAATAAATTAACTCTTGATGTCATCGACCAAAAGTTTGGGTCACCCTTCAATATGATGTATCAGCCAAAAGTTTGGGGTCACTGTCGTAAAACATGGAAAAGTGATTTGTGATATCTTCGTCATCTATAGTTCATTTTTGATTCTTCTTGGATGGCCATCGTAGGATGGCCGCGTAGCTACGGTATCCCGACCGTCCAGACCCGGAGCCTTGTTCAACTTAAGCGGCTTCGCTATGACGATGGGTTGGTCGTTCGTTACCGGGCGACCTCGCTGACTACTCTGTAGGCATCACCCCAAGGGGTCGTGTTAGCTGCCTGGGCAGAGATTTTAGAAGCACGCCCGCTTACTTGCCTTGATCTTTTTGTTCAGTGTCAGTTTAGCCGCCCTGTTGGCCTCACTTTGTTTCATTCTACCATCATCGGTGAGAGCTCTTTGCATCCTCCTTCTAGCTCTTAGGCAGAATGCGCGAAGTTCTGCGATTTCTGGACACCGCCAGTATACCGGTTTGCGTCCATTTCTGAGTATGGATCGCCTTGGCATTGCGGCGTCGCATGCACGGATTAGGGTTCCAACTAGATCATCGCTGGATAGATCGTACCCTCCATAAGCAATCGCGCCGGCTTATCGAAGCGCGAGGTCAGCCATCCCCGATGGTCGATGACCTTCGGCTGTTGCCTTTTTCCTATATATGAACTGTAACATCCCGGATCTGCGTGTTACTCGATAAGATATGTCCGTTGGAGAAGGTTGCCTACTAAATCATCATCAGCAGAAGCAAAGCTCACCGGTGTAATAAAACAGAACGATAGGCAAATAAAATGATGGTAATCACAATGTTCATTGAGTAAAACAACCGCCCACTAGAAATAATCCGAAAATTCGATAACAGACCTTCTAATTCAGGCTGTGGCTGCACGCACGGAGGTACGCACTTTACCGTTGGCAGATTTACTGCTCACGGTGTGTCTGGTAGAAGAAATTTATTACAAAAAAATAGGCATCGCTAATTTTTACGTTACGTGAAAGTTGACGCTTCTAGTTTTCATTCAAGCCCAACATCGAAATATTCCATCGGGGGAACTTTTTCATACAAAAATTGGGTGTGTTTGTTAAGAAGAAATAGGGATTAATTTGGAACCGTTCATTTTGTATGGGGAAAAACAGTTTTCTAACAAAGTTGTTCGAGATCCCTCGGTGGATTTTTTTGAGGGACCGTGCAAATGAAAGCTGAAAGCCTCTAGTTTTGAATAGCGAAAAATTTGACGATGCTTATTTTTTTGTTATAAACCTTTCCCATACACACGCCGTGCTGCTGCCTATCACTCTATTAGCTATAGTACCCCCTGCAGGATTAACACACTTGTTCTTTGAAACTTATTATTACCGCACTTATCGGGTGCTTGTACACACTCGTCATAGGTACCTAAATATAAATATTCCAGATGATCAAAAGGCGCTGGGGCTTTCCTAAGGTTGACCTATAATGTTGACGGGCGATTACGAAAAAAAAAGCCATCATAAGCCGTCGACTAATCTGGTTCATCCGCTTCTTCAACTCGCAAGAGCAGCTCTCGCCTTCTTCATCCGAGCAGTTATGATGATCTTGGGAGTATCCCATTTGAAATAATGCCATTTTCTATAACGTGAAGAGCTTTGTGTGGGCGTCTGGGTCAGGAGGGGCAAAATGGCATATTCTTCCTTTTTGCAGAGCCCTATTAATCAGAATAGAAATAATTTCATCTGAAAAGTGGTTACTTCCATGTATTTTTGTATAATACGTCGGGCCAGGAGGTTAAGAAGTGTTAAACTAGCGTAAAACTTTTTAAAGACCTCCAAAACATTTTCAATTTAGAGTCATATTTTCTGTGCCGAGGTAGGTGTATTTTTTTTGTCTTGAGCAGCCACATGAGCTTATGAAAGCAACTGAATGAATTTTGAGAAATTTATTGATATTCAAGGTCCTTCAAAAACCCTGGATTTATGAACTTCATGATCTATGTATTGGCTTTACAGTGTTCAGTATTTATCCTACTTTTGTAATACTCGCCTCCGGTTCTACCCGTAGACTTCCGTAATGCAACGGGAAGTGATTTACGCCATATATTAAGATTTGTAAAATCCTCAGAGCATCCTGAAGTCGAAGTATACAACGTTTTCAAGCGTCATGTTAAATTAATGCTAATGTTTGTCAAACTATTTTTTTATATATCCAAACACTGTTTAAAACAAACGATGACGATAAATATGAATCAAAATTTCAAACTCTTTAAGGCTGGTTTATTTTGAATATTAATAATAAATAAAATAAGATTCAGATAACTACAGAATGATCCACATTAAACGCCTTAAAGGTCTCATTAGACGTGACAAATATTTGGCCAAACAAGCCCAACAAATGACCATCACAACGTAAATCATAGCAACCTTGGATGAATGTCGGACCTCAATGGCAAATATTTGGCATAATGACAAACAGTCTAAAGGGTGATACGGTAAAAATTTGGTCACACAATGTGTTTCATAACTTGAGACTGCGTACACCAAAACAGCTGATTTTTGGACCAGTAATGGTACATTATATGTAGCTATTACCATACAATTTTCATCAAAATCGGTTTAGTATTTACGGAGATATTGTGAATCCTGAAAACTGCAATTTTAAAATTTTGTACATAGAGGGTTAAAAAGTAAGAACATTTTTTTCTTTTATTTATAAAGTCAGAAATACTGAACCAATTGCAATAAAAAATTTTCTGTAAGTAAAGTATACATATCAAAATGTTGTGTAAAAATTTCATTCAATTTGATCCAGCCGTTACAAAGTTATATTTGTTTAGGTGGTCAAATTTTGTCAAGTCAAGTCAAATTTTGGTCACACAATTTTTTTCATAATTTCAGACTGCGTATACCAAAACAGCTGATTTTTGGATCAGTAATGGTACATTATATGTAACTTGTACCATAAAATTTTCATCAAAATCGGTCTAGCATTTGCAGAGATATTGTTGAACCCTGAGATCTGCAATTTTAAAATTATGCACATAGAGGGTTAAAAAGTAAGAACACATTTTTACTGTTTTATTTATAGAGCCAGAGATACTAAACCGATTTCAATGAAATTTTTTCTGTATGTGAAGTATGCATATCATATTTTTGTGTAACAATTTCATTCAATTTGATCCAGCCGTTACAAAGTTATTTTGTTTAAGTGGCACCCGGTCAGTTTTTTTTTCATATTCAAACTGCTACAACTTTAAAATTATTCCTACAAAATGGCTCAAAATTTTACTAAGAACATGTTTTTATAATAGTATTATACTGTAAAATTTTGATAAGAATCGGAGCAGTATTGGTAGTTCTATAATCAAAATTGTGCTTTACTGACCTTAAATTTCCGAAAATTTTGGCGCTCCTTTGTACAAAATTTTATAAAGGTAGGTCCATGGTTTTATCTATATATAAACCAATACTTAATCGATTTTGATGAAAATTTAATGGTATAAGCTACATATAACGTAGCATTACTGGTCCAAAAATCAGCTGTTTTGGTGTACGCAGTCTAAAGTTATGAAAAAAAAGGTGTAACCAAATTTTGACCGTATCACCCTTTAATGGCACTTTAAGGCTTTTTACGGCATCATCACCATCGGCAGCCATGTTGGATATGTGGCTCGAAAGTGATAATTCTCTGCCACCAAAGCGATAGCGAATATTCGTATGAAAAAGTATCATCCTATATGCTCACTCGCACCGATTGCGATGATACTTTTTCTGCTTCGTTTCGGCAGATTGACGGCAGTTTTTTATAACTTCAAAAACGCGAGGCAAGCAATCATTTCAAAGCAAAAAGTCAATGATTCGTTTGAAAGCTTAGTGATGCATCAAGACACCTTAAGGCTCAATTGAGAATAGCAAATGTTCCGTAACTAAGAAGGCAAGAATGCCCATTTTTTTCTAGTCATTTATGACAATTGGACACACTGGTTTTATTCGCTTTTTTGTCATTCTGGGGAAGAGTGTTTTTTTTTTTCAGTTTAGGAGGATAATATGCGATTCTCATTTGAGCCTTAATATAGGCCATTCCTTTCAAAAACGTTCGACTTTCTTGAAAAATTGGCTTTTTCAAATAAAAGTCATGTTATCCTCAAGTTTTACTTAATGTTGAATTCAATATGCTTAGATCCTAGGAAAAAAATATACCTAGCGTGCCTCATAACATTTTACAAGCACACAGAAGTTAGACGCAAACCAGCAAATATCTTGGAGGCCTTTTAAGAGTGCTACGGTTTTTTTACACTTCTTAACCTCCTGACCCGATGTAATAAGCAACACACCAAATTTTTATTGCTGTTATTCAGCAAAATTTTACTGATTTTTTTGTGCTGCATCTTCAGCAGTTCTTCCAGCAACAAAAAAATTGCTGGATGATTCAGTAAACTTTATCTCTCGAGATTGACAGCTGAATAAACAGTAAACCAAAAACCAGTTTGCTGGTCAATCAGCAATTGGTTAAGGATAAAATTGACAGCTCTTTTGCTGAACAATCAGTAAAATTATATATCGCTTGCTGATTAATCAGTGATAGAATATTCAATATATTTATTGCTGGTATTTCCAGCAACGGTTTCTGTTGCGGGGATTGTTTTCACAAAAATAAAATTAATCGAACGTATTTCATGATTGTTTATTTATTGATTAGCTAAACAGTTGTTGAGCTGCAGAATCATCAGAATCCGATGTTATTATCCGATGTAATTGTCCGCAATATGATCTTCGTCCTGAAAACAAAAACATCATAACAAACACAATAGCTTGAATTATAGAATAATAGAATACTTGCCCATTTTTCTGTTGGGACACTTTCAGCTTTACATCTATATTATAGAAATTGAAGACACATATTCCAAGGAATTGGCATCCCTATCCCACAAATGTAATGTTTTCGTAGCCAGCATAACAGCGGCTCAAGCGTAGGGCTCAAGCTGACAACCTATCTTTCAACACAGCAGCATAATTTTAATGCGGGGTAAGAAAACAAGAAGACCATAACAGTCCCCTGACATATTCACTATTTTTGTAAATTCAATTTAATCGAGCACAAACAACAAGAAACTCGCAGCCGATGCTTGGAACGTTGAGAAAGGTTTTCCTTTGACATTTGCGATTGACAGCTTGAACAGTTTGCTGGCGTTCAGCAAACATTCGCATTGCTGATATGTGTTCAGTAAATAGTTTTGCTGGTTTTTGGCGGAATGTAAAATGGGTTGCTGACTGACAAATTGATTGCTGATTATCAGCGAAAATGTGAATTGCTGAAATAGATTCAGTAAATAATAAAGCTGAGCTTCAGCAAAGCTTAGCTTAGACTAACTGCATATATCTATGGTTGCTACTCCGTGATTGACTCGAACCAATGACAGTTGCACAATGAATCAACTGAATAATTGACTGGGCGTGGTCAACATTCTCACTGTGCACGCTTCAGAGGCTCTCTTTAACAGTACAATAACGGCGCCGGCCACGTCCTTGCAGTCAGGTTGGAAGAGTGAAGGAATGTTAATAGCAACCTTTGTTATGTGAAAGTTGGCGTTTACCGCACGTCTCCACCAAAGGCTGCAGGAAGGAGTGATTGTTAGTAGGGCAGGTATCGTTGGGTCAGGATTTACTTTGATAAGTAATATGACCTTTTGGAGTTGCAGAATGCCGTGCAAACTGCAGTGATGTTCGCTTCACCCGGAAAGCAAACAACCAACCACCCTCGTCAGGTGGTTGCTCAATATTTATTTACTACAAATGAAGCAACAAAGTGCTATTGTTCGCATCACGCGGAAAGCAAACAATCGACCACCCACGTCAGGTGATCGTTTAATATTTACTATTAAAGACGCGACAACATATACAAACTTAAGCGCTAGGGGAACTGCGGCCATAACGCCCATAGGGGGCAAGTTGCGCCACCCTTGTTTTAGGCAAACCACGCTATTTTCAGTTCTTTTTTCAACTGCAATTGTTAAAATAAGAATAAAAATGCTTCTTTACATTTGAGATTACATATTTTAACTAAAAAAAATGTACAAAAACTCCAAAAAAGGTTTTTTGTTACTTTTGATGTAATTTTAGCCTGCCAAATTTTTGCATTTTTTTACACCATTTAAAATATTTTTTTTTCTCGCTATCCCCACGAACTGTTTTGCACACTCCTATTATGCATGTACCAAGCGGAAAAAGTATCAAATTTGACCTTTATAACTTTTGTACAGGGGTCCAAATTTCTGAGACATGTGTGGGGTAAAATGCCCACCCCTAGCTAATTATATTAAAATAGCCATTTAGATCCTAATTCTGGCATAAATTATGTAGAACACAAGTTGGAACCAAGTAATAGTACATTTTTACTATAAATAAGTTCACTAATCACACTGCCGTGCGTCATTTTGTAGTAATTATTGATAAAACAGCTCAATATGCCATTTATATGGAATTGACCCATAATTACAGGTGATCCATCATTATGTAATGACTGCATACCATTCACGAACAATAACAGTTGACAATAAAACAGGCCTGCAAGTATATGTACACAATTTGGCATCCTAGCGTTAGCTGTGGCTAGTGGCGCGTTTTACCCCGCATCAAAACTGAAATTCTGAAAATCAAACTTTTTTTCAAATTTGAATTTTCCAGTAGTAAAACATAAAACTGGTTTATGGTTTCTTCCATTTGGAAGGAAACAGGTTGGTGCTTCATGCTAGTGCCAAAAAAGTGTATATTGTGAAGTGTTTCGTGGTTAAAATTAGACTCTTCCTTAACGTGGGCGTCTTACCCCCAGTTCTCCTATTGCTCACTCCGCGCGGAAAGTACAGTATGCGGCAGGAAAAAATGCGAAAGTGTTTTTCAACTTCAAACCTCATTTTCGTCCATTTGACATTAACCAATCTATGTTTCAACGTTCCATGATCTATAATAGGCTAGTTTTCTGAAAAGTTAATTAAAAAATTTCTCATTTTGGTCACTAACCTTTACAGGGCGGCGCCTGAAGATGAAGACAACCAGAATTTTCAAACCGCAGAAAATCACACAGGTCGCTAAATTTCGCATCTGATAAAACAAAATTTTTGATTTTCTCTACAATATCATCAAATATATGTACTTATTTCATTTGCTATGTGAAACTACATGGCTCTGGATCAGTGTGGTCTGGTTGTTCATCGAATTTGAGCTAATTTTGTTACTGTTATAGTCATTTTGTTTAATGACCATTGGGCGCGCAGTTTATTGATATCCGCTAATTAGGCCTACATTATCACATGTTAAACATCAAATGTGTTCATTTTTATTTTTCAGTGCTAGAATATAGACATTTACTGGTACACTGTCATGAAAAAATAGTCATATATATCCCATGTTTAGCGTGTAATAGTGCCTTGAACTTTTCGCATTTTTTCCTGCCGCACCCTGTAAACAATCAGCCACCCGCGTCAGGTGGACACTCAAGATTTACAACAAAAGGCGTGTCAAAACATGCAAACTGATGCGCTATTGCTCGCTTCACGCGGAAAGCAAACAATCGACCACCCACGTAAGGTGATCGCTCAATATTTATTCATAAAAATATATACAACAAATATACATGGACAGATACATAGTCGTTTAGAGATTGCACAAAAAAAATTAAATTCAATAAAAAGAAGATTACCTTACTTACCGGTCAGGCTAAGGCCGGGGTGGCCTCTGCTGTACATAGTAGCCGCCTCCATTCCACTCGGTCCATGGCTGTTTGTCTCCAGTTCCGCACTCTGCGCAGGGTCCGCCGATCGTCCTCCACTTGTTCGACCCACCTAGCTCGCTGCGCTCCACGTCTTCTTGTTCCGGTCGGATGACTCTCGAGAACCATTTTAGTCGGGTTGCTATCCGACATCCTGATGACGTGACCCGCCCACCGTAGCCTCTCGATTTTCGCGGTATGGACGATGGTTGGTTCTCTCAGCAGCTGATGCAGCTCGTGGTTCATTCACCTTCTCCAAGTCCCGTCTTCCATCTGCACTCCGCCGTAGATGGTACGCAACACCTTCCGTTCGAAAACTCCAAGGGCGCGTTGGTCCTCTGCACGTAGGGTCCATGTTTCGTGCCCATAGAGGACGACCGGTCTAATCAACGTTTTGTAGATGGTTAACTTCGTGTTACGGCGAACTTTATTCGATCGTAAAGTTCTGCGGAGTCCAAAGTAGGCACGATTACCTGCCACAATGCGCCTCTGAATTTCTCTGCTGGTGTCGTTGTCGTCGGTCACCAGTGAGCCCAAGTACACGAATTCTTCAACCGCCTCGATTTCATCACCGTCGATATGAATTCGGGGTGGCGGGCGCGGTGATTCCTCCCTGGAACCCTTTGCCATCATGTACTTTGTCTTCGACACATTAATGACTAATCCGATTCGCCTGGCTTCACTCTTTAGTCGGATGTACGTTTCCGCCATCGTCTCAAATTTACGAGCAATAATATCAATATCATCGGCGAAACCAAGCAGCTGAACGGAATTCGTGAAAATCGTCCCACTCGTGTTTATCCCCGCTCTTCTTATTACACCCTCTAACGCAATGTTGAACAGCAAGCACGAAAGACCATCATCTTGCCGTAACCCTCTGCGAGATTCGAAGGGACTCGAGAGTGTCCCTGATACTCGAACTACGCACATCACTCGATCCATCGTCGCCTTGATCAACCGTATCAGTTTATCCGGGAATCCGTATTCGTGCATAATCTGCCATAGCTGTTCTCGATCGATTGTATCATACGCCGATTTGAAATCGATGAACAAGTGATGTGTGGGCACGTTGTATTCGCGGCATTTCTGCAACACCTGGCGGATGGCGAACATCTGGTCCGTTGTAGCGCGTTCACCCATAAATCCAGCCTGATATTGCCCCACGAACTCTCTTGCAAAAAGAAGACATAGTTTGTAAAATGCCATCCCGAACAGTGACAAAATGGAACAAAAATCCAAGTCGACACTCATGGTGACGAACTATACAAAGTCAATTAAAAGATTTGAAAAGAGGATATTATAAATATATGGTATAAAATTGTATTAATATAATAATTGATGTAGAATCCATAGAAAGAGAATAACAAGGAACAAACTCACCGGATAATCGCCTGCCATCAATCGAACCAAAAATGCGAAACGAAAAAAAAAATCGGAGCACCGAAGGCAACGCGCGCGCGAATCCGGCCTCCAGTTGCCGAGCCGTCACTACACACACTCAATAAAGCTGAGCTTCAGCAAAATGTCGAATCAACGCTGATAATCAGTAAAACAGTCCATTGCTGATTTGTATCCAGCAAAAAATTTTGCTGGAACATTGAAGAAAAATTTGGTGTGAAGAATGCATGGAAATAACCACTTTTCAGATGAAATCGTTTCAATTCCAATTAATAGAGCCTTGCAAAAAGGAAGGATGGGGAAAAGTGGGGCAAGATGCCGTTTTTTAAACTTTCATCGTTTTTTTTTTTCGTATTTTCAATACATGGAGTGGAGCCTCCTCCCCGCCATTGGCGTACCTAGGATTTTTTTTCTGGAGGGGGCCCAGGGGGGGCTGACTTATAATGACTTTTAAGCGGGATGGGCGCCAGATATGTGAATATGCAAATCGGCATTGCAGTTTTGAGGAATCAAAATGACTGTTTTAGATTTGTTCATAGTTTCGTAAACTATATGAGTATAAATAATTCCTCCAGGATTTTCTTCCATAGCTTGTTGCAGCGATTCCATCATGGATTCCTCAAGAGATTCCTTCGAGAATTCATATATCTTCGAGGATTTGTCCTGGGATATCTTCAGTGGTTCCTCCTCTTTGAGGTTTCCTTCAGGAATTTCTCCAGAGATCCTTGTGCAGGGATTTCTCCATATATTCCTTCCGGAATTCCGCTAGAGATTGCTCCAATAATTCCATCTGTAATGATGCGAAGTATTTTTGCAAGAATTTATTGAAAAAAATCTTTCAGAAAATTATACTAGCAATTATTTGAAAATAATCCAGTAATTGCTTAAAACATTTGTACAAAAAAATCTATAGGGGTCCATACAAGTATTCCATCAAAAATTCGCCCAGAAATTACTACAGACACAGATTTCTTCAGATTTTTTTTCCAGGGATTCCTACAAAAATGCTACCAGGAATTCGCTAAGAAAGCTTTCCTGAGATTCCCTAAGGAATTCCTCATGAGGTTTCTTCAGAAATTTCCCCAAGAATTCCTGCAGGGAATCACCCGCGAATTCCCTCTACAATTCATTCAGGAACAACTTCCGGGATTATTTTAAAAATGCCTGCAAGAACTCTTCTTGGGATTTCTTCAGAAACTCCTCCAGGAATTAATCCACGATTTCAGGATTTCCTTAGGAATTTCAGCAATTTCTTCAGTACTGAGATTTCCTCAGAAACTTCTTCTGGAATTCCCTCAGAAATTAAACTTTGTATTTCTTCTGGAATTCTTCCTGGGATTCCTCCGGGAATTCCTCAAGGGACTCCTCCGGGAACTGCTCAAGGGATTTTTCCAAAAATTCCTCAAGGAATTCTTCCAGGATTCCTCTGAGAATTCTTGCATGGATTCCTCTAAAAAAATCTACAGGGATTCGTCCAGGCATTCCTCTAGAGATTCCTCTAGGGATTTTTTTGCCTTTCTCGTACACCAAGTGTACCGAAAGGCTATATGTTCACTCCAAAAACGAAAATTTGATAGAGCCCCCGGAGGGGTCAAGTGTTATATACCAATCGACTCAGCTCGACGAGTTGAGATGATGTCTGTGTGTATGTATGTGTGTGTGTGTGTGTGTGTGTGTGTGTGTGTGTGTGTGTGTGTGTATGTATGTGTGTGTGTGTGTATGTGTACAAAAAAGGTCACCTCATTTTTAGATAGTAAACATCAACCGAATTTAACGACCGACGGTTCATTCGACGCGGAATCTGGTCCCATTGTTTCCTATTGAAAATGGCTCGGATCGGTACAGCCGTTCCGGAGTTATGGCCATTTAGGTGTTCCGGATCGGTACCCCAGGAAGGGGCCAGATATGAAAACGCAACAAACCCATGCATGCGACCCATCAAACCACGGCATTTTCGATTATCTGATGAACGGGAAGTAGGAAAATAATCTCAGACTATTTCTGAACCGGTAGTGTTCCGGAACCGGTTCCGGGTGTCCTGCCGGAAGTATCCAAATGTAAAAGTGAACATAACCCATGCATGCGACACATCAAAGAGCGGCTTTTTCGATAACCAGTTGAATGGTGAGCAGGAAAGTAGTTTCAGACCATATTTGAACCGATAGTGTTCCGGAACCGGTTCCGGGTGTCCTGCCGGAAGTGGCCAATAAAAAAATTGAACCAAACCCATGCATGCGACGCATCAAAGAGCTGCTTTTTCGATAACCAGATGAACGGTAAGCAGGAAAATAGTTTCATACTGTATCTGAATCGGTTGTGTTCCGAAACCGGTTCCAGGTATCCCGCCGGAAGTGGCCAATTAAAACAGTGAACCAAACCCATGCATGCGACACATCAAAGAGTGGCTTTTTCTATAACCAGATTAATGGTTAGCAGGAAAATAGTTTCATACCGTATTTGAACCGGTTGTGTTCCGGAACCGGTTCCAGGTGTCCCGCCGGAAGTGGCCAGTTAAAAAAGTGCCATGCAAACCCATGCACATGAAACATCAAATCATCAAAAATGTTGGATAACCAGATAAACGGGCAGCAAGAAAATAGTCTTTGACCACACCCAAGATTACCAGCAGTGTTGTAGAATCAGGATTGGATGCATCGCTGAAATTACGAAGGTGAACAATGCAAGCGATAAATGTACGTAAAAAAAACAAAATCTTAATAAAAATTAAATCAATTTTGTCAAATCACACCATTTTAGATTCCTGAGACGTAATTATACAGTAGGATGAATCAACGTTGTATGGGAAAATTTAAATTGTATAGCATCAATCCCCTTTTGTGGTTGAAATTACTACGCACAATTTTGATGCAACTGGTTAAGCCCTCGCGCTCTGTAACACGGTTGAAATTTAAATGGGTTTTATTATGAGAAATTTCACTAGCTTGAACTTTTTTTGTCAAATTTTACATAAATCTTATAATCAATGATAATAAAATAAAGGCTAAAGTGTGCAGAAAAAAAATTGCCGAAACATCTTGATATTGATCGGCATCCAGTGCTAGTGAAGTTTGTCAAGCAGTCAACGGAGAGGTTTGATATTTTTCATGCTTATACGTTTAACATAATTCGTAACTTCGGAATATGAGCCATCAATAAGTTTCCACATTCGATTATGGCTTTGATGTAATATTGTTGCTTTTATAATGTTGCTTTTCTGAATAAGGCTGACACAAATTTCGATTTTCTCTTAAATCATTAGAAGTCCCCCTTGGAAATTTTATTCGGAATTCATCATTTTGAGGAAGGGCACAAATAAATAGGGGAGATCGGGGCATAATGGACACCCGGGGCGAAATGGACACCCTATTTTTGTCGAAAACGTTGACTTTTATGCTAAACTTTTAATGCATAAGTATAAAGGAACAAGTCATCGTTCTATTTTTCTAAAAGTACCATTCATATGCCTCCAAAATAACCTAAATATCATTGAAATTGAAATATGTTTTCCATATGGTGAAATTCTTATAATTTCAACGCAGCAGCAAATAAGGTATTACGAGTGTTTGAGTGTGTCCACCATAAAAACAAGTAAATTGCCACCTTATATGTATACGTAGATTTAGAAATGGATAAAGTATTTTATTTGTGATTAGAATTTACTCAAAATAGAAATTTTAATGTTGTTGTCGATTTGGGGCGAAATGAACACTGGTAATTACGAATGGATGTACGCGCATTGCATACTGTTAGGCGCTTAAGAGTGTTTGGAAAAAAACAATTGGATTATTTTAGCCTAAAGTTCATTTAATTTACTTTGATGTTATGTAAACTCGTCTAAGATGGAGGAGAGCGGGACATTTGGCATAAAGTCATTTGGCATAAGGTCACTTGGCATAAAGACATTTGGCATAACGGTCATTTGGCATAATGGACATTTGGCATAATCGAAATGCACCCTTCTTTATTATGCCAAGTGTCCATTATGCCAAATGACCGTTATGCCAAATGTCTTTATGCCAAATGACCTTATGCCAAACTGCCTTATGCCAAATGACTTTATGCCAAATGACACAGACCCAAGATGGAGTATTTAATCTGTGGTATCGATCTCCGTGGGCAAATTACTTAACTGATCGATGTAATCAAAGAAATGGCATAAAATATGCAGGGGTGTCCATTATGCCCCGATGGGTGTCCAATTTGCCCCGTACCTTCTCTGCCAGCCCTAAAAACACACGATTTACCATTAATTATTTCTTCACAATAAATACATTCTACCTGCCATAAATGATTGAAATACGCAGGAAACCAACTAAAGTCGTAAGCCAACTGATAATATGTTAAGGTTTCCTCTGTTATACAGGCCTAACGTACTCATTTGCTTAGGGTGTCCATTATGCCCCTAATCCCCCTTAACCAAAGGATTTTTTAAATTTTATAGTGAAATTAGGGTCCTCTAGAAAATTCATTACCAAATCCGATGAGTTAAGCGGATTTGCTCATTGTTTGTGTATTTTTTCATCAAATACATTAATTATTTATCAACTCTACTCCCCCATTAATAAGTCAACAAGCGCTGTGACAAAAGAAGAAAATGAAAATTGTTCCGTTCTAGAGTATTCTCAGAATTCAGGAACACTTTGGTTTATGGCTCTTGAGTACATATTCGACGAGAAAGGCACTATCACCACTAGGTGGATTAATCTAGGTTTTATCTGTATTAACGAGATTTTTAGCCCTAGGCTAGTTCATCTCGGGACCCACGCTTTACTTCCCTTCCGAAGGAAGCACTCACATTTTGCGAATTTGTCGGGAGTGGGATTCGATCCCAGGTCCTCGGCGTGATGGTCAAGAGTTCTAACCATCACACCAGGTCCGCTCCCTCCTCTAGGGACTCCTCCAGGAATTCCACCAGGGATTCCTCCTGCAATTGTTCCAGTGTGTCATTAAGAGAATTCTCCAGGAATTCATTCAGGGATTGCTCATGGAATTTTTGCAGGGAGTCCTCCAGGTACCCCTCTAGAAATATCTCAAGGAATTTCTCTAGAGATTCCTCCAGATATTCTTACAGGCGGCATGTTCCAGGCATTCCCCCAGGAGTTTTTCCAGGGATTTCTATAGGGATTCTTCCAGAAGTATCCCAGGAACTCCTACAGGAATTCCTTCAAAAGTGATTATCGCAGTTCCTTCAGCAATTTCTCCTGGAAATTCTCCAGGGATTCCTTAAGAAACTTCCCCAGGGATTTCTTCAGGAATCCAGAGATTCCTTCAAAAATTTCCCCAGAAATTCCTCCAGGAGTTTATCCAGGAATTATTCAAGATATTCCTCCAAGCATTCCTTTAGGATTTCATCCAAGCATTTCTCTGTGAACTCCTCCAGTAATTCCACTAAGAATTCCTTCAGGATTTACCATTCAGGAATTTCTTCAGGAAATTTTCCAGGGATTCATCCGGAAATTTTATCAAGAATTGCTTTTCCAGGGATTCCTCTAGAGATTCCGCCAGGAATTTTTTCATGGATCCTCCAAAAATTGCCCCAAGAGTACACCAGGAATTCCTTCAGGGATTCCTATGAGGATTCTTCCAGAGATTTCTCCAGGAATTCCTCCGATGATTCCTCTAGTATTTTCTCCAGAAATTCCTCCAAGAATTCCTCCTGGAATTCCTTCAGAAATTGCTCTAGCAATTCCTCCTGGAATTCCTCGGGAAATTCCTCCTGGAATTCCTCCAGATACTTATCTGGGAATTCCTCTAGGAATTTCTTCAGAAATTTCTCCAAGGATTCCTTCCAAAACTTATCTAGAGATTCCTACAGGAATTAATTCAAGGATTCCTCCAGGAATTCTCCCAGGGATAGTTCCTGTTGGGAATATGCAATACTGTTTCCTCTTAGTGTGGCATTCGGCGAGATCGAAGGCGAGATCAACCCTGCGAAAACTTTCCACAGCAGAGCCGAGCGAGCGCGCCACGCGTGCATCAATGAGTAGCATCATTCATTCAGTCCCTTACGTTAAACTCGTTCAAACGTGATTATAGTATTTTTCTAGTTTCATTCACACGAAGTGTTTCATTCCGAGTCCGATTCCCTTCTTTGATTATTTCGTTTCCATTGTGTTTTGTCCACCTCTGCCCAACAACTCCACGGAATTGCCTCAAGAATTCTTCTAGGGATTTCTCCAGAAATTCCTGCTAAGATTCCGCCATGATTTTGTCCGGAAGTTCCTCCAGGAATTCCTCCTGGGTTTCCGACAGAAACCTGCCCAGAAGTTGCTCCAGGCATTCCTCCTGAGGTTTCTCCAAAAATTGCTTCAGGGATTCCTCCAGGGTTATTTTCAAGAATTCCTACAGAGACTCTTCAAGAATTTCTCTAGAAATTTCTCTGGAGATTCCTCCAGGAATTTATCAAGAGGTTTCTTCAGAATTAAATTTCAATTGACAGCTGCACTTTCATTTTGTACAGCGCCTAGATTCTATTCTACTTTATCGAACTGGTTGCCTTTCTGCTGCTTTCACTTTTTCTACTTTATACCTAGTAGAATGATGAGCACAAGGATGATGATGGATGGCCGTTGCTCCCTTCCAGTCCGATTGGGGGTCCATTATGAGTAGCAGTTCGCCGATGTCCAGGTATCCGGGTCCGTTTGAGCCATGGGGCTCAGAAGAGGGTCAGTGTCAGTTGCTCTCGGGGGAAAAGCAACTGACGAAAAATTGCAAGTGCCGGGGCTGGGAATCAAACCCATGACCATCCGCATATGAAGCGAACGTGTGACCAACTACGCCACGGGCTCCGGCATTGCCAAGAGTTGCTCTAGAAATTTCTCTAAGATTTCCTCTAGGAATTCCTCAAGAGCAATTGCCTTCGGGAATTCCTTCAGGAATTGATTCAGGGATTTCTTCGGAAATTGCTACAGCAATTCCTCCTGGAGTTTCCCCAATAATTTCTTTAGGGATTTATCCAGGAATTCTTCCTGGGTTTCCAACAGAAATTTGCCCAGTAGTTCTGTCAGGCATTTCTTCTGAGGTTCCTCCAAAAAAAATCTTCAGGGATTTTTCCAAGAATTCCTAAAGGGATTCTTCCAAGTATTTCTGTACAAATATCTCTCAAGATTTCTTCTGGAATTCCCCAAAAGGATTCTTCTGAAATTTCTCCAGAGAGTCCTCCAGGAATTCATCCAAGGATTCCTTCATGATATCTTCCAGGGTTTGCTCCAGGAATTCATACAGGAATTTCTCCAGGGAGTCCTCAAGGAATTTCTCCAGGAATTCTTCCAGGGATTTCTCCAGATATTCCTGCATGAATTCCTCTAGGAATTCCTCCACGGATTAATACAGGAATTCTTCCAGGGATTATTATAGGAGTTCATTCGGGAATTCATCCAGGGGATTACTCCGGGAATTTTTGTAGAGGTCTCTCCCAGAATTCCTCTAAAGGTTTCATCAGAAATTCATCTTGGAATTTTTCCAGGGATTGTCCAAGAAATCCTTTTTTAGTTTTAGAGATATGATTTTTTGAAAATAAAAGGTCAAATTTTCCCATACAAGACACGTTTTTAAATTTGATTACATTTTGATTCTTTATAATATTATGGATACCAAAACCACCAGGAATCAATTTAAAAAGCAATACTATGCATAGTTTTATGAGAATTTGCAATTTCAAGCAATTTTAGAGTAGCTAGTACTAAAATAAATGACTCTCTATATTCAAAAAATCATATCTCAAAAACAAAACAACATACATTTCTGATTTTTTGATGTGTTGATGTGTGCCAAATTTCCTGAATTTTCTGATAAAAATATAAAACCAGGGTACCTCTTTGGTCCCGAGACCATGAAAACGTGAAAAAACTAATATATTTGCATATTTTATAGTACTCTTTACATTTTAGCCCTTTTAACGTATTTTTCCTGAAAACTACAATTCAATAGCTTTCAAACAAAAAAAAGAAGTTCAAAATCGGTCAACTGGTTCAAAAGTTACGATTTTTTGAAAAATTTTAGTTTTGAAAAACCTTAATTTTTTAGACCACCCTATATGAAAATTGGTCACCCTAATGACGAAATACACAAGAGAGACCTGAGGGTAATAACGGGCCTGATGACCGATCACTGCCCCAGTAGGTACCATCTACACAAGATTGGAAAAATCCAATCATCTGAGTGTCAAGGTGAAAACGAAACCGCTGAACATTTACTCTGCAGCTGTGGAGAGCTATCCAATCAAAGGTTGTCAATATTTGGAAAAGGGTTATTAGAGCCCTTGGAAGTTTGGCAAAGTAATCCTAACAGGGTAATAGACTTTATAAAACGAGTTGTGCCTAGTTGGGATCGAGTGCTATATCAACCAATGTCCACCACAGCTCAATTGTGACAGGATAATCGATTAGCACCAAATTAAATATGGGTCATACCACAATATTCCTAAATAATGGACGCAGTGGTTAAAAGGCTCTACAGAAGAGGAAAAAAAATGACGAAATAAAAAAAAATACGGGTCTAATTATTTCCGAAGAACTACAAGCCCACCAAGTTTCACGACAATCGGAGATGCACTATATCGTTTTTCTATGTAATGGCTGATATATTGAGATTTGTAAAACCCTCAGAGCATCCTGAAGTCCTAGTATACAACGTTTTCAAGCGTCATGTTAAATTAATGCTAATGTTTGTCAAACTATTTTTTTATATCCAAACACTGTTTAAAACAAACGATGACGATAAATCTGAATCAAAATTTCAAACTCTTTTAAGCTGGTTTATTTTGAATGTATATAATAAAATAAGATTCAGATAACTACAGAATGATCCACATTAAACGCCTTAGGGCTTTTTACGGCATCATCAACATCGGCAGCCATGTTGGATATGTGGCTCGAAATTTCAAAGTGATAATTCTATGCCACCAAAGCGATAGCGAATATTCGTATGAAAACGTATCATCTTATAATGCTCACTCGCACTGATTGCGATGATACTTTTTCTGCTTCGTTTCTGCAGAATTCACAGTTTTTTTATGACTTCAAAAACGCGAGGCAAGCAATCATTGAAAAGCAAAAAGTCAATGATTCGTTTGAAAGCTTAGTGATGCATTATGACACCTTAAGGCTCAATTGAGAATGGCAAATGTTCCATATCTAAGAAAGCACTTTTTCTCAAAATGGTCCACAAATTGAAGAAAATAAGAATGCCCATTTTTTTCTAGTCAATTATGACAATTGCACAGGCAAAAGGTTATTGCAACCATAACAAATTTCAAATGCTCCATAGAAAATTCAAGAGAGCTCCATAAAAAAATGAACATATGTTCCATGAAAATGTACAATGTTACCCATAAATAATTGAACACGTTCCATACTTTATAAATAATGTTCCGGTAAAACATAAAATTTTGTCATTAAAAGTGAAATTTTGCACCAATAAACAATACTGAAATGCTCCATAATTAAAAACAAATGCTCCATAGAAAAATGCAAACGTTCCATGAAAAATAAAATTGTACCCATAGAAAATTGAATATTGTTCCATAGAAAAATTAAATATCACCATTAAAAATTGAAATTGCACCATAGAAAATAGTTTATGCTCCATAAGTATTATCAAACTGAACCACATAAAAAACAATTTGCTCCATAAAAAAATTGAAAATTCTCCATAACTGTAAACATTTGCACCACTAAAGCAATGCAATGTTAAGCAATTCAGGCCTGGCGAATTTAATTATGAGAATATGCTATCTTTGGAGGATTTTTAATTTTTCATGGAGCAATTAATATTTTCTATGGTGCAGTTTGATAATACTTATGAAGAATGCATCTATTTTCTATGGTGCAATTTAATTTTTTATGGTGCAATTTAATTTTTTTCTTTGGAGCAATATTCAATTTTCTATGGGTACAATTTTAATTGTTTATGGAGCATTTGCATTTTTCTATGGAGCATTTATATTTTTTTATGGAGCATTTCAGTATGATTTATTGGTGCAAAATATCACTTTTGATGAGAAAATTTAATGTTTTACCGGTACATTTTTTATAAAGTCTGGAACGTTTTCAATTATTCATGGATAATATTGCACATTTTCATGGAACATATGCTCATTCTTTATGGAGCGCTTTTTGATTTTCTATGGAGCGTTTCTATTTGTTTATGGATGCAATAAATAGGCTGCCAATTGGACACACTGGTTTAGTTCGCATTTTTGTCATTCTGGGGAAGCGTTTTTTCAGTTTAGGATAATATGCGATTCTCATTTGAGTCTTAATATAGGCAATTTCTTTCAAAAACGTTCGACTTTCGTGGAAAATTTGTTTTTTCAAATAAAAATGATGTTATCCTCAAGTTTTACTTAAAGTTGAATTCAAGTTGCTTAGATCCTAGCTTAAGAAAAAAATATACTTGATGATTTTGTGGCTATATCGGTCTCTTTCTACTCATAAGTATAAGGGAGTAGAGATCAAAGTGGATAATGAAATGATAGATATGATAGAATTCGCTAGGTAGCGAACAAGTGTGAAAATTTTATAGAAGGTGAAATTAGGCAAGTAGGCCATGTATTGAACGAATACATCGAATGCGTGAAACTTCTGCCGTGCGACCTGTGCTGGTAAGGTGCCAGTCTTGGTAAGGTGGTATGAACTACCAACCAAGCCGATCTGTTTAAAAGCACAGGTCGCACGGCAGAAGTTTCACGCATTCGATGTATTCGTTCAATACATGGACTACTTGCCTAATTTCACCTTCTATAAAATTTTCACATTGTTCGCTACCTAGCGAATTCTATCATATCTATCATTTCATTATCCACTTTGATCTCTACTCCCTTATACTTATGAGTAGAAAGAGACCGATATAGCCACAAAATCATCAAGTTAATTATAGAATACGGTCGATAAATCAGTACGTGATAGAAAAAAATATACCTAGCGTGCCTCATGACATTTTACAAGCATACAAAAGTTAGACGCAAGCATGCAAATATCTTGGAGGCCTTTTAAGAGTGCTACGCTTTTTTACACTTCTTAACCTCCTGACCGGATGAAATAAGCAAGAATGCATGGAAATAACCACTTTTCAGATGAAATCGTTTCAATTCCAATCAATAGAGCCTTGCAAAAAGGAAGGATAGAGAAAAGTGGAGTAAGATGCCGTTTTTTAAACTTTCATCGTTTTTTCTCGTATTTTCAATACATGGAGTGGAGCCTCCTCCCCGCTAAATGATGGTCGTCTCGTCATACTTGAATGACCCCTAACATGGATAGCGTAGACATCAACAACCATGCGTCTCCATGTGTGCCTCAATCTCCTTGGAAAAACATAGCTGGTAATAAAATAACCCTAGCGGCCCAGCTTTTAGAAGAATATTCAATGTAAACATATATTTACACCATTCACCTACTAATGTTCAAGTCCCATTCAGGAATGATTTTATGAGTTGGCCATTTTACTCCATCTTGGCATTTTGGGCTTTGCTCCCCTATGCAATTTTTGCCCCTTCTGACCTCTACCGTCTACCCCCGTTGGTTTGACCTAATCTAATCTGAACACTTTTTAATTTAACCCCCTCTAATCTGCACATCGTTCAAACTAAAAATGGTTCAAACGTCATTCTGCTCATGGAAGGGGGTGAAACGGAACACAGAATCAAAACAAAACAGCAAAAAAGGTTACCATCAGTGTGTTTTTCGATGCCCACAGGGTTACTAGAAGTTTAACCCTAAAAGGGATACCTTCATGGCCTCAGTTTCGCCACCTCTCTGAGTGTGTTCCATCAAAGACGAGCTCTGAAAGCGCCTGGGGTCCAAATGGACCCCAGGTATCCCTTTTAGGGTTAAATTGAAAACTGAACCCCGTTGGTTTGCATGAGGTGTCGGGGGTAGACGGTACTATACTTTAGAAAGAGCCACCAAGTGTTAAGGACAAACGTCTTCAAATCCCGCTTCAACAGTGCATCAGAAGTTCAAACGCACAAGCAAGCTTCACACAACCGTGTATTTTATTATTCTGTTCTTACTCACTTGTTTTAAGCTTAAAATTAGAAAGATCAGGTACGCTGGTTTGGTTAACGAAGAGATTTGTGTCCTCGAAATCGTGAGTAGGTACCAAAGTCGGCCATTTTGGGATTCTAACAAGTCTGTGCTTAAGATTTTTTCACCTTTTTGTGTTTATGTCGTTTCCCGTGTTCACTAGGGTGGCCCACACTTGTATGAAAACCAAACATTTCGAAAATACATAGTCTTACCTCCTAAATCAGTTGTTTTGGACTCCCAGAAACTACGTTCAAAATTTAAGCAAAATCGGTCAAGCCTAAGGGGGCTCTCAACAGGCTTGAAGTTTGTACTTGGCCAAATGTATGCAGAAATCTTAAGTTTTCGATTTTTGCCGCTAGGTGGCAACGGAAGCGTTGTTTCGCTCATAGCAAACACAGCTATCGGTTTCAAGAAATTTCAAGGCGAATTGGTTGCAATCGACATAGTGTCAGAAATCTATCCAATATCCATAAGTCTTTTAGTTTTGTGAAAAAAGTGCTTTATTGAACGCTTACAGCATGTTCTACATCGCCAGTTTTTGTGATAATTGGTCTTTAGCATTTTCAGTCAATATCTGCACATAATTTAGAGGTCTTCAGAATATTATCAAAAACCTCCTGCTGAGAGATAAACTTTTGAGTCAAACATTTAGAATATGCAGTAAGTATCTCGTTCAAATTGTTTTCAAAAGCAGACAGTTCGCCGCCAAGCTCCGGGATGTCCTTTGTGATGCCAAAGTCGATCGAAGCAATATTGTTTCCGATGGCTTCTGGATTGCTGATAATGTTGCTCTTCCGGAAGAGTGCGAATACATGGTACTGACTTAGATCCTCCTCCTGATCATGATTACGACCAATTACTTCAGCAAGTAATTCGGCGACAGATGTGTCCAGCTTGTCCAAACAATCGCTGTAACCCCCGCCAATCCACCTTACGGTGCTTTCCAGCGTTAAGGCGTTGTATTCCCAACACCAGTATTCGATACTTTCGCCAAAGGTCGTCAAATCGTCTTCGATGGCCAAGACCATATGGACAGCCTCAGTCTGTGTTGTCAGAACGCTGCGGAAGAAATTATTGAGCACATCTTCGGTGGTCTGCTGGCTGGATCTACTCCGTTTACTGGGAATCGCTGATTTCACCTGGGCTAGCACATTCAGTGAGCTCTGTCTTGTATGTGGAACTTTTGCAGCCTTGAATTAAAATTAAGTCGACGTCGTTATTAATATTCGTTTCGAACGTAAACCTCCTACTTACAATTATTGCCACGAAAACCAACACCAGAACAACTTGTAACAGTTTCATAATGAACAGTCGCCGAGTAGAATACGCAGATTTATGTGCCATAAACCATTTATTGGGTCTTTTATATTGGAAATAACTCGGATATCAACTTTGCATTTCATCTTATCTTATTGTGTGTACCAAGATGGTAATATACGGTGAGTGAAACTACCTCTCAAAGAAAAAAAAAGTAAGGATTATGCAGTATCGCTGTGAAAAAAAGTAAGGATTGTGCAGTATCTTGACAGTATCATGTGTCAATCGGACCCACTTCTTGAATTTATTGATAACCAGATTAGATTAATAGCTCGACTAAATTCGTTCTATAAAATCCGGAACAAATCATGAATAGCATCATTTCAGGCGTATACTTCTGGCAAACCTTCGTCATGAAAATTTTGCTTTTCCTTGGTTTATTGGCTGTTGCCGTAAGTATCACAACACATTCGCAAGAAGTACGTGTGGATATTCAGATTTTTCTCCTATCATCTCGTTTAGAATGCGCAATACTCTGAAGTGCGCCACATTGCTTTGAACGCTGTCGACAAGCTCCGTGAAATTTTGCCAGACTATCAGAGCGCGCATGATATCACGATCAACAAATTGTACGAGTCAAAGCAAAAGGCCTTGGGTGAGCTGAACACTTTCTACAATCAAACACTGACGCTGAAGACGAACTCTCTTAAGGTGGTGATGGACGCGGAACTGAACTTACTCAACTATGGCGAAACTATCGAGGAATGGTGCTTTGACAATAACATTTGGGGTCTAATGGGTATCACGGGTTGGGCTGGCAACAAGTACAGCGAATGCATCAAGAAGCTGGATGACTCCATCGATAAGGTCGTTGCTGAAATGTACGAACAATTCGCTGAAGGCGAGGCTAAAATCCAGAAGTATAGTATTTTCGAGGTATTCTTCAAGCCGAGCAATATCATCACTAGGCCAGAATCGATGGCAGACACCATCAGCAAACTGAAAATCGATATAACGGATGACATTCCGGACTTTGACGACATCATTCGTAGCTTCATGATTGATCTCAGTAATAAACAGTCACAGTACACGAACTGCTTGGATGAGCTTCAAACAGTTTTCTACGATGAAATTGAAAGACTGCGCAAGTTTTCGGAAGATTGTGTCAAAGAACAATAAACAACAAATTAATAAACTTTAATTAAATAATAAACAATTATAAATGCTGCCAAAACCAATTTGGATTGTGCGGGTTATTATAGAGCTGCAGTAGGCATGTCAACAATACAGTCAACTTTCGTTCGTTGCACTAAGCTCTTAGCCCAGTTAGTGAAAGACTTTCACTAGGTGGGCTAAGTTTTGAGCTGTCAAATAATCTTAAACAATAGATTTTCAGGACTACCAACCTTGACAAATTGTGCTTCACGTCAAAAAATGGCGTTTGACTTCGTTTTAACTGGGCTATAGCCCACTTAACGGGCGCCCAGTTAAAACGTAGCCCAGCTAAACGTAGCACAACGACCGAAAGTTAACGTAGTTATCTTATAGCGCATTTAGTTCACCACTGGACTATCGCACTAGTTTCCACGAGTGCGAACACGCTAATAAAAGTGCGCGATTGCATCAAATCAACTCGGTGTCTTCAGAGCACTTGTTCTTCATAGATTGAAGAAATAGTGCGCCGAAGACATCAACCTGTTTTGATGCAATCGCGCACTTTTATTTACGTTTTTGCACTTATAATGTCGCAGTTCGCAGTCCAGTAGTGAACTAAATGCGGTATATTTTGTCAATGTGCGGGGTTCCTTTAACATGTTTACGGTACCTATACCCTCCTCCACGTCGTGCATACAATTTTAATGCCATTTTTGCTTCTCCGGCATTCGCACGAAATGATCAGCCCTCAATAGACTGTCGATCCATACGAGAGTTTGGAAAAGACCGATTGTAATCAAAGTTCTTATCGAATAGTTAATACGATAAAAGAGTCAGTCTCCTTAAAGTGATATTTTGTTACCTTCACTTTTGCAGGGGTGGGAACACTCACTTGCTATTTTCTCAGCTTAGAAGCATGATATCAAAAAACAGTGTATGGAGGACTTTTATCCTTGTAGTTTTATCTTAAAGTTTTCCGGATAGAGCAAGGGTCGCACCAGCATACCAAAGCCGTGGCAGAGCTATGAAAACGACTCTCCACGAGGTGAGTGTAATTTACGATTTATTCAAAATAGGCTATCAATTCCTTCAGTCATTGCCTACCTTCAGGCGTTTTTCCCGGTTTAGAGGATTTTAATTTTAAAATAACTCAAAAAGTACATAACTTGCAAGAATTTGGACAACATATTTGAAATCAGAGACCCCAAATTTAGTAAGTAAGAGTATTTTCAATACAAACAAACATTGATCACTGACATGATCAATGTTACCCCAAATCAACAAAATCAAAAATTAGAATAAAAAGCCCATTTGATATGTTTAATAGTTTCACAATACTTTTTCGGGTAGCTTAACACATGTTCAGAGGACCAGTACTTGTTTAAAAATATAAAACATGTAAAGTTTGCTTTAACAAGAGAATTATTCAAGAAAAATCAAAAAGTTTGATCAATGTTACCCCGGATTACGGTTCTATAGACTACGACTACTCGTTGGACTCAAGCTCTCTGATAGAGAGGGGGTGGGGGTGGTTGCAACTCAACTTGCTGTTGGTCGGCCCGCCATTTTCTCTGTAGTTCAAGTACGATTTGGGAGACCGTGGAAGTAACGGAGTCCCACTTGTCCGCCGGATATATACGGGCATCCTTTCAACAATGTTGTCCGGAGTGGCTCCGAACGCAAACCAAAAGATGGGTGACAAACTGATCGCGGCGGCGATAAAAGGGCGGATGCAGCAAAACGGTCACCCGCATCTGGAGGTTGAGTGTCTGTTAGGGGCTGAGAGGAGTCGATAGCCTGAGGGACGGGCAGTCGAGTGGCATCTATCAACCGGTGTGCATTACGCCAAGAAGTTTTTTTTTTTCCGAGTTTGTTCCTGGAGATAATTCGACGTGCCTATTAAGAAGTTGGCAATTTAGCCCGGGATGAGAATCGTTTTACGGAAGATTCCGAGATAGAAGCTACGTTACCAAGCTTCGCCAAGTGCCAACAACAGCCACGACTGGTTCTGGATCTGGTCGGATCACCAGCTCAAACCGGCCACGTTTCGGTTGGTCTAGAGGCCACCTCAATCGTTCGTGCTATTTCCAGCTCGGTGACAAGTTGTGCGCCGTAGTCGCTGAAAGCCACCTCTAGGTCCCGATTTCCGACCACCGGTATACTCCGTCAAAACCCCTTTCACCGGGCACCGTCGTCCCGCCGGCCCGATTCGCCATCGATCCAAAGAAGGTCACCGTTAGATTGCTGCAGACCTTGACCGTCCCCGTCATCCACTACCAAGCGCTCTTGAACCCGAGCTCTACCGCATATCTCCTGTATACTCGACCATTGCTCCACGAAGCATGGCCAAAGGTCAAAGAGCACATTTAGAAACGCTCGGTATGAGCCTGTGTGTCTATCTACCCTTGCTGGAGGAGTCCCATTCCCTTGGCCACTTCAACGTAGACGATGTTCTGGAGATCCATCTCGCGCCTCTTATGCCACATTGCTTGAAGCCCTCTTCATCCTCTGCCACCGCTATACTATAGTGTTATGGGCATCTTATCCACTGGCACGCATACCGCGTCCTTTGAGACCGTAGTATGGAGACCGCTCCTGGCGCGAGCAGTTTACCCTTACTCGAGACTATTGCCGAGCTATTTGCCATTATCTTTGACACTGCCATTATCGCCATGCTTGCCCTTTGGCAGGCATATTCCACGTGGCTTCCGAATTTCATCTTATCGTCGATCATGACCCCCAATCGCTTCAGTGAGCGCTTAGAGTTGATCGTGTGTTCGCCTGTAGTGACCACTGCCTGTTGTTCAGACTTGCGGTTGTTTACCACCACCACCACCACCACCTCCGTTTTTGTTGGTGCGCAAGTGCTTCGACATCGACCTCGACAATAGGAACTGTAACTTTCCGGGTCTGTGGTTACTCGATAAGATCTGTCTGTTGGAGAAGCTTGCCTACTAAATCATCATCAACAGAAGCAAGGCTCACCGTGGTGTAATAAAACAGAGCGATAAGCAAATAAAATGATGATAATCACAATGTTCATTGAGTAAAACAGCCACCCACTTGAAATAATCCGAAAATCCGATAACAGACTTTCTAATTCAGGCTGCGGCTGCACGCACCGAGGTTACGCACTTTACCTTTGGCAGATTTACCGCTGCCTATCGCTCAATTAGCTAGTAAGCTAAGAATTAACGAACTGAGCTAATTTTTACCCCACTTATCGCGTGCTGCTGTATACAATCATAGGTACCAAAATATACCTATTTCAGATTATCAAAAGCCACTGGGGCTTTCCTAAGGTGGACCTATAACGTTGACGTGCGATTACGAAAAAAAAAACGCTCTCATAAGGGGCTGTTCATAAACCACGTAGACCAAATTTTGGTCATTTCAGACCCCCCCCTCCCTCCTCGTAGACTTTCGTCCATACAAAAATTTTAAAATTTGTATGGAGCGTAGACTTTGGCCAGACCCCCCCCCCTCCCCCCATAAAGTCTACGTGGTTTATGAACGGCCCCTTAAGCCGTTGACTTATCCGGTTCATCTGCTTCTTCAACTCGCAAGAGCAGCTCTTGCCTTCTTCTTCCGAGAAGTTATGATGGTCTTGGGAGTATGTCGCCCTCAATAGATCATAAATTGGTGCAAGTTTATTATACTCAAGTGGCCATGCCATATCCGGAACCATTCTGGGGACATTCCAGTTTGTGCTGGGGTCAGGGGGTTGCCAAAATGGCTAAAAGTGATTATTTCGTGTGTTATTGTGAACACAATTGCCATAACCAAATTTGAATAAGTTGACCCATCCGCATTCCCGTGACAGCTTCCGCGAGGCCTCATTGGGGACACATCTGGTTTCCAACCCTAACATGCCGTGCGACATATTATTCTTCAGGATTTCGAATGACTGAGTCAGAAACGAAAGACTGAAGTCTGTATCAACTAATATGGCCACCCCGGGACATCTAGCATAGGTTCCACGGGGGTGTAATCGGAGACATTTCTGATTTGCATCCAAAACATGCCGTGCGGCGTATCATTCTTCATGATTTCAAGAGAATGGGACAGAAAAAAATGACTGAAGTATGTATCAACTGATGTGGCCGCTCCGGAACACCTGGAACAAGTTGTGCTGGGGCCTCTCAAACACAATAGCACACGAAATAATCACTTTTAGCCATTTGGCAAGAAAGAACTCTCCCACACCCCCTGACCCCAGCATTTTGAAAATAAGTTGACGGGGGTCGGGTACGTGAAGGTTATGAGATGCTTAATGGGCTACAACTCGTAGCGGTGAGTCTACGCCTAATGAAGCATTCGCCTCTACTGTTCTCGGTCCTGGGCCAATCACTTCCAGTCGATGTGAACGCTTAGATTCCTTAAGTCGACCTCAACTGCAAAAAGCCAAAGTGCGAAGCCGATCGTCCCTTCCTGTTTTTTTTGTGAATATGGTTTAACTTATCGTTCTTCCGACATACGAGCTGCATAGGGGAACCAACATATTTTGGACACAGCAACGCGCCAATATTTTTTGGACACTTACGGTAAAAACAAATGAAAGTGTCCAAAATATATTGGCGTAACGCTGTGTCCAAAATACGTTGGTTCCCCTACATGCTTGTATGTATGACCTGTTCACTTTAAAACTTTTTTCTCCGATTCTCCGTGACACATCAAATTCTCAATTCACATGCAAAACAAGTTTTCAATCCAAAAATGAGCCAAATTAATGAAGATTTTAAGGTGTATCAAATCCATTTTGTTTTTTTTTTTAGTGGTGGCTTCCTAATGTCAATTGAAATTCAAAAGTAACTACCGACAGAATGAATTCCTGTATACACTCCCGTGCAAAAGTTTGGGGTCACCCCCTCAAAAACATGGAAATGTTTTTCGGTCATACACTCTGTTGCATAACTATAGATCCAACCAAAATGTATTTGCTATTTTTTTTTAAGTGCAACTTATCATTTTATGCATTACTCCATAATAGTTATCCAGGCACCTTACAAACAGTGCCGTGAAATTTTATTTAAGCTCATGACGTACACACAGAAAACTGTAAAATATTAAAACTTCCTTGTTTCATGACTATGGATCCAAATCGTGTAAATCATTCATTGTGTCGAATTGACGCGTAGTTGAAACATTTTTACGTATCGAGAATAATTTGAAAATTCTTGAAATCTCTTGTTGTCTAACAAGTTTCATAATGTTGTGATATTTTTTTTAAATCTAAAACATGCGTCAGCAAGAAAACAGGAAGACAGAGGAAGAAGTTGACCGTTTGTCCAAAACGTACAATTATTAGCATCATAAACATCTAGCTAAGTTTGTACTTCAGTCTTGATTTTCTACAGATCGAAATTACTTCATCTCGACATCTTTACTCGAACTATCTCGTTCCCTGTTTGTTCTAGAAGTTTACTTCATATGACCGTTGGTATACCCAAGGAAGGCGGGAAGGCGAGAGGAGCTACAAAATCACCGCAGGGGTACCGCAGGGGTCCATCTTGAGCCCGGTACTATGGAACGCGGCGTATGATGGCGTATTGAGGCTCAAATTTCCACCGGGCGTAAAGCTGGTCGGCTTCGCCGATGATATTACCCTCGTGGTATACGGCGAGTCGATAGAGGAAGTGGAACTGACAGCAACTCACGCAATTGGCATAGTGGAGGATTGGATGAGGTCGAGACATTTGGCACTCGCGCACCACAAAACGGAGGTGGAGGTGGTAAACAACCGCAAGTCTGAACAGCAGGCAGTGGTCACCACAGGTGGATGCACGATCAACTCTAAGCGCTCACTGAAGCAATTGGGGGTCATGATCGACGATAAGCTGAAATTCGGAAGCCACGTAGAATATGCCTGCAAAAGAGCAAGCATGGCGATAATGGCATTGTCAAAGATAATGTCAAACAGCTCGGCAATAGTCTCGAGTAAGCGTAAGCTGCTCGCGGCAGTAGCGGTCTCCATACTACGGTATGGCGCCGCTGCATGGTCGAAGGCGCTAGTGGTTAACCGAAACGTGAAGCGACTTGAGAGTACCCACAGGCTGATGTGCCTTAGGGTGGTGAGCGCATACCGCACGGTCTCAAAGGACGCGGTATGTGTGCTAGCGGGCATGATGCCCATAGCTTTAGTGGTGGTGGCAGAGGATGCTTCGAGCGACGCGGCATAAGAGGCGCGAGGCGTATCGCCAGAACCTCGTCTATGCTGAAGTGGCAGAGCGAATGGGATTCCTCCAGCAAGGGTAGATGGACACACAGGCTCATACCGAGCGTGTCCAAGTGGACGAGCAGGCCCCATGGCGAGGTGAATTTTCACTTGACTCAAATTCTGTCAGGCCATGGGTGCTTTAGGTGGTATCTGCACAGATTCGGACACGCAGGCTCCCCCGCATGTCCGGAGTGTGCAGACTGCGACGAGACCGCGGAGCATGTGCTCTTTGAATGTCCACGTTTCGTGGAGCAAAGGTCGAGTATGCAGGAGGTATGCGGTAGAGATATCACGCCTGACAACATTGTTGAAAGGATGTGTATGGGGGCGGACAAGTGGGACTCCGTTACTTCCACGGTTTCTCGAATCGTACTTGAACTACAGAGTAAATGGCGAGCCGAACAACAACTAGTTGAGTTGGCCCCCCTTCCCCATCCAGGAGCTTGAGTTCAACGGGTAGTCTAAGTACTAGCCAGGACCCGAGCCTCCAGGGGAGAGTGAACAACTTAAGGCGGTAGCTGGTGGAACGCTTACTATTAGAGTGTACTCATGTACGGTCCCCCCCTTCTCGAAGTCATCCCTAACGGGCGTACCGCGAAGGTAAGGAAGAGAGAGAATGAGTTTTTAGTGGGTCGATCCCCACATCACCCGAGGAACCACCTCTTGGGTATCTGTTGCAGATTTTCTCATTCTATAAAAAAAAAAATACCCATTCTCAATAAATATTATACCGGATTTTCAAGGAGCACAATACTCTGGGAAGATAAAGTGACAACTGTTTTTCCTAGCTATAAAGGTTTTCAAATATGTTCTTAATTTCGAGCTCTCCATATCTCGACGGTACCTTCAATACTCAGATGTAGAGAGTTGACAGTAATTTGTTTGAAGGTTTTTAATAGTTACTAGCGGTCCCGGCAAACTTTGTCTTGCCCAGCTGTGGTAGTATGACAACTGTTGAGCTCATAACGTCACCGCACTCTAGATTGGTTTCATTTCGATCATGTTGATTTCCTTCCCAGCTCATGAAAAATCAAATTTTTTCAATTTTGCTTCTTTTTTAGCTGATTTTCGTAACTTTTTGTACATATAAACACAGCCACCACGAATACAAACCGAACCGTGAAAGAGCCATCCTGATCGGTTCAGCCGTTTGTGAGTTTTGTTGCCTCAAAGGTATTTCAAACTCATTTTTATATATATAGATTTAATGTTTATTTGACTTTGTATTAGAATATTAATATTATTTTCAGACTAATAGATAAGATATAGAAAATATAATCAGCTTGGATCGACCGGAAGGTTTCTATTCGGTTTTCACTGGATAGATTTACTGAACGAACCACGTTGTTTCCCCTCAAGGAATTTGTGGAGTGTGTTGATGGGCAGCGTTCTATCAAGATACATCATTACTGATGGTGTTTCCGTCAACTCGAATAGATGGACAGCCAAAAATACACCGAGCTTCTGACGGGATATTGGCTGTCGTTTTTTATACAACTTGAAACTATTTAGACGTTTCAGCGTGATAATGTATCTGTTCACATGAGTTGAGCAACCATAGCTTGGTTTAGTGAAAATCATATTTAGGTTATGTAATGGCCAGATTGTTCTCCTAACCAGAACCCAATCATGAACTATGTGGATTTTGATTATAAGAGCAATATATGTAGATAAGAAGCTGTATGGAAGCATTCTAGATCTAAAAAAGTGCAGTTGTTCCAGCATGGAATGAAATTCGAGCATTTAGCTATCAAATGTAGATTTAAAGTATGTCAAATTTGGGCCGAAGGAGGCACTACTCATTATTGATATGTTAAATATTTTGTGTAGCTTAAATTACCAAGGACAAATTTTTGCTTGGATCTATTGTTATGCAACAAGGAAGTCCATCTGTACATATGTACGTTGAGTTATTTGAATTTCATAATTTGACCACACGGATTGGTATTACCGAAAATTTGCACTTCAAGTGAGTCGTTTTCGAGCATCTACCTCTACGTAGTTACCCGTCGTATCAAATAGAATGCGAACGACGCGTTTGATCGCCTTCCAGGTAGCATTGTTCTTCCTCTACACTCAGAAATAAAAGTATACACGGAATTACTATTATTTATGCATTTTGTATCCGCATCTCTCTCACTCTCTTTCTGTTTTCATGCTATCTGGTGCTTCGCCTGGGTTGACAAAACACTTCTCTTCAACCCAGGCTAAACGGCAGATAACATGAAAACAGAAAGAGAGTGAGAGAGATGCGGATACAAAATGCATAAATAATAGTAATTCCGTGTATACTTTTATTTCTGAGTGTACAAGTGGTTGAGGAAGCGTTGCCTGTACGATAGGCAAACAGTTTCAAACAATAAACAAATCGCTTTCGCTCTTCGTACATATGTACAACAGAGATGGTTATATTTGCGGTTTAGGGGAAGATGATATAGATCACGGGTTCCCAACCGGTGGTCCGCGGCCCCCTGGGGGGCCGTGAAACCAGTGCAGCGGGGCCGCGATGTTACCAAAAAAATGGTTAGATTTTTATTCTATTTTGTGCAAATTATACCCATTTTTAATTTTGTATACATACCACCACTCCCAAAAGCCACAATTTGAGCAACAAATTTTCAGTATAAAACGCCTTCAGAAGAAAATTTTTTCGGCTGCGCCGCTATTTTTCAACTACGACTCAAATTGAATGTATATTACATCATTGTTTACGAAATTTGAGTGTCGAATAAAAAAAACGTATCATTGATCGTCAAAAATCCTTCCCACAGTAAATTTCTGGCACATCACTGTACCCAAAAAAACTCGGTGTCGTTCATTTAATTGATATTTTTTTCTAAAAATTTTCATTGGGCCCCAGATGTTTTGAGAATGCCTAAAGGGGGTCGCCACCTCAAAAAGGTTGGGAACCCCTGATATAGATCGATGAGATTAGAATTGAACCTTATGACAACTAAGTTACTTACCTTACCGGTCAGGCTAAGGCCGGGGTGGCCTCTGCTGTACATAGTAGCCGCCTCCATTCCACTCGGTCCATGGCTGTATGTCTCCAGTTCCGCACTCTGCGTAGGGTCCGCAGATCGTCCTCCACTTGGTCGACCCACCTAGCTCGCTGCGCTCCACGTCTTCTTGTACCGGTCGGATGACTCTCGAGAACCATTTTAGTCGGGTTGCTATCCGACATCCTGATGACGTGACCCGCCCACCGTAGCCTCCCGATTTTCGCGGTATGGACGATGGTTGGTTCTCTCAGCAGCTGATGCAGCTCGTGGTTCATTCGCCTTCTCCAAGTCCCGTCTTCCATCTGCACTCCGCCGTAGATGGTGCGCAACACCTTCCGTTCGAAAACTCCAAGGGCGCGTTGGTCCTCTGCACGTAGGGTCCATGTTTCGTGCCCATAGAGGACCACCGGTCTAATCAGCGTTTTGTAGATGGTTAACTTCGTGTTACGGCGAACTTTATTCGATCGTAGAGTTCTGCGGAGTCCAAAGTAGGCACGATTTCCTGCCACAATGCGCCTCTGGATTTCTCTGCTGGTGTCGTTGTCGTCGGTCACCAGTGAGCCCAAGTACACGAATTCTGACAACTAAGTTGCCGGGTCATTAATTGGCTCGGTAGCTTTGTTGGTAAAGCACTTGTCTAGCGAATAAGGGTCGTGAGTTCAAATCTCACCTGAGCTGTGGATTTTTTCCCAATTTAACCAATAATTTACCCATCTGTACATATGTACGTTGAGTTATTTGAATTTCATAAGGAAGTTTATGTTCATTGATTATTCTGATTCAGAGAGCACATGTAATACAGATATTATTACTTTAAAGATGTCTACTCCAGATATCGAATGCAACAAGAAAACAATATCGTTCGAATTATTTCTACATTTCCGAATATCAAAAAAAACATTGTTTGGATCTATAGTTATGAAACATAGTGTATATCAGTCATCTTTCATTTAATCCACTCATTCTCAGACTCTATCGAGTAAGATTTGATTCGTAGGTACTTTTCACAAATTTCATATGAAATTTTTTGTACAAAAAGTTTACCTAAACTTACATGTTTTTCCTAAATCTGTACGAGAAATTGTTTTCCGTGTAATTCAAAATTGGATCGACCAGAGTTTAAAATTAAAGTTGCATTAGAACCCTATCTATTATATCCTCTTCGGAAGCCATTCATTTGATTTTAGCGGAAAAATTCATAACATAATTTAAATTATCGAGTTAGGTTTGCAAGTCACCGTGCAAAAGTTTGGGGTCACCCCTTAGTATGCTGCATCGTGCAAAAGTTTGGGGCCACTTTCCAAATGAAGTCTGAGTCGGATTTTTGTTGAAATCGGCCTTTTTTTTGGTACAACTTCAATTCTTTCTTTGATAGTTGAATGGCAAGACACAGAAATGGTTATGAAATGTTCATAAACTAAATTCTAGAATAAGTTAAGGTAGAAAATGGCATATAAAATCCATACTAAATCAGCTAAGTACGTTATATAAAGTGCGAAAGAGGATAGAAGTGAGAAAAAATGACTAATTCGTGAATTCTACCCTATATAACTGTAAGTGTTAAAGCCACAAATGCATCATTACTCCAAAAACCATTACAAAGAATGTCATTTCTCCGAATGTACTATTACATTCGTATTCGAGATTTTGGGTTTTGGTGCAAAGCCAAGGGGTGTTTAGACGAAAATGCCATTTAAATTAAAATATGTAACATTCCTGAAACTTATGGATTTTGGGGTAATGGTACACAGATCGAAAAAGGAGTGTAAAATTCTGCGACTTATGATGCACATAATTGGAGCGTGCGATATCACAGAAGTTTACATGACATATCATGTAAAAGTCATAAAACATCATGTAAACTTCCATTATATGTCATGTAATTCAGCATGACTCTGAGTACCTACATGATATATAACACAAATTTACATGATATATCATGTAAACCATCATAGCACTAAGTTTACATGACTAAAATGAAGTTTACATGACGTGTAAATCTCATTATTTTTATCTGTGTATGTTTGTGGTTATAACACTTACAGTTATATAGGGTAGAATTCACGAATCAGTCATTTTTATCTCACTTCTATCCTCTTTCGCACTTTATATAACATACTTAGCTGATTTAGTATGGATTTTATATGCCATTTTCTACCTTAACTTTGTAACCGTCGGTTCCATATCTAGCTTGTGGCTCCACCACAAATCCTAAACATCCTGTTCCCGAAACCTAATACGCCGTTATCCCGAATTAGTCACTAAAACCAATGGAGTGAGCGGCACTCATGCAGTGACTTGATGTATGAGAAAGTGCCTCTCCTCTCTCACGGCCATCTGTCATGCTGTGACAGTTCATAGTCGAGCAGTTAGAATCAGTAGTTTTATTACTAGTCGTAACCCACAGGTGTCGCTTAGGTAGCGAAATTACAGGCATTGCATGTTTTTAGGATACAAAAAGCATGAATTAATTGTAAATACTTTTCTATAAAAGGAAAAGTCGCACCCCAAAATTCCTCTTTTGGCTGGTGATTCCAGAACGGAATAGTAGTGCGCGCGTGTGTAGTTTATCCGTTAATTGTTGAGGTTAGTTTAAAAAGAAAACCTCATGTGGTGTAATTGTTTTAATTCGATGTTATTTTCTCTTTGTTGTAGGACTGATAGTTAATTGTTAGTAAAGTCGTGCAAGAAATGTTAGTGTTTGTTAAAACGCGTTAGTAATTGTTAAAAATCATGCAAAAAGTAGGTACAGTGTTAGTATGTGTTAAAACAAAAATCTTATAATTATTGTTAAAATTATTAGATTCAACGAAGAACAAACCTTAAACGCTATTAGACAACAACACAAAGATTAAAAAACAAAACTACAAGAAAAAGGTAAATTTTGTTAAAAGGTGGAAATAGTGGTTTTGCGACGTCACGGAGGTTAATTTGTGGTTAGGTCCGAAGCACGGGCCTTTTTCTTTTTATTTTGGACCAGTCCTCCAGTACTTCGGGTTTCCAACGGCCATAGCGTAAACCAAGGCCATCAGAACTACAACGCCGAAGAAACCAACCAAAACCGCCATTGTTCATGGCTTTCGAGATGGAGTTGACGGCGAATCGAACTACTCCCGTCCCGGATGTCATTCCCTCCAACGTCCGAAGCCGCCATCTTGGCCACCGGCATCGTGCACTCGCTCGGTATGCACCGCAAGAGACGTTCGGCACCGACCGTCATCACCCACAACCACCGTCTTCTTGCTAGACTAGCGAAACATCGGCAGAACGAAATGCCTCAACCACGGGAACCAGAGGTTCCCAAGCTAGAAGTCAAAAACTGCAAACCGCAAGTATAAAACCTCTAATTGTGACGTCAATGTAAATAAACTGTAAATAGGATTGTAAATATGAGCCACAGCGTTAGGTCATTTTAAGAGCATAGCCCTGATTTAAATGTGTTCCACCACTTTTCGTTTTGTCCGCCTTTCCGGGCTAAAAGTAGCCATCATGCCTCGCCTTTCTGGAATTCCACCAATTCTTCTATCGTTTTATATGCTTTTTGTATTGTCCGTCCTGTGATCGTCTATTTATGAAACACTGGTGGGTAAGCGTAACTTGAAGACTGGTCCTGCTGCTATGTTCGTCCTCAGCTGGAGATGTGAGAGACAAGTCACGTTTGAACGATCCTGTGATCCACAATCCCTGAGCTACCGAGTTACAACTTATTCTAGAATTTAATTGATGAACATTTCATAACCATTTCTGTGTCTTGCCATTCAACTATCGAAGAAAGAATTGAAGTTGTACAAAAAAAAAATGATGATTTGAACAAAAATCTGACTCAGACTTCATTTGGAAGGTGACCCCAAACTTTTGCACGGTGACTTGTAAACCTAGCTCGATAGTTTAACCCTTTATAAGGCCGAGAGAATTAGGCACGGAATCCACTCGTTCTGCATTGGAATATAAAGTACATGTGGTGTAATGAACAAAAACCTTTTTATTTTCGAAAAATTCGATGGTCGATTTTGTATGAAAAAAATTGGTCTAAATTTCAACTTTTTGTCAACAAAGTTTAAAATGTTGTTATTTTGTGATGCGCTTATTAATCATGCTGATATTTTGACAGGTTATTGCCCTAATATTCATGAATTACTTGTGTAGATTTGAACTCGATTGGTCAATTATTTTGGACGATATGGCAATTTTAGTACATGCCCATTTATTATAGTACATTTTTTCAAAAGGCCGAGTTTCTAAAAGTAATGAAGCAATCAAGTTGAAATTTTGTCCACAAGTAAAAGGATCATGGGCCTTTCTTTCCCCATCATTCGATTTTCATTTCGCTCACCACAACAGAAGTTCGAGCTTATAAACCTTTATGCACTCAAAAATGGCGGTTTTTGGAGAGACATTTTGTTCTAAAAACTCCCATTCGTATTTGTTATGGCTCAAAAAAATCATGAGTGCTCACAAAGGCCTAATGTGTCCATCAGTTAAAACAGAAGTTGTAAAAATATTCTAAACGAACAGAAAAAAATATGTGTATAAGGTGGCAATATAGTTGCCACTGCCTTATAAAGGGTTAAATTATGTTATGATTTTTTTTCCGCTAAAATCTAGTGAATGGCTCTCAAAGAGGATAGAAATAGCAAATAGGGTTCTAATGCAACATTAATTTTAAAATTTGGTCGACCCAATTTTGAATTACACGCAAAACAATTTTTCGTACAGATTTTGGAAAAACATGTAAGTTTAGGTAAACTTTTTATACTAAAAATCTCATATACAATTTGTAAAAAGTACCTACGAATCAAATCTAGCTCTTTATCTTTCGATAGAGTCTGAGAACGAGTGGATTAAATGAAAGATGAATGATATATGACCGAAAACATTTCCAAGTTTTTGAGGGGGCGACCCCAAACTTTTGCACGGGAGTGCATGTGGCTGCCCCGGGAGCAATCCGGTGAGATGCGGCCTTATCCGGACCTAAAAAGCATTTTGTCGCTGCAGAAACCGTCTTTCACGTTGGTTTCATTTTTTTCTAATTCGGCAAAAACCAAAACATTCTTCATGTCATTCAAAGTATCAGAATACTTTTGCTCAGCTCCATCCAACGATACCGAGCAGAACTATAAAGGAGCATCGTGACTAATATTTGTGTTTCGATATCATTATGCAAAGTTACGTTGATATCGGAAAGTGAATATATTCCGATAAATATTCATGAAGTACATAATCCAAAGTTCCAGCGATAACATGGAATTTAACGAAATAAAGTTACGTTTCGGTAAAGTTTTTTTTTTGCAATTTCTCATCGTAATAGGCTGTTTTACCTCACGCAAATCTGACAGGAAAAGGCCTACTTTCCCACACCAAATTAACAGTGCTGTAATGGTTCATTACAGCACTGATTTGCGTTGCGTAATGAATCATTACAGGACTGTTTTCAGTTTTGGTCAACTTCTTGATGCTTACTGGATGCAGTTTTGAAAAATTGTGACAACTGCACAGTATAATCTGCTATGATCAGATTTTCTTAAACATGGCTATGAGCATTAGTTTGCAGTTAGATGAAAACAATTTTTCAAGCGGTAATTTATGAACTTGCAAAAGCGTTGTACGCAACTCGGTGCAGAACTCGATTTTTACAGCACTAAATGTACGACTCATGCTGTAAAAATCGTCATTCTGCACCTTGTTGCGTAAACTACTATTATCTTATGACCGATAAAGGATATTTTTTAAGTGTGATTATCGATCGATGAAGTTTTTTGAATATGTGTAACGAAATAACCAGTAAATAATAGTCGACATTAGTCTTTATATTTTGGTAAAGAACTTTAACGAAGTTGTGAAATGGTTGCCGGGAATGTATGCAGTATATAAAACTGTATTTATGGATAAGCATAGACTAGCATAGACTAGCTCGATGATTAATTATTAAAAAGAACTCCAGTTATAGTCACGGACCTTATAAATACATTTTCAAAAAATACTCGGGCGGCTTTCCAGGACGTCTGGGAAAGAGTTCAGATATAATTTCTTACGGAAGTTTTGTAGATATGAACAGAAGAAAGCATTAGAAGCTGCAGCACGCTATGTCTGAACCAGCAGATTATAAAAATTGAATGTACATCGGGTTTCTTTCCATAAAACATCAGTATTCAATATATATTTTCATTTGCAGAAGTTTTTAGAATATTCTATCGGTGAAATTTTTTCCATTCATTTTGTATGGGAGAGAGAATGGCCGAAAATGAGGATTTCAAGCAAATATGTATGAAAAACGGTCAAAAAGATGGAAAAATCAAAATTTCCCCGATAGAATATTTTGAAACCTTCTGCAAATGAAAATAAAGCTTGAATACTGATGTTTTAAGGAAAGAAACTCGATGTACATTCAATTTTTATAATCTGCTGGTTCAGACATAGCGTGTGCAGAATAATTAATGCACAAGTAAAGAAAAAAAAACTTTAATCTTCCGGAAATAGGACACCACTGCACTAAGGGCCAGGATCGCAATCTAGCGAGACAAAATGAATTACTCCTTAACGAAGCATTTCCCGCACATGGTGTCTTCGACATTTTTTTTTGCAATCTTAGGGGCATTAATTGCCAAGAGTTCAGTAGTTTGCAACTTATCCGCATAGGTGGCACCAGTATCTATTTTTTTTTTATTTTTACATTCTGGAGATTTAGTGTCTTCGGCAAAGTTTTTCATTTTAACAAAATAAACAACTTTTTCTCAGACGTTAAAATTCCACAGTCTACTGTTTTGGTTTTATTTAAAAAAAAAACTTTAATAAATAGTAAAAAATCAGTTTTTCAGTGCGACAAACTTGACATTCCAATGTTGATTTTCAAGCTTGATAAAATGCGAATCGAGTCAAGACTTCTAAAATGGATCGAATCGTATTTAACTGACCGTTTACAGATAGTAAGATTTGAGTGAAAAAAAAAACAAAACCTATCAAAGTATTATCAAGAGTTCCTCAAGACTCACTTTCAGGACCTTTACTTTGTATATTGTTTATAAACGATATCACGTATATTCTTAACTGCAGTAGGCTTTTTTTGCATCATTGGTCAAACATGCCTATTTCTCTCAAAAAATATTCTCTGTCTTCTACATTTTCAATTTCCATAAAAAGTTTCATATCGTCAGCATATATGAGGATCTTGATGTGCTTAACCTTTCAGTACTCGCGCCAATTTTTGTAACGCGAGCAGTCGCGCGTTGTACTTTGTACAACACCCATACATTCTGAAATATCTAAGGATCCTGATTGTTTAGAGGAGGACTGTCTTTGGCAAAGTTGTTGTAAATTTCATGGGCTACTTGATGCTGACAAAGTTGATTCGTAATACGTGCACTAGGCGGCGCTAGTGAGCAATATCATGTTATATCTTATATCTCAGGATCCTGATGTCTTAGAAACATGGTGTCTTCGATAAAGTTGTTTGGTAAGTCAACGGCTTACAGATTATTGGCCGTTTAATTGGAAATTCCACCACTAGGCGGCGTTAGTGAGCAAATAAACTTTATATCCTATGTATCTCGGGAACCTGACAACTTAGAAAGATGGTGTCTTCGACAAAGTTGTTTGGTAGGTCAAGTACTTACGGATGATTCGCAGTTTAATTTGAAATTTCATCAATTGGCGGCGCTAGTGATAACGTAAATATTATATATTATGTATCTCTGGACCCTTATTACTTAGAAAAATAGTGTCTTCGGCAAAAATGTTTGGTATATCAAGGGCTTATAGATGAGTGACAGTTGCGCTAGTCTCATGTAGCTCAGGATCCCGATTAAAAAGGCACGGGACACCGTCTACAGCCAGAGGCTGTATAGACTGAACAGAACTTAACACTAGACCATGGACCACTACATACATTACATGCACCAGCGGATAGCATGGTGCGGTTACACGCTTGGTAACGCTAACCGAACGGCCACGAAGCTTCACTTTACTCAGAAAGATGGTGTCTTCGACAAAGTTGTTTGGTAGATCAAATGGAGGAAAAGTTACCTCTCGTGCCGACCTTCTATAAAATCGAAAACTTACAGATAGTTGTCCGTTTGAATCGTAATTTCACCACTAGATGACGCTAGTAAACATAAAAAATGGATATGCAATAGTTCTCAGGATCCTGGTTACTAGAAGAGAGATGGTGGTTTCAGCAAAGTTGTCAAATAGGTTAAGTGCATTTGGTTGATGGGTCGTTGAAATCAATATTTCGCCAGTAAGTGGTGCTAATGAGTATGCAAATTTTATATCTTATATATCTCCGAGTCTGGGAAGTTGATATCTTTGGCAAGATTGGTTGGTAGATCAAGGGCTTTCAGTTGATTGACCATTTGATTCGTGCTTCTGCCACCAGAAGACGCTAGTTGTAAATTTGCAAAAGCATGAAGTGTTATTATTCATCTAGAAAAAAATCAACGTGCTGTAAATTTTTATACTTCCGAATGTTTTCAAAATTTGAAAATTACACAACTAGTTGATTATAATTTGTTTAAATTTGCACTTGATTGATTAATTTTACATGAAGTTAAAGCGCTTAGTAAAATATTTAATATCTGACCGTCGTATTTCAATATACTCTATCTTAAGGTTGTCAATGTCACGGGATAAGTACATCCATACTTTATCCACCAAACAACAATGTCGAAGACATCATCTTTCTAAGTAATCAGGATCTTGAGATATATGAGGTACAAAATGGGAATGCTCACTAGTGCCACCTGGATGTGAAGTTGCACGTCATATTTGTCTTCATCAGTTAGTGTCTGATCTACTAAACAACTTTTCAGAAGACACCATCTTTCTTAGTAATCAGGGTCCTGAAACTCATGAGTTATAAAATTTGAATACCCACTAGCGCCACCTAGATGTGGAGTTTCAAATCATACGGCTCTCCATCAGTTAGTGTTCGATCTACTAAACAACTTTGCTGAAGACATCATCTTTCTAAGTAATCAGGATCTCGAGATATATGAGTTATAATATTTGAGTACTCACTTGCGCCACCTGGATGTGGAATTCCACATCATACTTGTCTTCATCAGTTAGTGTTTGATCTACTAAACAACTTTGCAGAAGACACCATCTTTCTAAGTAATCAGGGTCCTGAGATGTATGAGTTATAAAATTTCAATGCCCACTAGCGCCACCTAGATGTGGAGTTTCAAACCAAATGGCTCTCCATCAGTTAGTGTTTAACCAACCAAACAACTTTGCCGAAGACACCATCTTTCTAAGTACTCAGGATCCTGAGTTATATGGGATAGAAAAATTACATGCTCACTAGCGCCGCCTCTCGGTTGAAATCTGAATTTCTCAGATCACCTCGCGAAGGCCCTTGATATCCCAAGTAACTTTGCCGAAGACACCATATTTCTAGATCATTTAGATTTTGAAATACACTAATTCCCATTCAACTGTCTATCTTATCTTAAATATAGTACGTTCTTCATATTGCGATTTTCAATTTTCCGCATTATAAGGAGTTATACTGTTTTCAAAAAAGGTCTTATAATATTCCAAATAAGATTCCTGTAGAATACATTTGGGGTTGACATCGATAGAAAAGATGGTTTCAAAGTAATAGTCGATAATTCTCATGTGTTGTACAAAGTACAACAGCGCGATTAACGGAAGGTTAAGCGTAAAAAAATGTACCTAATTCAATTACGTTCAGCAGAAAACATAGCACACCACCGATAACTAATTTTTTGGGAAATCAAGAAGTTGTAAAGTGGAGTTATCTTGGATTCGAAATGAACTTTCACCGATCATTATAACGCTATTACTTACAAGGCAATTAATGTACAAGGCTTCATTAAGCGTATGTGTATTTGGCTAGAACTTTCAGGACCCACACACAATAAAAACATTGTACGTTGCTTATGTAAGATCACCTTTCTGGATGCAACCTCTCTGGTCTAGATCACGTTTGTGATGAGCGATTTTCTCGGCTGGGCATATATTGGCCCATCCGTCCCCAAAGGGTTAAACATTGAAGAAAAATCGAAAAAGGTATAATTTTCAAATTATAATATTTCACAATAAAGCTTCAAAAATCGCAACCTGAAATTTTCGGCAAACACACATTAAAAGTCATACTTTGATATAACGTAACTCGATATAACGTAGCTTTTTTGTCCCAACTTTTTGCTATTTCAGTAACAAGCGTGATTTATTGAATAGTCCACATGATATTACAAGCCTCCTAGAACCAATCCAGCTCTCCAGTTGCGTTATACGACTAGTTTCTCCGGAGGAACTCCTTAAAGAATGCCAGGGTTGATGAGGAGATAATTCATGGACATGGAACTACAACTATGCCGAATTTTACGTATAAGAAGTATAAATTGTTTTTGTTTACATGTCTGGCCGCGAGAAGGCGAGAAGTTCTATGTCAAAAATTGAGATCAATCCATCAAAGCAAACCATAGTTACCATCTCAAACTTGGCCATTTTGTATGAAAATCACCGATCAATTATGTCGTTTTAAAATTAGGCGGATATGTTTCCATGACTCTGGTTTGATTTGAAAACTGTTTGAGGTGTTATATCTGTTTGTCTGTGCCCCAACCACAGACAAACAGACGTCTCACTCTAATCCCTTCCCATCGTTTAAGTTTTTAACGGGTGATTCAAATAATACATAGCTCGCACATAGACAAACAGACGTCACACGCCGCTCGCTTCCCATCGATCACCTTTTTAACGGTTGATTCAAATTTTCGGTATTTGGTCAATTGACCATTCGCGACGTTGGCATCATTTTGCTCCTGCTTGACGTTTGCTCACTACCGCCATCTATAGGGCAAATCGATGAAGTACTAGATTTGTAGTAATGAGCTGAATTTTTGTATGGTGAGAAGGTCAATTCTCCGGTTCTGCAATGAAATGGCGCAAAAAGCGTGGGTATTATGATTCCTTGCCTAATTTGATGCTGTTTGAGCAAAATTTTGGGCAGCAGTGTTGTTGTTTTCTCCATTTCTTGCAACATAAACAACATAGTTATCCAAAGTTTTGCTCAAACAGCATAAAATTGGGCAAGGAATCATAATACCCACGCTTTTTGCACCATTTCATTGCAGAAATGGAGAATTGACCTTCTCACCATACAAAAATTCAGCTCATTACTACAAATCTAGTACTACACCGAACGTGCCCCATTGATGGACCTGCCAAACACAGTACGTTTACCATTGGGCGTTTCCGTGACGATATTGTTAAATTAAATTTGTGTTAAGTATTACGTCTGCTTTTTCTGTGCTTCGCACATCGCTCACTCACAACGCTTGCATCGTATTTGGTCCTGTTTGATGTTTGCTCACTACTGCCACCTATTAAATGGTTTGCGAATCACTGTGTGATTAGCATTGGACGATTATATTTTCATGAAGGTAATATTACTCGTATTTTGTTTCTGCCCCAACCCTTCTATCGTGTACGAGCGTGACTTTTCTTCAACCCTCTCCCTCTCTACGATACACATGGCATGTCATCGATTCCTTGTGTGGTGTGGGAACGTCCATAAATTACGTCACGCAAAAATCTACCATTTTCAACCCCCCCCCCCCCCCGCACCCTGTGTCACACTTTTTGTATGAGACCTCTGAAATTTTTGTATGGGATGTCACACTTTGTTGAACCCCCCCTACCCCCTCAAAGCGTGACGTAATTTATGGACGTTCCCTGTTCTAATAACGTGATGAGTTGACAATATGGTGGTATCATACCACAGACAAACAGACATATCCCTTAAAATAATTCCTGCTTAAAATAACTGTTACGAAAATATAATCGGCCAATGCAAATAACGCAGTGTTTTATCGATAATACTAGCAACATTGTTGAAAATTGGGAATCACTGTTAGCAGAGCCACCACGAATGAAGGTGCCGTCGATGCGGTGACGCTTGCCGTTAGTTTTGAAAAAAAAAATAACAAAGTTCCGCGCCTTCTTGCTAGAGTAGTCTTCGAAAAAACACTGCAACACGTGCTGCTATATCTATTCCAGAATGTCATCAACCATTTTTATTGGGCTATGGAAATAATTTTGATCGTTTATTAACCTTTGTATGCACCAAAAACCATCAAGAAACACATCTTATTACTATTGTGCCTTGAGGCAAATTTCAGAACGAGATCTCAGAATTTCCATTCTATTGTTGAATTCCTTCAGAAGATCGTTCAAACAGCACGTGTACTCAAACTGCTTAGCGTGTAGATCATCTACGAATCTGATAATGATGTCTTCAAAGTGCGGGATGTCGTTCGTAATATCGATCTTCAATTTGCTGATGGTGTCCGCCATCGATTCGGGCCTAGAGATGATATTGTTCGGCTTGAAGAAAACCTCGAACAGCTTATACTTTTGTATTTTAGCTTCACTTTCGGCGAATTGTCCATAGATTTCAGCAACGTCCTTCTCGATGGAGTCATCCAGCTTCTTGATGCATTCGCTGTACTTGTTGCCCGCCCAGCCCATGTCACCCTGTAGGCTCGGAATGTTGTTCTCCCAACACCAAACCTCGATACTGTCACCATAGCGGAGAATGTCCAGTTCGGCGTTCATCAGTGTCTTCAGAGAGTTCGCCTTCAGGTCCAACGTTCGATTGTAGAAAGAGTTCAGCTCGCCCAAGGCCTTTCGCTTTGATTCGTATAGCTTGTTGATCGTGACATCTTGCGCGTTCTGATAGTCGGGCAAAATTTCACGGAGTTTGTCGACAGCATCTAAAGCAATGTGGCGCACTTCAGCGTATTGCGCGTTCTAAACGAGATTCATGTATGAGATTGTTTAATATCAGCTCGTACTTTATCCTGAATGCGTAGTTAGTTATACTTACGGCAAAAGCCAATAAACCAAGAAACAGCAAAATTTTCATGTTGAAGGATTGCCAAATGTAAGCGCGCGTGACTACTGTACGGTTTGCGAAATGAAGCAACTCGTCGAGTGTTCCGGGTTTTATAGAACGAAATTATTCCAGCTATTAATCTAATCTGGTTATCAATAAATCCAAGAAGTGGGTCCGATTGACGTATGTATATGGTATTCAACAATATTGTATAATCTATACTCTTTTACTGAAAGGAAATTTGCTCACCTATATTACCATTTTGATACGCATCATAAAGAAACGCATAAGATAAGATGAAATCCAAAATTTACCTTCGGGTCATTTCGAATATAAACGACTCAAGAAATGGTTTATGGTACATAAACCTGCGTATTCTATTCCTCGACAGTTCAAAATGAAACTGTTACAAGTTGTTCTGGTATTACTGTTCGTGGCTTTTATTGTAAGTAGTTAGTTTTCAATCGATACGAATGTTAATAATGACATCGATTTAATTTTAAGACTGCGAAAGTGCCACCTAAAAGACAGAGCTCACTGAATGTACTGGCGCAGGTACAGTCAGTAATTCCCAGTAAACGGAGTAGATCCAGTGAGCAGTCCGCCACAGATGTGCTCAATAGTTTCTACCGCAGCGTTCTGACAGTACAAATTGAGGCTGTTCAGAAGGTCTTGGACACCGAAGCCGAATTGTCGGCCTTCGGAGAAACCGTCGATTACTGGTGTTGGGAAAACAACGTCTCACTTCTGGAAGGCACCATAAGGTGGGTTGGAGTGGGTTACAGCAATTGTTTGGCAAAGATGGACACGTCGGTCGCCGAAATACTTTCAGAAGTGTACAGCCGTAGTCACGACGAAGAGGTAGATCTAAGTAAGTATAGTGTATTTGGTCTCTTCCGGAAGAAGAATGTCATCAGCAATCCAGATGCCATCCAAAAAGCAATCGCTTCGATAAATTTCGGCATCACCAAGGTGATCCCCGAACTTAACGGAGTGCTGCCCGGATTTGAAGCTAAATTGAACGAAAAACTTACAAACTATTCTGGATGTTTGACTCAAAAGTTTAGCTCTGCTAAAGTGACGCTCGATAGTATGTTGAGCAGTGCAAAAGTGTGTGCAGAAAGTTACTGAAAACGCTGAAAAATGTCCAGAAACTGCGCTAATGCAATACATGTCTGCTCAATAAAGCACGTGGTGAGAAATTTTATTGATAAAGCTTTTTGATAACGTTCACATGCCCGACACAACCAATTAGATCAACAATTTCAAACTATTGAACCAGGGGGCGTACGATGTACTGAAACACCAATATCATAGAATCTGCATGTACCCATTTTATAAGTTACTCTTAACCGTAACGGAGCGTAAATGATTGTTTTTTGGCGAAACTTAAAATAAAATGTAGGATATTGGTACCCTTATCCCTTATAAAGCACGTGGCTCCCATTTTCATCCTATAAAAAAAACAAGAGATTGAATTGAAGCACTGTTTGTTTTGTTTCTTATTTTTGTATTTTTCTTTTTTTTTTTGTTAGAAGTGAGCACGCATGAAACAAAAAAAAAACGAAATCAATCGGTGCCGCAATCGCTCGTTTTCGAATAGGATGAATTTGGGAGGGTACCGGCGCCACGAGTGATAAATCAACCTACTACTGGATGTCAATCAACCGTTAAAAAGGTGATCGCTGTTTCTCTGTGGCTAATATACATATGCGCGTATGCATGTCTTCTGCGCGTAATTGTCTTTTTTTTATAGTTTATTGCATTACTAACTGGACTGCGACAGAGTGCGGAATCTTAAATAAAAGTGCGATATTGCATCAAATCGTTCTGGTGTCTTCACCGCACTTATTCATCATGAGCTAATGAATAAGTGCGGTGAAGACACCGAAACGATCTGACACCAAATCGCACTTTTATTAGAGATTCCGCACTTCATCGTCGCACTTTTAACTGCGCAATGCGCAATAAATGGCGACCACTTTTCCAGGTCTTAAATGATGGTAGAAATTCAATCGCAGTGCCGATACCACGTGTAGTCGCAGCAGTCATCACATTACCCGGCCATGTGGTAATCTTTTTCACGAAAATTTGAAATCCAGGTTTGTTTCTTTAGGCGACTAACAGGGGATAGGGGCTGTCCATAAACCAACCACGTGGTCATTTTTTTGGGACTTTTCAAACCCCCACCCCCCCCGCGTGGTCATTTGCCCATACAAAATTTTTAATTTGTCCATACAAAATGATCATTGGCCGAACCCACCTCCCCCCCCCCCATGACCACGTGGTTTATGGACAGCCCCATAGACAAAATGATAGGGACAGGTAAAATTTTCACTTTTTAAAAAAATGTTCAACTAACTATAACTTTTTGAAAAGTGCATCAATTATTTTCAAAATTTCACTGTAAGTAGATATTCAGCCATTCCATAGAAAAACGATATAGTGCATCTCCGATTGTCGTGAAACTTGGTGGGCTTGGAGTTCTTCGGAAATAATTAGACCCGTATTTTTTTATTTCGTCATTAGGGTGACCAATTTTCATATAGGGTGATCCAAAAAATCATGGTTTTTCAAAACTAAAAATTTACAAAAAATCGTAACTTTTGAACCAGTTGACCGATTTTAAACTTCTTTTTTTGTTTGAAAGCTATTGAGTTGTAGTTGTAGAAAAATACGCCCAAGGGGCTAAAATGTATCGAGTACTACAAAATATGTAAATATATTAGTTTTTTCACGTTTTCAAATAGGTCAAATGGTTCAAAAGTTACGATTTTTTTCAAATTTTTAGTTTTGAAAAACCTTGATTTTTTGGACAACCCTATATGAAAATTGGTCACCCTAATGGCGAAATAAAAAAATACGGGTCTAATTATTTCCGAAGAACTACAAGCCCACCAAGTTTCACGACAATCGGAGATGCACTATACCGTTTTTCTATGGAATGGCTGACCGGTTATTTTCTTACTTTCCTTTAAAACATATTTATATTCAAGTCAATTAGAGGGAATTGAAATGAACTATAATTGGCATTTTGAATTTGGAACGATGTTGAAATTTTGGATAATTTGGTGTTTTGTTAGAAAAATAATCTAACCGTTATAATTTTCTTCCGTGTTCACGGACAGAAATAGCGTCTGATTGATATAACTTTTTTGATAGTTCGCCTAAGCTTCGATGATTTTCTTGGTATAATTATTTCAAATGGTTGTTTCACGACGATTTGATGATTATAGTAAGCATATTTCTTGTTTGAATCAACAATTTTGAATACCAACCATAATAAAATTAAACCAAGCATATATGTCATTACTTTGGCTGCTATCTATTCAACCACAAGGATTTATCATGGCGGCGTCAATTGAAAGTATCGACAACGAGATTCTCCAAGGCACTTCTAGAAGAAAATTTACTATTCCCTCAAGAAATAGCTTGTTTAATCCTCTGAGATGCATATTTCGATAAGAAAAAGTGAGAAAAGTGATCTTTGCAACGAAGAAAGGGCATTTTTGACGAAGTCATTCTTTCAACAAGATTCTCCCATTTTCCTGCTATTTTGTTGAAGTGAGCGTAAGCTTCGTATTGCACACACATACTACTATTATTGAAAAGTTTATGCAAAAATTTGAAGATTTGCAATATTTTTTCAATGAAATAGCAGTGATTTTCTATGTATGCTTGAAGCACCTTAAATCAATCATCCGCTATAGTTAGTTCAAGCCTCAAGTTAAGGGTCTAGTTAAACATAAACATGCTTGAATCCACCATGACAATAAGTGAACTGTCAAATCATCAACCATAAATATTGTTGATGGAAGCATATTATGATTGAACCAACCATACTTCTTGTTCTAAAGAGATCATCAATTATGCTTAATTCAAGCTTCCATTATTCTTCGACCTATTATATTATGCGCAATACAATCTCGAAATATGATTATATAAAAGTCAGTGCACAAATATGCTTGTTTGGGACCGCAATATGATTGACTTGACTTTATTTTTTTCTCCGTGTTAAGAATTTTAAGTTAACTCAAATGTTTTCAATAGCTCATTATATAAGTCATAAATGCTCAAAATTTCATTGCATTCGGTTCATTGAATCCGGAGATATATCAGCTCAAAGTTGGCAATCGGATAATTCTACCTTTTTCTAGAATCTTTATAACTTTGTACAGAACAGCCCGATCTTTTTCAAATTTTGACCACTGATACACAACTAGTTGATCAAGTCGCAGTGAAAATTTGAGAATATTTGAAACACTTTTCGAAAAGTTAGAGCTAGTTAAACATTTTTTGAACAGTGAAAATTTTGCCCGTCCCGATCATTTTATCTATCCCCTGTATCTCGCGCGTATCACTGCAGCTGAAAATAGTCGCCGAAGTAGATTTTATTTTGATTCGAATAATATTTCTAACATAACCTGTCAGAAAAGAATAAAAAATCTTTAGCTCATTTCCGCCCTTATTGTAGAAGACGTGAACATGATATGATAAACTGGCGACGACCTATGAGCGATTTTAAACATTTTTCCTGTCATGCAAAAATTCAGTAATTCTAAAAAAAATCTACATTTACTGTTTTCTCCGTGCAGTTGAAACCCGGAAACTTTGACCTGCGAAGTTGGATTTTTCTCCAAATCCGTGCGTCGCACCTAAATTCGGAAGTGCTGCGCTGTATAGCGGACCAGGTTTACTATACAGCGAACCACTTCCGAAGTTAGGTCCGACGCATGGATTTGAAGAAAACCCCAACTTCGCTAGTCGAAAACTCCGATTTTCAACTAAATTGAGAATACGTTGGATGACAAACACAAAAATGGCGTTAGGTCTTAAATCAGTAACAAATTTTGAAAACGACGTATAATCAATGCTACACCACACGTGCTACACTATACGTCGTTTTAAAAATTTGTTACTGAAGTGATGGTAGAAATTCAATCGCAGTGCAAGTCGCAACAGTCATCACATTACCCGGCCATGTGGTGACCTTTTTTCATGAAATATCAAAGAGCGCTATGATGGAAAATTTAAAATCCAGGTTTCTTTCTTTAGGCGACTATCTCGCGCGTATCTTTCACTGCGGCTAAAAATAGTCACCGAAGTAGATTTTATTTTGATTCGAATAATATTTCTAACATAACCTGTCAGAAATGAATAAAAAATGCATGTTTGTTTCAAACATGGATTGCATTTGCTTCAAATTTGACATTCGATTTGTTTCAAATAGTTTTATTTTTGTGGTTTGAACAAATTGATAATTTATTTAAATTTATCTCAAATATTTTTTTATTTTACCATAGATTTTTCCGCGTGTGACAGATCGGCCCTACGGAAATCTTTGTTTTCCATTAAATTTACTAATTGCTTCCTTTTGCCTCTCTCGTAGCACTTTCAATACCAGGCATCATGTAGATCTCATACTCTCCCGAAAACAACGGGACCTCGCGGAAACTCTTGGGGAGATTTGACGTGTTTGCAGGAGAAAATCTTCTTCGATCCTGCAACTGGAACTTGTGATTTTTGTTTATGTTCTCGACGGCAAAACGAGGGGCTCTTCAATGGGTATTGTAGAAATCAATAGGGGGATTCACTAAACAGCGTAAATCGATTAAACTGATTGAACGTCGCGATCACCAAGGCAACCTTTGATTATCTCATTCGCAAAAGCATGAAACATTTCAAATAAGCAGAAAATCATGGCTTACGCAGCAATTTAATCTGTTTAGGACCGATTTCTTCACCTCGGCTTAACCGGTAAGCCAGGCTTACCCATACAGTTAAACCTGGCTTAACGCTTAAGCCAGGGTGAAGAAATCAACCCTTAGGGCCGATTTATTCACCTACCCGGCTTAACGACGTAACGGCTTAGCAAATGAAGGCGATGGCTTAAGCTAAGCCAGGCTTAACGAAATTTCCCATGTCATTCCAGTGACTTTCCAATGGAAACGTCATTTTAAGCCGCCGATATTTTGAAATGCCCGTTATATGCAGTATGAACACAGACAAACAGACATATTACTTAGAAGAAAATTGCTTCAAAAACATCGTTTGGCATCTCACTAGCACCCTCTATAATGCTCAATCCGAAGCATTCATTTGCAGGTGTGGTTTCCCTCGGCTCGATGTAGCAATTTTGCAGGTGACGACTCCCCCGTGCCGTCATCCATTCTTAAAACATGAATGAAGGTTCATGATTGAGTCATTTTATGTAAACATTGATCGGCGTCGCGTTCATTTCTCTCCAAAATTGAGAGGTGATGTAGGCACAGCAGCGCCACCATGACACATGCGAGCACAGTCCGAACCACACTATATTTTCAAAATGACCGTTAAATCGTGCGATGATTTCGATTTGAGTAGTATGTCTGTTTGTCTGTGGTATGAAGTAACAACAACAAAACATCCGTTGAAATTTTAGTAGGAAAAGCGGAATCGCTCGTTAAACTTTTCGGATGCAGAAGGAAATTAACAATCATGAACTACCTAGACTGTTGATATTTTACCCAACGCTAGTATCGGCATTGCAGAAAAGGCGTTGCAATGTTGATTTTATGTTTTGATATCCAGAATCGCACTTGCCGTGACAACTCCTGGTTGTGGATCAAACAATTGCATTATGATTCATAATATAGCGCATTTAGTTCACCACTGGACTATCGCACTAGTTTTCACGAGTGCGAAAACGCTAATAAAAGTGCGCGATTGCATCAAATCAACTCGGTGTCTTCAGAGCACTTGTTCTCCATAGATTGAAGAAATAGTGCGTCGAAGACATCAACCTGATTTGATGCAATCGCGCACTTTTATTTACGTTTTCGCACTTATAATGTCGCAGTTCGCAGTCCAGTAGTGAACTAAATGCGGTATACAACCGAAATCAGTTGCTTTATGAATCATATTGCAATTGTTTGGTATTGGTAGTACGAAAAACTAGTCCGTTGTGATACGGCAAGTATAAACCAAATTTCATAGTGCTGAGTTGTAAAAAGATATTTAAAATCCACTTGCGTCATTTTTAGGTAGTGGAACTTATGTATAAAATTTATAAATTATATAAGTCATTCCGATCCTCATATAATATATTACTGTATAGTAGTAAGTACTGAAACTTAAACTCACTTTTAACTTCAATTGTCCTTACATGACACGGTTTGTTGAGGAAACGTATTAGTATTCACAAGCTAATCGCATACCAGAAGGACATTATGAGTACTCTTTAAGGAAAAACTTCAGAGTATACAAATATGGCTGCCACAATGGCCGACTTGGACCCCTGCTCACGTTTTCAAGAGCACAAATCTTGAAAATTTTTAAACAAATGTGCTAGATTTGGAAAAGCTACCTCTTTTTGCAAGTGAGCAAAGCCAGGATAAACAAATGAGGCATGTTTCGATGCTTTTTCGTCAGATTTGTGCCTCTAAACTTTGTATGCAAAATTGAAATGGGATTTCTTGATGTTTCACCTTAAAGAGTTTAAATTGTTGCATAAGCCATGATTTTCTGCTTATTTGAAATGTTTCATGATTTTGCGAATGAGATAATCAAAGATTACCTTGATGATCGCGACGTTTTCTCAGTTTACGCTGTTAAGTGAATCCCCCTATTCTTTTTACATGGTAAATTTTTCATGTAATACAAGTATTTGGAATTGAAAAACCGGGAAAAAATTGGTAATCGCACTGGGAAAACCGGAAAAAAGAAGGGAATTTCAAAACTGAAATTGAGTGGCCACCCTGAAGAAAAAACCTGCCAATAATATCCAACGTCACCCTATTAGGCAGCATGTATTTATTACGTAACGCCAAAATCGACATTTTTCGACCTCACTTCCTCTTCTCCGTAACGCTTTTTTGTATAAAACCTTACAATTTTTGTATGGGCTGTAATGCTTGACCATACTTCCTCCCTCCCCCTAGAGCGTTACGTAATTTGTGGATGGCGCCTTAGGTATTCAAAATATGTAATGTTTGGAAGTACACCACGAATAATACTTTTTATATTTAGAATTATGAGTCAAAATGTTGAATATTCGATGGGCTAAACGTGCTTTGAACTAAGTTTTTGTAAGAAATCAGTGTATAAAAAGTTCTTATAAGAATTTTTTTGAGTGTCATCCTATGTTTGTTTGTTAAAATATAACATCTCTTGAACCATAACAGACAAACATATGTTTATTGTGACCTAAAATTATGGAAGAACCGAATTAAAATCAACACACTGCCTTTTTGAAGACTCAATCTAATGTAAAAACTTAATTGTCCCAAAAACCGATGTTGAATTCATTATATTGACGACGCGCTGGCTAGATTATCATTTTCTTTATTATCACCTCCATCCGTATCCAAACGTTTTACAATTGTATCGTTCCTAAGTTTACATGTTTTATAAAAAACTAGCTGTCCCGGCAAACTTTGTCTTGCCGTCTTGTGGTGGTTTGACAACTGTTGAGCTCAAAATAGTACCGCACTCTAGATTGATTTAATATTGATCACGCTGAATTTGTTCCCGGCTCATGAAAAATCAGTACTTTATCAGTTTTCTTACTTTTCTAGTTGATTTGCGTAACTTTTTGTACATATAAACACAGCCACCATGAATACGAACCAAACCGTGCAAGAATCATGTTGATCGGTCCACCCGTTCTTGAGTTTTGTTGCCTCAAAGGAACTTCAAACTCATTTTTATATATATAGATATCTTTTGCTGTTTTAAAAATGTATCCATGAATCAGGTGAAAAAACCCAAACTCTGCAATTTGCGGCTTAAGCCTGGCTTATCTCTGCTAAGCCACCTCCGAGCACCGCTTAAAATAAGCCACGCTTAACGTAAACCGTAGCTTTATTAAACCGGGTTTAGTGGTTAAGCCGAGGTGAAGAAATCGAAAAAAAGTTAAGCCCGGCTTAAAATTTTGCTAAGCCTGGTTTAAAATTTAAGCCCGGGTGAAGAAATCGGCCCTTAGTGAGTACCCCTAATATGTAAATTGAGCTAGCTTTTAAAACCTAAAATTTTGGTTTTAGAAATTGTATCAGTTTACCAAATAAACATGAATATTTTTGTTTCAAATGAACGAAATTTGTCTAAAGTATCACAAATCTATCATCAAGTGACCCTTGAGAGTTAGGAGGTTCATAGAGCCTTTGGTTGTGTAACGGATTTATCTAAAACAAAATTACCTCATGTTGCAGTGGTTGTTCTTATCAATTCAGCTCCGTAACAATGGCCCATAATATCTCAAAAATATATAACAACGCTTATTGGTCCATCAACTACTTTGGTAAAAGCAGTGGATGTTGTAACGTTTTGACGTTTTTATTCTGTTTAAGTAAAATAAAGTTTGAATTCAGTTGGATAAATTTTGATAAATCTGTTTTTTTTTTAATTTTATCTCAAAGTTCGTATAGGGTGCGGGCACCGGTTTTGGCCAGTCTAAGGGAAATCATTTTTATAAAAATAACCAATAATCCTATGAAAACAACCAATGCGTCAAAAGAAAGGTTTCAATCTATATTTTGAAGGAAAAATGTAGAAATCATGCCAATACTTAATTTTTGTATTAAACGTGGCACTGGCCAAAATAGAAGCTCTGCCGCAGTTTTGGCCATATTCTTAAGTTTGGTTTCTATTTTGGCCAATCACGTGTATTTCTTAGAAATTAGAAGCATCCTGGCCAAAATAGATATATGGGAGCAGATTTTTTAAGGAAATATATTTTTTTCTTCCATTTTTAATCAAAATGTGTGGTTTTCACAGCTGTAATCATCATATTGTATTAGGATCTACTAGTAAAAAATAAATTTACGCCGATTTAGATCGCAACAGGCTCAATACCGCACTATGGCCAAAACTCCGGACTGGCCAAAACTGAAGCTTCTATCCTATTTAAATTATTACTATTTGTAGTTTTTGACATTTTTATCTTTTCAAGTAAAATCCTATTGGAATTGCATTTGCTCAGCTTGACTTTGAATTTGAACATTTGAGAATATCGTTCGTGTATGGTTTGTGTCCTGACTAGTTAAATAACGATGCGTGTAACGTAGATAGAGAGGAATATTTCGATGGCGCAAAATGTACTCTGCGGCCATCCGAATTTTGTTGGCGCGATTTTAGATAATAGTCGAATAATTGAATTGGATATGTATAACGAAAAGAGGCATAGTTTCTTAGTTTATTCTTGTTTGCGGGCTTCGTGGCCGTGCGGCTAGAGGCGTCAGTCATCTAGGCGTTTCGTAAGCCTCGGAGTGTGGGTTCGATTCCCGCTCCAGTCGGGGAAAACTTTTCGTCAAACGGAAAATTCTCCACTGGGCCACTGGGTGTTGTGTGTTGTCCGTTGTTCAGTCTGTACAACCTCTGGTTGAAGACGATGTAGTGTCTTTTTAATAGTGGACTGAGGTCCGATTAAATCCACGTATTCCGCTCAGTTGTAGTGTTTGGCAAATACGAAAAAAGGTAATTATAGTTGATTTATTGTGTGAATTTAAATAGTTAATGTGACTTCGCGTTGGACTTTCAGCGCAAGGCGTTTTTTTTTCGTACGGCTGGAAATTGTGTACTTCTTCGGCGATCGCTATCGTCGAATCGGGATTCAGTCGGCGGTGTGAACCGCCCTCTTCGTTCGTTTGGAACCCGTGTGCTCGTCAAGGCCCGCCTCTCGCAGGTAGTTAAACGGAGGGCAGTGCAGTCGCTAGAGCAAAGAGTAGCGAATTCTCCCGTCAGCCGCCAATTACCGACGGTAAGGTCCCGTCCGTCAATTCCCGTGGACCGGAGTCACGAGAGTTGGTTCATCGTAGCGTGTCGTCAATCGCACGCCGTGAATCAGGTCAGAATTTGGGATATAGAAGACGTAGCATTCCCCGCTCGGCCTAGCAGGAATCTGAGTACACGAAGCCGGGTCGCTGGGCTCTGCTGGGTCCCTATTGACCAGAGGAGGACCATCCCGGGAATAACTCTCGATCATCCCGAAATTCGGAAGCTTCCGTCCAGCCGCCACTCCCTCCGCACCGTACTTCGACCATAACGCACAAGGGTCTAGAAAGTCATCGTCGGACACGCCGATGGCCGCCTTCAAGTTTCGCCATCTTCGAGTCAGCGGAGTTCTGTTCCCGTCAGCATCGAAGTTCATCGAGTAAAACCTGCGCAGGTACGTCCATTTGTGTTCATGGCCATGAAACTTTCTTGTTCCGTACGTTTGTAGATAATTAGTTCAACCCGAATGAATGTCGTTCTGAGTTCATAATTTATGAATTACTAGCTGTCCCTGCAAACTTTGTCTTGCCGTCTTGTGGTGGTTTGACAACTGTTGAGCTCAAAATAGTACCGCACTCTAGATTGATTTCATTTCGGTCGTGTTGATTTCCTTCCCAGCTCATAGAAAATCAGTTCTTTTTCAATTTTGTTACTTTTCTAGTGGATTTTCGTAACTTTTTTATACTTATAAACACAGCCACCATGAATACGAATCAATCCATGCAAGAGTCATCCTGATCGGTTCAGCCGTTCTTGAGTTTTGTTGCCTCAAAGGGACTTGAAACTCATTTTTATATATATAGACTAGCTGTCCCGGCAAACTTTGTCTTGCCAAGTTGTGGTGGTTTGACAACTGTTAAGCTCAAAAAAGCACCGCACTCTAGATTGATTTCATTTCGGTCGTGTTGATTTCCTTCCCAGCTCATGAAAAATCAGTACCGTAAAACGGGGTATCATTGATCAGCGGGGTAACATTGATCGGCTTGACCGACCTCATGAAATGTTCAAACAAGCATTTTACATTGAATCAGTTTCTGCTATCGAATGGTATATAGTAATCTGCTATTATTTAGCTATTAAATGACATGTAATTCTTGAAAATTGAATTTCATAAACATTGAAATTAATCGATATTTGCATAACTGTGTTTCGTAACGCAATGAGATACATTGTCAAACATTCATGCTTGGCGTGAATACCAGATACAATATGAGGTTCAAAATCACTGTATTGCTTCAATATGATATCCTAGAGTTGGATTTAATGAACGGAACTTTTATGAAAATTATGTTTTCCAGTAAAATACACGATTTATTAAAAATAGGCTATCAGTTCCTTAAGCTATTGCCTAATTTTAGGCGTTATTCGCGGATTGGAGAATTTTAATCTTAAAATAACTCAAAAAGTACATAACTTGTAAGAATTTGGACAACATATTCGAAATTAGCGACCCCGAATTTAGTAAGTAAGAGTATTTCCAACACAAACGAACATTGATCACTGACATGATCAATGTTACCCCAAATCAACAAAATCAAAAATTAGATTAAAAGTCTATTTAAACATGTTTAAAAGTTTTACAATACTTCTTCGAGTTGCTTAACACATAATCAGAGGGCCAGTACTTGTTTTAAAAATATAATTTTAATTTGCGTTAACAAGGGAACCATTCAAGAAAGACCGAAAATTCTGATCAATGTTACCCCGGATTACGGTACTTTATCAATTTTGTTACTTTTCCAGTTGATTTTCGTAACTTTTTGTACATATAAACACAGCCACGCCAAATACGAACCAAACCGTGCAAGAGTCATGCTGATCGATTCATCCGTTCTTGAGTTTTGTTGCCTCAAAGATGAAAAGGTTGAATTAGAGTTTCGTTTTCTATTACGTTCGACTATTTTGAATAAAATCACTCACTGTTATGTTTATTTCGTTAAGTTTGTTGTTTTCCTTCAGCTTTCCGTGAGTTTTTAGTTGTGTTCTTGACAGAGTTTGAAATTGGGTTTTGTTTTAAGGAATTCTGCCGATTTTCCGTGAATCGTTCCAAATCCTCTGAAATAATAGTCTCTTACAGAGTCGGGCAAACCTAACACGACCGGTGGTCTGTCTTCACAAGAGTGGCGCATAAGCCACCGCGTTTCAATAGATCTCTTATGAAAGTTAGCGATCAAAACTATTTAACGAACTGACGTGACGTTTGCCTACGCTTTAATTGGGTTATAGCGCCCAGTTAAAACGTAGCCCACCTAAACGTAGCCCAATGAGCGAAAGTTGGCTGTACAGGTTTTGAAATATTCCAGATCAGCCAAACTACTTCGGAGAACATAGCTCTAGGTCTACACTTGTGATCAGTATATCAGATATGACTGCTGTTACAAGTGTAGACCTGAGGTTCTGAACTCCAAGGTAGTTTGGCTGACCTAGAATATTCCTTTAGTGTCTCTAAATGATATTTGAGATTTCAATAGCTTCACGGATCCCAGCAGATTATGCAATGCTATTATTTATAGCGAAAACACAGGCCTGGATTAAAGATTGTTTGGGCCCGGGGCCAAAGCCGATATGGAGGCCCCTCGGAGGTACAAATGCGATGAGCAAAAAAGTTTTTCTTAATTTTTGAACAGTAATTTAGTAAAATGAAAAATAAAGTTGATGTTTAGCAAACATTGTTGTGGGGGCCCCTAAAATGTGGGGGCCCATGGCCCTGCCTCCTCTCCCTTAGATCCGGCCCTGCGAAAACACATAAAGTTATTCTTGTAGATTTGAACGATTTCATTGTAGGACAGTTTGGACGTTTATAATAATATTAAGTAGACTTCAGATCCAGCAACCGCGGTTGGTTATGCAACGTTACTCAGTATAACAGATATGGCTACAGTTACAAGTGTAGACTTCAAGTTCTGAACTCCAAGGTAGTTTGACTGACCTGGATTATCCCTATAGTTTCTATAAATGACATTGTAGATTTCAAGAGCTTCCCAGTAGATTATGTAATGCTATTAATATACAAAAAGAGAGATTTTTCAACGTGTTGTACAAAATACAACAGCGCAATCACTCGAGGGTTAAATCGGCGTATGATGAAATTGATCGAGATCAGCTATGGTAGATTTCGGGGCAGTAGGGACAGTTGTCCAGGGGCTTGACGATCCCGCTCATTCTGCGATTCGGCTGTGTAGCTGCTGGCGAAGAATATGACTACTAATCACAATTCAAGATGCAAGCGGCCCGTGCAGTGGATCGAGGGGCTGAAAGAGATGCTTGATCATTAACTCAGCCTGTGGGGTATCTGTGGTGAGGTTAACCCCTTCGCAAGAAAAGCGGGTTGGCCAGATCTCCGTTAAGGAGAGCAAATGGAGGAGTAGGGAGCTGTGCACGTAGTACCAGCGTAGGCAATCCGATCTCCTCCCCGGCTAGTTTGTCGGGTGAGGTATTGGACGGAGTGTGGTTAACGAGGGCCATAAACAAGAAACGTGATGGGCTCTCAGCGATGGAGGTGGTTGCGCAACAGATTGACGCCTTCGCTTTCGCGGGTAGACCCAAAGGTGTAGCGGATGCTATTGCTTATGGACAAGCAATAGCAGGAACTTATGAGGCGGCCATCAGGTGAAGTGGCACCCGCAAGGCTAGACGGCTGTTAATCCCGGAGGTCGATAGTAAAGTCCAACCTCAGCCAGGCGTCACGGAAAGATGGGAAAGGTGGGCCTGAAAAGGCCGGTTCGTCCCGGATCGAAGCAAACGCGGGGTTGCGACCATTGATTGGTTCTCAACAATAACAGGATAGGGCTGGTCAGTGCTTCAGGTTTGCTTTTAGGTGTCTGGAACCAGGATACAAGTCAATGATAATTTTTCCCGGATGTGATAGGTTTTCACGGAAAAGTAACAGTCTAGCTACAAAAAGTGTTCTATATCTAAACCCGTTAATATATTCCAAACAAAGTTACACACATAAACGCCAGTTGGTTGCGCTATATCACACTAGTCAAAACTAAGTATTTTCGTTTCCTGAATCGTAATGTGTACCTGGATCTATTTTAGCTTACTCCTGTTTTCGGCTCAATTCCTCAATGGCCTTCTTATGGCGGGCAATGGCTTCCTCGTGATGCTTAATCGATTCCTCGTGAAAATCAACCTTTCCGATAATCTTTTCCTTCAGCTTGTGCAGCTGTTCTTGGCGCTACAATTGTGTCATACTTCATAGATTACAATTCCAAATTGAGACATGTATAGGGACATTACCTTCTTGAAGAAATATTCCTCTTCATGGGCGGCTTCCATTTTGCCGAAGGCACCGCCAGCTTCGCGAATAGCGCCACCACCACCACCCCCCTTTCCTGCGCCAGAGCCCATCTCGCCGATTTGGCTGCTAATTCCGGCAAACCTGTAGAATATTGAAAAAAAAGTTGAAAAAATGTAAAATTTTTAAATTGAAATTGAAATTTTGAGTATAGTTTAGTTGATGTAATGAAGAATGCCCTGGATCTGTATTCTTCTAAGAAATAACCTTCAGTTGTATTATTCCAAGTGCATCCTTGCCGGAATTTCCCTTAAGACAGTTTTATATACTGATAGCGACATGCTCATCTCAGATGCCAATGTTAATTGAAGTATTCCTGACAGGATCCTTGGAAGAATTCTTGAAGGAATTCTCGTAAATGATTGCCTTGAAACTGTCACTGAAGGTATTCCTGAAGTGAATTCCTGGAGAAATTCTTGAAGAATTTCCTGGAAGTATTCCCGGAGAACTCTCAAATCATGGAATTCTTGAAATAACCTGAAGGGATTCTTGACGATTCGCTGGAAGGTATGCAAAAAGAGATTTCAGGTATGCGTGAATTTCGAAAGAATCTTCCCTTAGTGAATTCCTGAAGCATCTCCTAGAGAAATGCCTAAAAAAATCCATGGAAGAGAATTATTGTAAGAACTCCTTCCGCAATCCCTGAGTAAACTCATGAGAAGAAACTGTTCGAGGAATTACCGAAGGAATCCCTGGAATATTTTTAGGCAACTTCTTGGGAAAATACCAAAAGAAGTTTCTGAAGAAGTTGTAAGAACTCCTTCCGGAATCCCTGAGTAAACTCATGAAGAAACTGTTGGAGGAAATCCCAAAGGAATCCTGAAATATTTTTAGGCAACTTCTTGGGAAAATACCAAAAGAAGTTTCTGAAGAATTCCCTACGCAAATTTTGGAAGGATATACCTGGTAGGAATCTTGAGGATATCCTAAGATAAGCCCTAAAAAAATCGTTGGTTGAAATCCTCAAGGCATTCCTTGGGGTATTTCTAAGGAATCCCCTGAAATATTTTTGGTAGAATCCCTGAAGGACTTTTCCAGGGAGTTAGGAAGAATCTCTGGAGGAGTTCCTGAAGAAATGTGGATGAACTCCTAAAGGACTTCTTGAGGAAATTTGTGAAAGAGTTCTTGGATGACTTCTTGAATTCTTGGAATAATACCTGGAGGAATCCCTGGTGGAAATCCTGGAGGAATGCCAGGAGGAATTTCTGGAGGGATTCCTGGGGGTAATCTTGGATGAACTCCTGTAGAAATTCCTGTAGGAATTTCTGGAAGAATTCCTGTAGAAATTTCTTGAAGAAACACTGGAGCAATTCAAGGAGGAATCGTTGGAGAAAATCCTGGAGAGATCCCTAGAGGAATTCCTGGATGAAGGGAATGCCTGAAAGATTTTTTTTAATTTCTTTGTATTTGTGAATTTTAACTTAATGCTAATTCTTCACACACCTGAAAGAATCATTTTTTTTGCTTAGGCTAACCAAGCCAAGTAAAAATTACAACGTTTAATACTTTGACATTCAGCACACAACAGAAACACGTGTTACTTCATGGAGGAGGAATCCCTGAATTCCTTCCTGGAGGACTCCCTGGAGAAATTCCTGGAGAACTCTCTGACGGAATTCCTGGAGGAATGCCTGGCGGAAATCTTGGAGGAATGCATGGAGGAATGCCTGGAGGAATTCCAGAAGGAATGCCTGGATTTTTAGCCCTGGGCTAGTTCATCTCGGGACCCACGCTTTACTTCCCTTCCGAAGGAAGAACTCACATTTTGTGAGTTTGTCGGGAGTGGGATTCGATCCCAGGCGGAATTCGTGGAGGAATGCATGGAGGAATGCCTTGAGGAATCCCTAGAGGAATCCCCGGAGGAAATCCTGGAGCAATCCCCGGAGGAAATCCTGGAGGAATCCCAAAAGCAATTTCTGGAGGAATTCCTGTAGGGTAACTCTCGCTGAGACCGTCCCACTACATATTTACACCATGTCTTTAAAAATGTTTGAGGTGGTGATTTTCTTAAAGTCCTCCTCAAAAAAGTAAGAAAAATGCATTTTGTTAATCAATTTGATGGACCCCCGTTAGTTAGAGCCACAACCATTTTTGCGGACCCCTCGATTTTGATCAATTGTTGGCCCATTTAAACCGTTATAACTCAAAAGTTTCTCCAAAAATCACCTCATAAGAAAATGTTGTTGAAAAGAGGAAAGATAGGGCTACTATTTTTAGTTATAAAAAAATGGGTCAGCCATATTTATTTTGGCCGCCATCTTGGATTTTTATACCAAAAGCTTTTTTTCACCATGTTGGCAACCACCGATTTTCAAAACTTTTGCGTCAATCAAAAGCAGGGACATTTTTACACAACATATCAAAAATTGAGAGATGTATCTTTTTGCTATCAAAAGTTATCTGCACTTTTGTAA